>NW_020837985.1:413242-596326 GCF_003676395.1 Aethalodelphis obliquidens | reverse complement strand
AGGGTGGAGGTGATGGGGTTGGAGCTAGGGTGGAGATGAGGGGGCAGAGGTAGGGTGGAGGTGAGGGGGCAGAGGTAGGGTGGAGGTGAGGGGGCGGAGGTAGGGTGGAGGTGAGGGGGTAGAGGTAGGGTGGAGGTGAGGGGGCGGAAGTAGGGTGGAGGTGAGGGGGCGGCGGTAGGGTGGAGGTGAGGGTGTGGAGGTAGGGTGGAGGTGATGGGGCGGAGGTAGGGTGGAGATGAGGGGGTGGAGGTAGGGTGGAGGTGAGGGGGTGGAGGTGGGGTGAAGGTGGGGGCGTCGGAAACCGTAGTACTTTGCAGGTTGGTCCCTGGGGACGGGCTGACACCTGGTGTTGTAGTAAAATTCTTGACCTCTAATCACAGCCCCCTACACCACATCCTGTGAGACGTGTTGAAAAGCATCGCTCCCAGTTTACTGACTTTTCTGTTTTGACTTGTTCATTATTGTAGAAGATACATGATAAGGAGCAAGAACTCAGTTTTCAAGGCCTAGTCGAGTTCGAAGGAAGTCCACTCCTCAAAGGAACCTTGGAGGAAAAGAAAAAAAAAGAAAGAAAGAAAGAAAAGAAAAGAAATCTCTTTTATCCTATAGTAACTTCCAGGAAATCTCCAAAAACCGAAATAGTTAATTTGTAAGCTCCCTTTCATTTTTTCCTAAACAGTGCCACCTACTGTCCATTTGAAGTCATCAGGAGGCTTGCTGGCGAGGACCAAAGAGAAATAAAGAAAGGGGAAAAAAGGAACAGAGAAAATTAACACCCAGCCTTGGGTCATTGGAAGAAAGATGAGAAAAGACCATTAAGAAGCAAAAATAAGTATTTTGACTCGTTATCTGTTTAAAAGGCTCGCGAGAAGCAAAAGTCACTTAAGACATTCCCTTAAAATAGCTTTTTTAAGGGCGCTATTTTGGAGTCCTCTAGAGGACGGTTTTTATTTTGTTTTATTTTCTTTATAATGCTCGCTGTTGGCGTATTTTAATGTTAGGGGACCAGGTTAAGAAAAAATACAATTATTTTTGTACTTTTTCGCTCACCCAAAGCGAAACTTCCATGTAAAAGGGACTTTTGACACTAGACATCAGCTCAGAAACTTTTGAGTTGGTGGGAAGAAAGGGTTAACAAGTGGTAGAGCAGTCACGGATCTTTGAGAGTTTCAGCCGGCTTTCGGAGGCTCCAGGTGTATACACACGCACACACACCTACACACACATACACACACGCACACACACCTCCCAGCTCTCTCTCCCCAGGGCAGTTACGTAGCCTAAGGGCACCATTTGGTCTTAAAGCAAATTACGTAAACAGAACTGGCAGGGCATCGCGAAGTGGGAATCCTTGTGTCTCAGAGGAGTCAGTCTACACAGCGTGGCCTCCCGGCTCCACTGCTGGAGGAAAGGAGGGAATCAGGTGGTGGCAAGCATGTGTGCACAACATTTCTCTGCACACGTTTGCAATCAAGTTAATTGAATTCATTGGCGTTTAGAACCGGCCGCTAGCTCAGAGAGAGCTTTGAATGGCCAATTTCTCTCTCCCTCTCCTCCTCCCCGTCTCCCGCCCGCCCACGCTCCCAGTTCCCTCCCCTCCGGGTTCCCCAGTCCGCACCTCCCTTCTCCACTCCCCTCACCCCCACTCCCTCCTCCGCCCTATTAAAACACCCACCAGCTCACTTGTTAAGACCCCCTTAAGTTGGAGGAGGCAGAAAGGCAACAACCGCGAGGAAGGAGAAGTCAAGACGTCTGGAAAGAATTACCCAGTCCTGGCTTCCAGCAGCCCATTGAACCAGGGACTTGAACCAGCCCCAGCCAAAGACTTTCTCCCGATTCTACGCTTCCTGGGTTCTGCTGAGTTTTCACCAGGCTTTTTTTTTTTTTTTTTTAAATACGAAGAAGAGACTTTCCGATATTAGGGGAGGGGGAACTAGAGCATAAAATAAAATAAAGTTAATTTATTTTCAAAGCACAGATAACATTTTCTTTAAGAGTTAGAAGATTGAAGTGCAACGGAAATATTAAAAAATACTAGTGATTTTTTTTTAAGTGAGGGAGACCTAAGCATTTAAGACTCCCCCATCCTTTTTAAATGTTGTTTTTAATTTTTTTATTTTTTTTGGCCGGTCGTCTCAAATTCATCTGATCTCCTATTACCTCAGTTTTGGAAACTGCCCGCCACCGACCCTCCGGGACCACACAGACAGGCTGAGGACAACTTTATGACCAAGAGCTGAACAAGGTACGTTACACTGGCGCGATTTGGTGAACGGTGAGGGTCCTCGAATAGGCCAGGGAGAGGGAAGACATTATTCACGTTAAGAGTTAAAAACAAATTTAAGTCAGTTTTCGACAGAAAAGTTTGAGGTCTGAAAATTTCCAACAGACTGCAAATCAGGGGATATTTCAGATCACTGTCAGGCTTAGCAACATTTCCTCTGTTTTCTCCCATCCCTGCGGCGCTCGCCAGAAATCCGCTGCCTTTCTGGAACACAGGTAACCTCTTTGCCTGGGAAAGGCTGCAAGTCCTTGGATGTACTTTTCCATTCCGCATTTTCCCGAGCTGCAGAGGGGCTCACGAGTTAGGAAACAAGAATTTCCACTGTGTATGGAAAATGCATTCCGCGCAGCCTCCCCCTTCCCCCTTATTCCCATCACTTCTCTTCTTTTTTTCCCACACATTCTCTGTGGGAAGGAAAGCCCTGGACAGCCTAGCGCGTTTTGCAAGTGGGAAGCCTGTTTCTTACTTGGAATGCAAAGGGTTAAAGCGATCCTGGGTCCCAGCTCTGGCCCCAGAGAAGGAGGGTCCTTCGCCACCTCCTCGCAAGCTACCGGCCTCGTTCGGCCACTCCCCGTCTTCCCCTGGCCTCCCCTCCTTTGCACTCCCTGCACCCCATTGAAGTGTCACTGTGGGTCTGTCCGGGCTCAGCCCGGCTCCAGAAGCCATACTACGGTCTGGGGTCCCTGACCCAAGCAGTGGCACTCGGAGACCCGAGCGAGAGGAGGGCGCGCATCCCTCCTCTCGGCTGCAGGGCTGCCCGCCGGCCCGCGAGGCAGGGCGTGCGCGGGGACCGCGTGCTGCGCGCAAGCAGCTGCAGCGTCCCGGGAGCCAATTCCGACGTGGCAAAGAGCACGCTGGCGCCTCTTTCCGCAGCTGCAGCGCGGGACGCAGTCGGGTGGGGATTTGGGGGTGCCTTCCCGAGCGCCCAGCCCCGGGTGGGGGATGGGCTGTGGGAGCCGGGGTGAAGGTGGGAGGCGAGCCAGAGGCTAGGTTGGGATGGATAATCAACACCTTGGGCGGAATTCGTCACGGTGGTTCCCGCCCAGCGCGAGCGAGGGCTACAAAATGGGTCCCTGTGAACCGGAGGGCGGGTCTGAAAGGAGGGTCTGTGTGAGAGCGAGGACTGAGAGGCTAGAGGCTTTTCCTCAGGCTGAGGATACGCAGCCGAGGGGAAGTGGCTCTGAAGGGATAATGAAGGCTGGAAAGAGAGGCTGGGAGCTGAGAGGCGGTGCCTGGGGAGGAGGGTTTTCAAGACCTGGGTCCTATTACACAGCCTTAGGTGCCAGCTTCCCGCGGCCGCTCCCTCCATCCCCCAGACGCCCGCGCTAAGTACTTGGGAGTCACCAACCCCACGCGCCTCTGGCTGGAGTGAGCTGCTACAGCCCTGCTCCCAGGAGGTGGGTGTAGGAGCTCTGCTGGCTCCTCCCTGCCCGGTTCCACACCCTTGGGGGCCATTGCTGCCGGGTGTCTCCCTAACAGCTGCCCAGAAAGGCTACACTACTCCAACCCACGTGACTGGCCTGGGATTGCCTTTGACGTCACACCTAGGGGGGAGGTGTGACGCAATAGGTCGGGAAGTCCTGATTGGCGACCGAGGGCTTCCCCAACTTGAGGCCTGAGTATATATACACTTTCAGCTCAGCCTTAGAGTAAAGCCAAGGAAGTCGGTAGTTGAACATTGCTGGAAAAGGGAAGCGACAGATAAGAACAACTTCACGGCCCACTGTAGATTTCAAGGCTTTTTTCCGGCAGATTTCTTATTGTAGTGAAGGCATAGGATAATGTACCTTTGAAGGTTTAAAACAGGATTGAGATTTTTTGAAAAGGTCATTTTAACAAAATATTGTAAAGGTCAGCACACATTCAAACATGCCAATGATGAAAGGCTAAAAATTAAAATGTGTATTTACATAGAATTGGGTAGAACAAATAGTTATGCCTATCAAACTATTTGTAGATACAATTGAAAATGTGACAGAATCGGTTTGAAAAGAACTCTTCACTTCTAAACTTTTTTTTCCTTTCATTCCAATTTGTGCAGATTGAATCATTCATTACATTAGTTTTCACTGCATTATTCTAGAAGCTAAATAAGATTACTCAGGCAGCTGAAATACTGTCTTTTCTTTTTTAATACTTATCATATCCCACCAAAGGTTTTCCTAATATTTTGGCTATTCTTTTAAATTTTCAATAAAGTTTAACTCTTTGAAGTACAAATTTTAGTATGTGTAGTTGTGTATGCATTAAGCAATATTGGGGCTAATAATTCAAAATTCTGAGACATTTCTGGATTAGAGCATTATAATGAGGATATCATTTCTCCTGTTTTCTTTCTCTTATTTATATAACATCTGAGTTGGGTGAACAGAAAAGCTTATTGTAGAAGTGTTGACATGTAAATTACCAGAATTACTTGTATTGTACCTAGAACTGAATCCTTTCTTATCAGAGAAAGCTATGGTGTTTATAAGAATTCAAGGTCTTAAATCAGTGACTAGCATCAAATTTGAATGTCACTCTCCACAAAACGTTTAGTCAGCTACCTTCCTGGAAAACAAGAATTGTGCAACAAATGAGTAACAGACTTACTAGAAAGTAAGTCATATTGAAACTAATCATTAATGTTAAGTCTGTAGAATAGTCCCACGATGTTGAATTTCATAAATATTTTTTTGCCCATGGTTTCCTTATCAGCTGTTTATTTTGAAGAAATATTTCTTGAATTGTTAAATTCATGCCTGTCACTGATTCATTTATTTTCTATCATTGGCACTGTGAAGAAAGGCCTTATCTATGGATTCATGGGGGATCCCCTTTAGCAAAGCTATATTACACAGGTATATATATATATTTTTTTCGGTACGCGGGCCTCTCACTGTTGTGGCCTCTCCTGTTGCGGAGCGCAGGCTCAGCGGCCATGGCTCACGGGACCAGCCGCTCCGCGGCATGTGGCATCCTCCCGGACGGGGGCACGAATCCGTGTCCCCTGCATCGGCAGGTGGACTCTCAACCACTGCGCCACCAGGGAAGCCCCACAGTTATATTTTTAATCTAAGAACAAGTAGCATGTTACATTATTAACTTCTTGAGTTTTATAGAATGTGGGAGCTATGAGTTAATGTAATTGCAGAATAGAGCATGAACCCCATTGTCCCTTTCTGGGTTCACTTTTTATCCATGCACACCCAAGCTGTGTTCCACGAAGAGGCTGTAAGGACAGAACCAGTGGCAATGCTAGGACAGCTGAATGGGGGGACAGCTCCCTGCAGGAAAATCATTTCCATCACCCCAGTTTGGTTTTAATCCTTTCCTCTGTAGCAGCAATCTGCATAGACTTAGTATCATCCCACTGCATATACCTTAAATTCAAAAATATTTTGAATGTTACCTATAACTTAATGTTAGCTATAACATGTGGAGTTTATATATATACTGCCTTACAATCTAAGAAAATGTCACTGATATATGAGTCAAAATAAATACAAGGTCAAACTCAAATATTTTTCAATTTAAATAATAAAATATTTAGAAATGAATGTCTCTTAAAAGCGTAATCTGTACTGCAGTTTATTTAAAAATGAACAAGATGTAGTGCATATCTAAATTGAATTCATCATAGAAAAAGCATACTCAGAGAAGTTTAGTTTTTTTTTTTTTAATTTATTTTTGGCTGTGTTGGGTCTTTGTTGCTGCATGTGGGCTTTCTCTAGTTGCGGTGAGCGGGGGCTACTCTTCGTTGCGGTGCGTGGGCTTCTCATTATGGTGGCTTCTCTTGTTGTGGAGCATGGGCTCTAGGCGCGCCGGGCTTCGGTAGTTGTGGCTCGCGGGCTCTAGAGCTCAGGCTTAGTAGTTGTGGCACGCAGGCTCTAGAGCGCAGGCTCAGGAGTTGTGGTGCATGGGGTTAGTTGCTCTGTGGCATGTGGGATCTTCCCGGACCAGGGCTTGAACCCATGTCCCCTGCATTGGCAGGAGGATTCTTAATCACTACGCCACCAGGGAAGTCCCTGAAAGAAGTTTTTAAATAACCACAGTATACGGCAAAATGCAATCTGGCCCATAAAGAAGTAAAGTAATAGCTACTATTTATCACATGTTAATACGTATCAGGCATTGAAGTAGATACTTGACATACATTATATCTAGTATCCCTCCTGCCCACCAAAGAAAACTTCATGAAAAAAAGGAACCTTGCCTCAGAAAGCTTAAGTAACCCACTCAAAGTCACAGTGTTAATAAGGAAAGTGGATGAAATTTAATACAGGAATTCTTGAATATAACACCCTTGAGCTGGACTATACTGCAGCTGGGTTAGTCAAGTTTTATGGGGGTTCACACTGAGGAGAAAACACATCTGATTGAGCGAGATCAGGAAAGATTTCATGAAGAAATTTGGCATTGTGGTATATATGGCTACATAGGGAATGACTATAGAGACAGGGCCCATGATGGAGGAACATGTAGAGCTAGGATTCCATGCTAAGTCTTCCTGTAATTTCCCCCTTTGCCACAGCGAACTTTAGGATGAAGTTTAGGATGGCAAAATTCAGGAACCAATAGGGCAGTTGGGAGAATGGACATCTTAGAAAGTCTTTGATCAATACAGCTGGTGCAAATGAAGAGAAATCTGAACCTAAAGTTCTGGATCCAGAGACAGCTCAGGTGACAAGGTCTTCGAAAGGTGTATTGCCTAACCCTGCAAGCTCTGGTCCAGGTCTCTGCTAGAGTAAGTGCACTGGGACTAGAAAGACAAAGGCCAGCTTCAAAGCCAGAGAGGGAGAGGAGGTCAGAAAGGGAGAAGGGGAGGGTCATGTGCTCTAACGTGTAGAGTGCTGGGAGATTTCATCTGGGTACTTCTCTTAGGATTTCTAGTTGAGGACGGTAGCAGAGGCAATACACCTGAGGAATGTATAACAATGCAAATGAGATCATGAAAGTTTTCATAGACTTTAAGCCAGTGATTGCCAAACTTTGTCACAATTAGAATTACTTAAGGAGATTTAAAAACTCCTGATGCCCTTGTAGCACCCCATGCCAATTAACTGGGAATGTTTCAGGAGTCACACGTCAGTAATATTTACAGATTCCCTGGTGATTTGGATGTACATCAACATTTGGAAACCACTGCTTTTTGATCTTTTGCTCACCATGCTTTCTAATCCACTGTTAGCAGACAAATGGCCACAAGCAGAATATGTCTTGTTACAAAGAAGTACATTTCCATATGCCTTGCTAGTGTCACGTGCCTAAGTAAATATTCCTAATTCTAATCATTCTACATGACTTGAGGCCTATTTCCCCCTCCTCCCACAAGACACCAGTTTACGAGTAAAGAAAACCTGTGTTCTAAAACCATTTCTGCTATTTATTTATATTAGATGTGATCTTGAGCCATGCATTCACTAAACAAACATTTTAAAAAATATCTCCTGTTGTCCTTTGTGCTTTTGTCTGTTTAAATATTGGCTACAAGTAAAAGGACATTGATCTTGTCTTTATTAGATTTTGCGTGTCAGTCCCTGAGATCAATCTATTCCCTCAGTAAAGCTTCCTCTAAATGTGCCTTTTACCCCTTTGTACTGTGATACTAGGCAACAACGAGATACCTCGCAGAAGTAGAAAGTGCAAGTGTTACTTGTGCAAGAGTAACTGTTCCTTTATGTTAAGATATTGAAGCCATTAATATCCCATTAAAGCTGCAATAAATATATGTATTCCTTACCTGGTTACAGTAAGCCTGCAAAAGGTATCATTCCCATTTTGCAGATGAGGAAATGAGGCTCAGAGAGCAGATCCCAATATCAGTTTGCTCTTTGCATTCACCCTTGCACAGGTGACTATGATGAGACTGCCCACAGTGCAGCCTGCATCCATCCTTCTTCTAGACACTCAGCCCTGGTTAAAATCATTAAAATGAACAAATTGAATTATACCCCAAATATTTGATGTCAGGGATATTAATTGTCCAAGGACACATGGCTCTCATTCATAGACCCCTCAAGTGCTTTGTTTAAAGTTGGATGGTTAATATGAGGCAGAACTTGGGCTTGAATCCATTTCTTCCCTGCCCTGTTATTCTTTCCATTATGCCAGAGTTACCCCTTGTTAACTAACAAACAACAGCTTAAAGGGGAGGAGAGTCAGGCTGATTAGGTAGGTACTGGCAGGATAGTAAACCGCAGAGAGCTGACATCACTGAGCTCTGCTGATGATTTCTTTTTAGGTATTTAAATGAGCTCCATCTTTTAATCTCATAATTAGGTGAAGTCCATATGACTAGTTCCATTTTATAGATGAAGAAACTGAAGATGACAAGTATTATGTAGCTTGTTCGAGGTTACCCAATCTTTAAAAGAAACCATTAAAAGATAGCCAGGAGTCTATTCCAACTCAGTCTGGCTCCAGAGGCCAATATATGTGGGTGTGTACACCCAAACACACACATACACACACACACTCACAAGTCATTAGCACTAAACACAAAGCGGAGTGTAGATTAATGGACAATAAATATTGTAAGACAACTAGAGTTTAAATGGAAAAAAAGATGATCTCATTATCCCTCATGCTCCAAACTTGACCCCTGAACTCATAAGATTACTCAGACTACAACTTATAATTTCAGGAAATGCTGTTAGGGACCATTTGCCTTTTTTTTTTTTTTTTTTTTTTTTTGGCGGTACGCGGGTCTCTCTCACTGTTGTAGCCTCTCCGGTTGCGGAGCACAGGCTCCGGACGCGCAGGCTCAGCAGCCATGGCTCACGGGCCCAGCCGCTCCGCCGCACGTGGGATCCTCCTGGACCGGGGCACGAACCTCTGTCCCCTGCATCGGCAGGCGGACCCCCAACCACTGTGCCACCAGGGAAGCCCCCATTTGCCTTTTTAAAGTCTGTTACCCAAAGGTCTTGTAGAGCCTGTCTGGTACCCTCTACAATCATGACCTTTAAATAGCTGGGCAAGAAATCATAGAACTGGTTTTAAAAGAAGGAAAAAACCTGCTGGATGAAGGATACCCTTAAGGGCTCAGCATATTCATTGCCCCTGCAGCAAAGATAGAGGAGGGCCCTGTGCTCTGTCAGTCTGCATTGACAACGTGGGTCCACATGATTTTTTCACTTATTTAAAATGTGTTTATTGAGTACCTACTGTGTGCCACACCTTGTTTTATGATACAGGAACACACAGTTAATTGAGATACGCAAGTCCCTATGGCCAAAGAGTGTTCTTAGTGTAACTTAGAAAATCAAACAGGGTCAGAAGAGAGAGTGACAGGGAGTGAAGAGAGGGCAGGGTGGAGGAGTCTTTTTTTAAAAAATGTTTCCTTTTATTAAAAAACTTTTTTTTGGAGTATAGTTGATTTACTGGAGGAAACACTTTGGAAGGAGTGGTAAGCTAGGGCCTCTCAGAAGAGGTATCACTTGGCATAATGCCTGCAGCCTTTCCTAGATGCTGACTTGACTCATTTGAATTCACTTTAGCTTCTCCCTGATCCAAAACAGAAGGCCCCCTTAATGAAAGCTGAGGGAACTCGGTTCTCACTACTGCACTAGGGCAGTGAAAGCAGCTGGTATTCTCTCTCATCCGCCATTTGCTGTCTGGTTAATACAAGGAAGGTCAAGGGGAGGAAAGGTCTCTGATGCCCAATGACCTATAGAGTCCCACTTGGGGTATACGAGCAAACAACAAGGCTTATATCTGCTCTACAGGTGGAACCAATGGAAACCGAAGCGCCTCTCTTATGGTTAAACAGGATTTTGACTGTTGGCATTAAGAGCATCACTGCTGCCACGTAGGTGGAACCACCAGCCAGCTCCCTTTCGGACAACATCACTCCAGGTCCCTTTTGACTGTACGCACATAGGAAGGTATAGGACCTCAGCAATCTCCTCTGAGTACAGGCTGGTGTTGTATCTGTACCTGAGTACATGATATCCATTTTTCCATTACAGCAGGAAAACAGTTTTCAACGTTCTTTTCTAATCTTTCCTTACACACATGTTTATTAATCAGAAGCAAAAGGATGTTGCCTGTTTTGTCATGAAGGTTCACATCTGTTCAGCCAACATTTATTTACTGAGGACAGTCTAGTCACCTGGCATTATGCCAGCATGTGAACCTACTCCTGGTTGTGTGATTTGGGGTAAGTTACCTAAATACTCGGTCTTGGTTGCCTTGTCATATGTATATGTGATTTGTAACATGAGATTAACAGTATATTTATCCCCTAAAGTTATTAAACTTAAATAAAATTTTGCTATTCAAGTAAACAAAACTTGAATTAAATGCCTGTTGCCTAATAAATGATGAAAAAAGTTAGCTGACATAATAATGATGCCAATGATGATATTTAGGAATAAAGTCACATCTATCATTCAGCAATTATTTCCTGAATACCAACCATAACCCAGGCAATGTTCTGTGTCCTTGGGGCACATTAGTGAAAAAAATATATATAAAATCTGTTGATTTTGTGGAGTTTACATTAAGGTGCACCAAGCTATTCTTTAACACTTGGTTTGGCCTAGAATTCTGTGAAGACTAGTCCTTGGTGAATAATTGGTATCAAGTCCAAGAGCAACTTAAAAATCAATTAATAGACTAAAGTCTAATCCTGGGCAAAAAAAATCCAAGTTTTATGTTTTCACTCTTTATGGGAGGTAGATTTCTAAGTCTTCTATCAGCAAATCATCTGAGGTGAAACTAACCATATTTTCCAATTTAGCAATAAACCATATGTCTGAGAAGGAGGGTTTGCTTATGAAACAGAGTATTTGAATTGGGGATTGTCTCAGAAAGTCTCACACATATGGTGCCCATATCTCTGAAATTATAAAGAAACATCCTGTGCGTCAGTCCCTGAGATCAATCCATTCCCTCAATGCAGCTGGCTCTTTAACCCTTTGGCCTGTACTGAGATGCTGCACGTGTCGTGCTAGGCAACAACGCGATACCTCGCAGAAATAGAAAGGTTCTATTGCTGCAGTTTACTAGCAATTTTTCCCAGGCTGAAAAAGGACGTTCTGTAGACTCCTATGATGTAAGAGGGTGTTCCCACTTCAGCAGTGGCCAGCAGATGCTATGCGAACACTCTCTGCGTCCACACGTGCTGATAAGCGCAAGGAAAATGTGAATAATGGCAAAGAATGGCAGGCGGCTCTTTTGCTGGCGATGCTGATTTGAAACACAAGCAGAACGCACTTTTCCGCTTCTCCCAGGCAGAGTTTTAGTCGCCTTGAAGTTTTTCACTCTTGGGAGAATGACTCATGTCTTGGAAAAGACAAGTTCCTAGTCTGGTGCTCCCAGCACCTTTAGGCATTAGTTAATGTACACTTTGGGAGTTTTCAGCATCCGATCAGAAGTTTTAATTAACAAGGGATGCTGTGCTCTCTTGCCTTTCACTGAAAACTCAGCATTTCACCATTGCCCAGCAGCTTGAACTTTCCATTTGTGTCATGATTACCTTTATCAGGGTACTTGTTGCATTCTATGAAATCCTATATACGTGCTAGAAGTGGAACGCACATTTGGTTTTTGTTTTGCTTTGTTTTTTTAGCTTCCATGTTAGCTGATACTTTGTATTGTGTTTCTGATTTTTTAAAAACAGTTTCACAAACACTTTGATTTTGCTCCTCACTGTAGCCCTGTGAAGGGTTGTTGACAAGTACCATCATCTCCATTTCACAAAGAAAAATAACGTCCACAAGCTCAAACCCTGGTCTCCAGCCTGCTCTGCATTACTTAGATTGTAATGAGTTTGGGAAGCTAAACCCAAAATGAGTAATGGGCACACAAACAAACACAAACTCAAAAATTATTTCTTGTTAACATAAGAGTCCAAGGCAGGTATTCCTGATTGGTGGCATTGGTGGCTGGCTTCCTTCCATGTGGCAGTTCAAGGAAGCTCCCTCTATCTTTGGGCTCTGCAATCCCTTAGGACCTGTTGATATGTACACCAAGACTGTGGAGGGAAAAGAGATATTGCAGGAGGCCGATTCTCCCCCTTAAAAGCCCTACTGGAAGTGGCACGTCTCAGATTAACAAAGGCTGGAATGCCATGGCCACATCAAGCAGTCTGCTCAGAAGGAGTGGAAACACAGTTGGTGAGCAGTCACAGTAAGCTACCCTAAAGTGTAATGCATACCCACTCAGGACCACCTCAGTGATGACCACAGGGGCTAGAATGTGAATGGTGGCACTTGGAGCTGAGGGATGTGATGGCCACACAGCTAGTAAATCAAGATGTTAATAGGTTTTATATCAACATTCAATTTTTTTTTTTTTGCGGTACGCGGGCCTCTCACTGTTGTAGCCTCTCCGGTTGCGGAGCACAGGCTCCGGACGCGCAGGCTCAGCAGCCATGGCTCACGGGCCCAGCCGCTCTGCAGCATGTGGGATCTTCCCGGACTGGGGCACGAACACACGTCCCCCGCATCGGCAGGCGGACTCTCAACCACTGCGCCACCAGGGAAGCCCTCAACATTCAATTTTAAGTCTTAATGTGGAATAGGGAAATATAAATAGCATATCCAATAAGAGATTTTACAGAGGTAATTGCTTAGCCCAAAGTAACTTTGAAAATAAATTTACTTAGCTTTCAAAAATTAGTTGAATTAAGGGAAAAGATTAAATTGGAGTTACTTGCAAATTTAGAGATGTCTTTCGTTATGCTCATGAGGTGACTTTTGGAATGCACCTGGTTGAGTCTGGTTGCCAGTAGAGCCAAACATGTGATTAGAGTGTTGGAACTTCCATTTCCCTGCCCAGACCATTGAGGAGGGAAGACAGGCTGGAGATTGAGTTCAGTTGCCAATGGTCAATGATATAATCAATCATGCCTATGTAATGGAGTCTCTAAAAACCCCAAAGGAGAGGGTTCAGAGAGCTTATGGATCAATGAACATGTGGAGATTTGGGGAGAGTGGGGCCTGGAACTCCATGCCCTTTCCCCATACCTTGCCCTGTGCATCTGGCTGTTCCTGAGTTACATCCTTTTATAATAAACCAGTAATCTAATGAGTAAACAGGTTTCCTGGTTCTGTGAGTTCCTTCTAGCAAATTAATTGAACACAGGAGGGGGTCTTGTGAACCTCTGATTTTTACCCAGTTTATCGTAATTACAGGTAACAACCTGGGCTTGCAACTGGCATCTGAAGTGTGGGTGTTTGTGGGGGGCAGTCTTGTAGGACTGAACTCTTAACCTGTGGAATCTGATTCTGTCAGGCATATGATATAAACATTGATTTAATTGTCAGGCACCCAGCAGGTGTCTAGAGAATTGTTTGTGACATGTGTAGGAAACCCCCTCTCCTCCACATGTTGGAACTGGGTCTAGGAAACCAAAAAGAAACAAATTTTAAAGGTCTACCAAGCACCTCTTCTATGCTTATAATTGGAGATGCTTTGAGAAATATGAAATATATGATCCTCCTGTACTCTAGTTCAAAATATTTCAGGAGATTCACAAAGGCTAGGGAAGTGTACAAAATTGTATATTATTAAGAACTGAGATGTGTTTTTAGGTCTAATGTGTTAAAGCTCTTAAGACGAAAGAAAATTTACCTGTTGAAATTAAGCATGATGCTATTTCTTCTCTAATTGTATGATTTATTTCTGCAAACATTTATTGTGTTCTTACCGTATTCCAGTAAAGTTCCTGATCACCAGGTTCGAACCAGCTGGTATGAATGATGGATGAGGGAGACAACCATTTGAACAAAGGAATGTAATACAGAATTTCAGGGGCTTTGATAAATGTCTGTGTAGGATATCTATGCATAAAGAAATTTTAATGGCAACAGAGACTTGGGAAATAATTGAGTCTAAATGCCCTCATTTAACAGATTTTTAAAGACTAAGGCCCAGAGAGGAAAAGCAACTGGCTCGAAGTCACACAGCTAGTTGATGGAAGACCTAGAAGGATAGAATCCACGTATCCTTACGTTCAACCTTGGCTAGCTGCATGGGAAAGGTGTGAGCTGAGGGATTTCCACTGGAGATGAGATAAAACTACACATGAGAGGGACTTCCCTGGTGGCGCAGTGGTTAAGAATCCGCCTGCCAATGCAGGGGACACGGGTTCGAGCCCTGGTCCGGGAAGATCCCACATGTCGCGGAGCAGCTAAGCCCGTACGCCACAACTACTGAGCCGGTGCTCTAGAGCCCACGAGCCACAATTAGAGAAAACCCGTGCGCAGCAACGAAGACCCAACACAGCCAAAAATAAATAAATAAAATAAATAAATGTATTAAAAAACAACTACACATAAGAAATTTAGCAAAACCTGTAGATTTTTCACTGGTCAGTATTGTGGCGAGGGAACACGATGGCACAAGAAGAAAGAGTGCCTGGCTCACTAAAATACTTAGATCTTATGCTTAGCTATGACCACATACATAGAGTGCATCCTTAGACAAGTGATCTAACGTACTAAAAATAATGCATATGTGCATTACGATTTTCAATGGTACACTGCATCATCCTCTCATTTGATGTTTGAAACAGTTCTCTGAGGTATGCAGAAAGGGCATCCTTATCCCTGTTTTGCAGATGAGCAAACTGAGATGCAGAAAGTCATACAACTAGTTAAGTGAGAAACTCAGGGTTAGAACACCTGGAATGCTTCAAGTCCAATGCTCTCCCTGTGATACCAGGTATACAACAAGTATGGGACAAGAGTGGCTAACCAAGTATATCATGTGATTATTTTGCAGATGCATTGTGAGAGGTTTCTATGTATCCTGAGAATAATTGGAACCACACTTTTTGGAGTTTCTCTACTCCTTGGAATCACAGCTGCTTATATTGTTGGCTACCAATTTATCCAAACAGATAATTACTATTTCTCTTTTGGACTATATGGTGCCTTTTTAGCATCACACCTCATCATCCAAAGCCTGTTTGCCTTTTTGGAGCACCGAAAAATGAAAAAATCTCTAGAAACCCCCATTAAGTTGAACAAAACTGTTGCTCTTTGCATTGCTGCGTATCAAGAAGATCCAGACTACTTACGGAAATGTTTGCAATCTGTGAAAAGGCTAACCTACCCTGGAATTAAAGTTGTCATGGTCATAGATGGAAACTCGGAAGATGACCTTTACATGATGGACATCTTCAGCGAAGTCATGGGCAGGGATAAATCAGCCACTTATATCTGGAAAAACAACTTTCACGTGAAAGGTCCTGGTGAGACAGATGAGTCACATAAAGAAAGCTCACAACATGTCACCCAGTTGGTCTTGTCCAACAAGAGTATTTGCATCATGCAAAAATGGGGTGGAAAAAGAGAAGTCATGTACACGGCTTTCAGAGCACTGGGACGAAGTGTGGATTATGTTCAGGTAGGTCTCCACATCTGCCAGGACAAACACATTTAAATAAAGCATCTTTTGTATCTCTCCAGTCATATGCTATAGCCCATCCTTGTCCCTTCTGGACACAGTGCTTCTTTCAGTTCATCTGAAAACAGCATGACTGTTGAAAGCACATTCTGAAAGAGAGAAAAAAAGCTTGTAAAACGGTTAAATCTATCTATGAAAATGCTTAGCTTGTGCAGTGTTATTGGTTGGAAATCAAGATTATTTTGAACGTGAGACCCTTCCTTCCTTCTCTTCCCCTCCCTTACCTTCTCTGCCCCCTTGGTTCTGCCAAATCAATTCCAACCTCATTTTCCACACTCTTAAAATCTCCAGCGTTGTAAGAAAATAGTGTCTCCTCCGGCAGAATGAGCTTGAGAAAATCTGCAGGGCCAAGGGAAAGCTATAAAATAGTTTTCACAGAGACTAGGCAAAATGGGGGCGATGAAAACAATTTTGATTTAAAAGTGTAGGAATTCAAAACTGAAACACATAGAAAAAGAAAAAGGGAAAAGGAAAACAAACACAAAAAAACAACCTTCCCAGAACAAAATCTAAGTCATGTTTATTTCACTCCCCAAACAGCATTACCTCACTCCGTGCAACTTGACCTTTGAAAGCATTTGTGATGGTGTTTGCTTGCATGAAAATTAGACAGGCTGTGTCTCTCATTAGTTCCCTGACTGCTAATTCTACGGTTTCTCCTCTTCTAGTTCTCACTGAAAGTTTCTTCTTTAGAACATTAACAGGGTACATGTGAGTTTTCTAGTTGTACTTTTGTGCAGATATTTTAGTTAGATTTTATTCATGATGATATTGAGAAAGGAGAACTATCTCTGGCTTCAAATATCCATCCGGACACTTTTCCTCTTTTCTTAAATGTGAAATCCTTGTTTTTGGAAGACCCATCATATGTTTTAGGGGATTTATCAACGCAAAGTGATGCCCAGTGTGTCTCTCTGTGTAATGGGATGGCAGTGGCCACTGGCTTCAATGTCAATTGACTGAGGTTCTAATTAACAATTTGTAGCTGGTTGACCTTGAGCAAGACCACCTCCCAAACCTCAGTTACCTGATTAGAAGGAACAAATCTCACAAGGGATTTGAGAAAATTATTTCAAATTATGTATCCAAAGGGGCTTAGCAAAAGTTGTTGATAATGGCATTGTTAATATTATTAAAGCGTTTGCTGTTAAAGTATTATTTCTTATATGATTATCTAGTCCTTACTTGAAAACTATACTACATGTCAATTGCTAATTAACATGTTGTTAATTTAGCTAATATCTGAAGAATTTTGAGGTATTTCTTCAGTTCATACCATCTGCCTAAAAGGGAGTTGATTAGAGTTTCAACCCCAAGTGTCTCCTAATTTCTAGAACTTTCACAAATACGGCTGTTTTAGTTAAACCAAGACATTTTTACATATTTACCTATTGCAACTTCAGGCCCAGATGAGAGGATAAAATGAAACTTTTAAATAAGGAATGGCTAGGGAACTTACAGAGGATTTGAAGAATGAAGCTCTGGGCCTAAAATGAGAAAACATCTGTTTTGATGTTTTGCCTTTAATTCTAGTTAAAACAATTTACATTTGTCCTTTCTAATCATGACATTATTGTGAGATTTTTCTCTTTGTTTTTTAACCTGCTTCTCCCAAAGCCCCTTCTCCCAACATTTTGTTTGGAATTTTGTTTTTATCCTTGACAACTTGACTTGTGCCCGTCCAGGAAAAACTAATACAAAATATAAAATTTTAGAGTAGGCTTTTTGCTAGTGCCCTCATCAGGCTTGAGAACTTTCCTTCCTTCAGGCTGAAGCCTCCAGATAGACTGACCCTAGCAGCAGCTGTTATCTGGGCACCAAATCCGCTTGAGACTTCCAGTCCATTCAGAGCACTCAAACAGGGGTAAAAAACCTTTTGGCATTCTGAAACTAGTAAATACTATCCTGCCATGCCTCATCGATGCCCTGTAAAAACAGAAATTGCATAAAGTTCAATCTAATATAGTACTCTCATCCTTCCTTCTGACTGACCCAGGGCCCAAGTGTTACAGAGCAGAAGCCACAGAAAGACAAAGAGGGAGGGGTTTGAGGATGTTGGCTCCTGAATATTACAAGTGATTGAATGTGGAGTTCAAGTTGGTTAGGGATGGAAGGAAGCAAAATTCAGGTGCTAATACACAAGAGAGAATGGGGGCTAGGGGAAGAAATGGACCATCTGCTCATACTTGCTAACCTGGCTAGAGAACACTGTTTAACTGTGCAGAGAGATGGCCAAAGTGATTGGTTTCCAGTTGCAGCTGGATCCTCAGCACTAGTCAGCACTCTTTTCACTTGATCTTGAATAGATGTCTTGCTTATTCCTCTCGCGTCTGTTATTGCACATCTTCATCACTCTCCTAGGGCCTTACCCAAACTCCTCCCTGCTTAACTACAAACAGATGATCTTGCCTTCTACAAAAGAGAACAGCAAAAGTACAGGCTGTGAAGGCCGTCAAGATCTGACTCTCTTCTGCTTACAGTCTCAAGGGTACCACACCTCACCTCCTATCTCAAGGTTAACCTTTCTACCTGCACTCCTGAGCCTTCTGGGTTGGCTCCCTCTGGTTTCTTTCAGAGCAAGCCTTTCTCCATCACCACCTCTTATATCTCTCCTCTCTCATCTCTAGTCTTCTATAGTAATTACTCTTTCAGCCTTGTAGCCTCTCAAATAATAAATGCTGACATAGAACATGGAGGGAAGCTTTAGTTTAAGACGAAGCCAACATGGTAGGAAATTCATCTATGATGCTAGTGGCTGCTTCCAGGGATAGATAAGATAGAAAAGCAGCAGAGGAAAAATAAAGTGAGAAAATCAAATACAGGGAATGAGAAATAAGGAGGTGAATGAGGAAGATTTTCTTAATTTTGAATCAAAGTATTTTCTGGAGAAACTTTTTCAATGATGTAGAAAAGTGCAATGAGCAAAATTAAAATAATCTGCAGCAGAGAGGGGAAAGATAAATTAGGAATTTGGGATTAACGGATACACACTACTATCTATAAAGTAGATAATAAAGAGCTACTGTATAGCATAAGGAACTATATTCAATATCTTGTAATAATCTATAATGGCAAAGAACCTGAAAAAGAATAGATATGTATGTATGTATAACTGAATCACTTTGCTGTATACATGAAACATAGTAAATCAACTATACTTCAATTTAAAAAAATCATCTGAAGCGAATACGTGACCCATACATAGATTATCAAATTTAATACTTTCCAGCATATACTCTTCTATTTTTCCTTATTTTAAAAACAATTTTGAGATTATATCATGTTTACTTTTCTGTATTTTTTACTTAACAATATCAGAAGACTTTTAAAGTGTCTTTTGATATCTAGATTAGATAATTGCTTTATTTATATCTCTTTTCACTGAACATTGATATTTCCACATAAGTGGCCACCAGTCTATATAACAAAGGAAAAAAGCAGTATCGTCTGATGTGTGTATTAAGAATTTCCCAGGTAAAAGTTATACAATAAGTATGAACATTTTCTAAAAGGGAAGATTATAGGAAGCAATTTTATTATTAATTTAATCTGGCAGTACCATAGCTATCCAAGATTCTTTGAGCAGAAGGAAAGTAAGACTAAATCATTCATAATAGTAGAGTTGACCCTTATTATTCATGGATTCTGTATTTCCAAGTTAACCTACTGACTAAAATGTATTTATTACCCGAAAATCAGTAGTTGCAGTGCTTTTGTGATCATTTGCAGACATGTGCAGAATGGCAAAAAAAAAAGTGAGTCATCTGATGTGCATGTTCCCAGCTGAGGTCACACAAGATTATGCTTTGCCTTTTTGTTTTACCTTTTATACTGTAAACAAGTAGCTTCTTTAGTCTATTTAATATTATGTTTTTCACATTTTTGTGCTTTTGGTTGCTGATGTAGCTGTTTAAAATGGTCCCCAAGTGTAGTGTTGAAATGTTGTCTAGTGATGGTAACACAAGAAGGCTATAATTGCCTTATGGAGAAAATAGGTTTGTTAGGTGAACTTTGTTCAGGCATGAGTTACAATGCTGCTGGACATGAGTTCAATGTTAATGAATCAATAATACATATTAAATAAGGTGACACAAATAAACAAGTAAGCACAGATACAACAAGGTTAGGTATTGATCACTAGACAAACATGCCGTGACCAGAGACTTCGAGGAACCTAACTCTATATGTCCGCTAGAAGCAATTTTTTAGTATTTGCTAACTCACTGTTCATGGAAGCTTTGTAGAACATAACTACCGTGCATAATGAGGATTGACTGCATGTAACATTTGATTGGTTCCTATTTTCTGAAAATTTCTGAAGGGTCATGTTGAGAATGTTAATGTGACTTTGTATACTTCATCTTAGAGAATGAAATTGAGCACATTGAAATAAGAATGGGGAAATCTGAATTCTTGATTACTTGCTACGGGCCTCAACTGGTAGAAGAGATGATTTCTGAGATCACTTTTAGCTAAAGACTCTAACTTAGGACTGTCTTAATTTCTTTCTAGCAACATATGTATGCTTTTCAAGATTGGGATCAAACAAACAAAAACAACAAACAACAGCAACCACACAAAAGGGAGTATAGCATTAGAATTTTCTTTTCATTTTTAATCTACACTTTCCCTCAAAGTTGGGTTCTTGAATGTAAACCCTGATTTAAGGCAACCATTATGTGCTTTCCAACCATTTGGAATAAGGGTGTTTCCTGGCTTAAGCCTAGAGGTGACAACATTTGGTTTCTCATTTTTCCAGCTGGCTTGTCACCTTTGCTTTACACCTACAACTATTACTTGTGTATAAGCCTTCCTGAAAAAGAAAAGAGAAAAACCAAATGACTCCTTAATGTCTTAAAAAGATTCTAGGTTGCGTGAAGGCAAATGTCACTTTATAACAATTTGGGTAACACATTCTAACAAGAAAGGTATATATCTTCCCAATTCCTTTTAAAAAGAGCAACAAATAAGGGCCAAATTGTTGAGGTTTTTATGATTTAGAGGCTTTTTATTGGCTAGATTTGAGGTCTTATACCATAAACAAAATTACTACGAGAGAATCATCTTCCCTATCCCCCATCCCTCGCCCCCAAAAAAGTTTCTGTATTTTTCTTTGAGAGCATTTATTTTTTCCTGGAATGGTCTCACTGATTAATTTCAAAAGGTCTTTTAGTCCTAAAATTCTTACATCCTATGATTTTGTTTTTGCCACTCACAGTCTGCCATAAACTGCTCTCTAATCTTTTTCCCTAGTAGTCAGCCCAATCTAAGGATATTTATATTGCCTGCTCAATAATCCAGCTTGTTTAATTTAAATTTGTTGGGCATTGGACAAGGCATTAATTTTTGCTCTCTGAGCGAGTCATGGTTTATTTACAGTACAGATAAGAAGGACCCCTTCCCTCATTGGACTAGTGTTCTTAGTTTGTGCCTCTGGTTTTGATGATCACTTCTTAGTAGATATGTCTTCCTTTTAATGAGCATTTACTATGAGCTAGCCCTTATAACTGCTATACATACATTATCTAGTTAATTCTCCATTACAGCAAACTTATGAGGTGGATGTGCTTATCCATATTTTTCACCTGAGAGATGGAGACTTAGAAAGGTGAGGTAAGGAGTTTAAGGTTACAAAGCTAGTCCAAGGGAATATAACTGGTCAATTGTGGATTGGGACTCAGATCTGTCTGATTCCAAGGTTTTGCATAGTGCTTTCTTTTCCTTTCAGTAGTGTGTTTACTCTGGCATTGTACTGTTAGGAGTTCTGGGGGCTAGCACCATCTTGTGTTTGCCAGTACATAACTATCGGTGAATTTTAAAATTCTGGCTGACTTCTTTTCACTAGGGGGAATGTCCTGGGGGAAAGAGGGGGTAGGGGGTACTTTCCATTTACTATGTGGTTAAGTTTTGGAAGGGAAACTGGGCAGTGGGATCATGACCAATAGTAAACTTCAAACATGGTTGAAATAAATCATCTCCCTGGGTCCAGGTTAAGATGAAGGGTCAAGATTAAGAAAGGATTGAGGTTTACAAGCAGGCAGAGGGTGAAAGCAGTAGCAACAGAATGAGTCGATTAATCCTCAGCCTGTTTCCTCATCGAAGGCAGCCAGAATAGTTAAGGCTTCCTGTTGCTGTGTAGCTCTCAGAGCCCTTTGAAGTGGTGCGGGGCAGGCAGAGGTGGAGAATCCACCAGTCAGTCTGAAAGGAAATATGTTTAAAAAAAGGTGAAACATGGATACTCAGCATTTTAGACTTGGGTCTTAGAAGTTGAAAAACATATGGTAGAATAACTAACAATATTTCTACAGGATATTTTGATTTAAATTGTTGTGAGGTAGATGAACTTTAAGATCAGTGAGATAAATTGGAATGGACTTCAGTCTAACAGCTTATTTAACACATTTATAGCAATTTATATATCTAACTGCTCTAGGGGTTTTGGATACATTTGAACTTGTTCATTGTGATAAGATATTCTTTTTTTTTTTTTTGGCTGTACGCGGGCCTCCCACTGTTGTGGCCTCTCCCATTGCGGAGCACAGGCTCCGGACGCGCAGTCTCAGCGGCCATGGCTCACGGGCCCGGCCGCTCCGCGGCATGTGGGATCTTCCTGGACCAGGGCACGAACCTGTGTCCCCTGCATCAGCAGGCGGACTCTCAACCACTGCGCCACCAGGGAAGCCCAAGATATTCTTGATATGTAATCCATTCTCATGTTCCTTTTGGTGATTCTCTTTACTGAGTCACCTGTTCATGGTGATAAGTGGGTTTACTTAGCAAGTATAAACAATTAAAGATTATTACCCTATACTAATGGCATATATGACTTTTCTGTGAGCCTTTGTAATTTACCGAGTACTTTTACATACAGTGTGTCACTCTGGTACCACGACGATGGTAACAGTTTGTTCAAGGTCATAAAAGTAGTAAGCCTCTGGATTTGTTATAATAGTCAAATCTTGGCCTATTATAAGAATAGGAGACAGAGGCAACCGTAAAAACCTCTAGTAGAGTTAAATGGGGACTTAGAACATACTTTATCTCAACTTGCTCTTTTAGTTTGTTCTTTGTTTTTTTATGAAAGAGACCCACCCCCGGCTCCCCAACCAATTCTTTTAGGCTCAGGGTTGGCATACTTGCTTGTAAAAGGCCTGAGAGAAACCATTAAGCTTTGCGGGCTATATGGTCTGTGTTGCAGCTATTCAACTTTGCTGTTTTAGTGTGAAAGCAGCCGTAGATAATATGAAACTGAATGTGCATGACTGGGTTCCAATAAAACTTTATTTATGGCCACTGGAATTTGAATTTCATATAATTTCCATGTATCACAAAAAACTCTTTTTCAATTTTTTTTCAGCTATTTAATAAGGTAAAAGCTATTTTTAACCCCCAGGACATACAGAAATTGGTGGGAAGGCAGACTCGTCCGTAGACCTTAGTTCGCCAACCCCTGTTTTAGATACAGAGAAAGCGGCGGCACTGTCTCTTGGCTAGAACAGTGAAGGACGGGGAGCCATGGTCTTAAGCAATTTAGCCGATGATTCTGTGGTTATGATTGAGGTGGCTGGTTCCTCCCAATAACGTCTTCTTGTCTTGACATTTTCCACTCATTTTAGTCAAAATTTAGTGACTTTGCCTCATTTCCATATCTCCTAGTGAGAAATCTTACGACTGGCGATCATGTAGTTTAAACAAATTACAGTGATGCATTCAGCCTGGACAGAAAGACATTTTGATTTGTTCTCCAATTGTTTCCTGTGTGCCAATCAGTCCTGTGGTTTTTCCCAGTGTGAGGTTAAGCTCCTTGTGAACTGGTGTATTTCTCCCACAGTTTCTAGCCCAGAGCTAAACAGCCAACATTCGTGAAATCGCACACTTCTCATTAATTGGTGAGGAGACAGCTAGAAATCCTGTTTTTACTAGACTGATTTTAAGAAGGGCTAGAGTTATACCCTTTACACACAAACAAATTAATACTGTTATATCCGTGAACATACATGCTTTCACAGACTGTCATCGACGGTGGTTTTCTAGTTGGCATTCTATCACCAAAGAACATCCAGAAATTGAACTTCTTTAGAAAACTCTTTGATCCCACTATAACAAACCCCTCCCAGGAGATTTCTGAGAGCTTTCCCTTCTGACAGTTAAACTCACCATGTGAACAATCTCTCTGAGAACTTCTGGCACTTTGCTGTTGGAAACTGGGAGGGGCAGGGCCAATTTAGATATGCAGAACCTCAGAAGTTTGGTTCAAGTTTAGTCATTTCACAGAGGCAGTTCCCTTGGCTTGCTTATCTTACAAGCAGGCGGAGTTACTTGAACATTAATTCTAGGTTGCCCCCTTCCTGTTGTTTTTAGTCTTATTTTAGCTTTCTGGTTTTACCTTTCCCAGCTTGAGTCAATAGAGGTGGGTGTGGCCATAAACTCTGGATGCTGAGAGGTGGAAAGGTGGCTTTGAAATTATGCCTTCACTTTCTACTACCCTAGTTACTGGCCTGCCAGGCTTATAGCCGTATACCAAACAGTGACAGACAAGGCATGAGAGAGGCAAAATATCGCTATTGGAGGAATTTGCTTAGGTTTCTGAGGCTTGGGAGCCTTGAGTATAAACTGAAGTATTAGAAAAATCCTATTTTTTTAATGGAATACTAATGCCTAGCTGCTGTCTATTTTTTTCCTCTAAAATAAGTAAGACCATGCAGACCAAAATAGAATGCCCCCTCCAAAAAAATGGGGCAGTAGGTTATTTAGAAAATGCCTGTTTCTAAATAGGTAAAGTAATATACAAAATTCAGAAATTAACTTTAAAATTGTTATAATTAGTTGAGTCCAGAGAGGTGATGATTTCACTTTTAATAATTGGATACCCTATATACTCCTTAAGTCATGTTACAATAATGCATTTGAATTGCTCTTTTCACCAACATTCTTTATTAATATATATTAACGTTTTTCAGAAAAAAAACTATTAATAAAATTAAGATAGGCACTCTTTTTAAAATGCTGAGACTTCCTAGCTATGTATGTGAGGGACTCCTCCGACATATAAAATCCCCTTTAACTCAGAGTTCATGCTTCTAAATATTATTTTCATTCAAAACTGGTATATCAAATCTGTACTATTTTTATGAAGCAGCTCTGAGAACTGCACAAATACTTGCTTTTTATATAAATAAAGAGACTAAATCTTGATTAAATTCATACATGTAGCCAGAATACATAGAAAAACAGTGGAATTGCAGATAACACTCCCGTCTCTGCCAATCATATCATTTATTGCTTAGATGGGGATGTGAAACTGGTTCATTACATGTCAATTTTCATCACTTTATGTCTACTTGGGCCTGGCTGCATTTTCCAGAAAAGGATACTATGTTATTAATATCAACCAGGAATAGAGAGGTGACAGCTCTTTTCCTACTTTTGATTTTCTTTGATCATGTGGAAGAAGCTCCACCCACAGGTGTAACGTACCTAATATCTCCCTAAGAGAAGTGACTTAATCTGATTGGTGAGTATGGGAGGAGTAAGGGGTAGCCTAGCTCCTTCTTCCCCCTTTCTTCTAGAAGTGAGCCGCCATGAAGGAGCAGGCATCTGCCATCCCTTTCAAAGGGGCATTAACTGTCTTGAGGAGGAGACTAGTCCCACTTAGATGCTATTTGGAATTGGTACATCAGTCTAATTCTGGGGAACATAGTTACAAAGTCTGCTACTCCATTGATATAAGCCCTATTCTCCATATCAGCTTTATGAGTATACATGTCATATTTTGGTTTCTCCTCTCCTTTATTTTTCTGTTTCATTCAATAAGTTCATAAATCAGCTTGGGAAGAAAAGTACTATTTATAACCCTGTACCTTTGGCCTCCAGTAGAAATTTCTGGGAGCAGCTAATGGGTATAGACAAATCCTAATAATTTTCTTGAAGTTGTAGTTGGTTTGGTTTCAAAATTGTTTTTTTGTCCTGTATAAAGTTTGTTTTTAAGAATAATAATTAGCACTTCTAGAAAAGCTTAAGATAATTTGACATCTACTTCTGTATACAAAGAGCTAGACGAATACTTGATACTCTAAAATAAAAAGGTGGACTGACCATCAGGCTAGTTTCCTTTCTAATGGAATGTCATCTGCTAAGCCCAGGTCAAATGGACATCTTGCTTCAGAATTAATTATACAACCAGCCTTAGTAGAACTGCTTTCCTGTCTTAATCACCATATTAAAATAGAGAAAAATAATCACTGTTAAACATGCCTTTTTTTCAATACTGTCATAGGAGTTTCCTATCATCATTCAGACCTGAGGGATAAGATATCTAAAAGCCTTATGGAAGGCAATTTTTTTAAAAAAAGAGATATCTATGGTGACCAACCCAAGATGTTTTCCAAGTCCTGGAAATCTAGGATGTTACCTGGGACACGAGACTTTCATTGCCAAAATTGCATACATCCATGGCAAACCAGGCAAAACTGGTCACCCTACATGACATGCCTAGGTCATCACTTTAGCTGTTCTATCCAGCCATGTCATTAGCTTAAATATTGAGTTTGCAGGTTCTTTGTGTTAGCCATCATGTAGCAAACTCTCATCCCTGTGTTACTCGCTTATTGAGGCCTTGTGACAATAGGCTGAAGGCATAATATATATGCCCACTTTTGACTACACGGAGTACACTCATCACCTTCTTTTCTTTAACTTATTTCTTACTTTCTTCTTTGCAGGTTTGTGATTCAGACACCATGCTTGACCCTGCCTCATCTGTGGAGATGGTAAAAGTTTTAGAAGAAGATCCCATGGTTGGAGGTGTCGGGGGAGATGTCCAGGTACATGAGCTCACTTTTTGCATGAGTCACTTTTAGTAGTACCCTCACTCACTGATTCTTTGAACATACATTTATTATACACCCAAATCTGTGCCAGATATTGTTTCTGGTGCCAGAGACATACTAGAATGTTCCTTGGACCCACTTTATACCTCTTCTGCTGTCTAAATTGAAGTAACTTATGATTGCTTTGCTTAATCCTGGGTTATAACACAAGTATGTAGTGGCTGATAAGTTATATAAACTATAATGTAAATGTGTAATAATTTCTGCCATATCTTCTTGAGCCACAACTTAATGTTCTGGTAAAATGATGTTGGAATTCATTTAGTACAAGGGTTAAGAAATGGAGGTATGGCAGGAGATGGAGTCTATGTCATATAACTATGTATTTAAAAGCTGAACAATATATGGTTGGTCAAAAATCCAAATTGGAATACAAAGGAAAAAAAAGAGAAACAGCGTCTCAAATTTACACTAGAGAGAAAGTCAAAGGAACAATTAAGTGAGTTTTCCAATTATTATTTATTTCCCATTATTTGCTATCAATGGAGAAACAATAAGTGAAACAAATATTAATGAAGGTGATTTGAAATTTATGGAATGGGAAAACAAATATGTGAAAATATATGAAGATTAAAGTGAGCTCTTTGCAAAAGTACACTAGATTTTAGCCAAAGATGTGAGAAGCACGTGTAATTTTGACTTTAAATGTAGGTATTGTGTTGCTGTATAACCCATATTTACATGATAGTGAAGGCAAAGAAAGTGCACTAGATGGACAAAGAAATACCCTGGTGATAAAAAGGAAGCATGTAAAACCCAGATGAAAACTGAATAAAATTGAGACAGAGGAGAGAATTAAGAAATATTGCCCCCCAAAACTAATAATTTTAATAGCCTTTGTGTAGAGCATTATTTCAGGATTCCAGATCTGGGGTGAAGCCAGAGCAAACCCTTTTGTCACTGGCATTGCTAAAACTGGGGAGGAAGGAGAATAATAGAGTTGGGTGAGTTGAAAAGAGAAGAGCATAGGACTTAAAAACTTTCAAATATTAGATAGTAAGAAAGTGGGAGAATAATTTTTTTTTAAAGATTTTTTGATGTGGACCATTTTTTTAAAGTCTCTTTTGAATTTGCTGCAATATTGCTTCTGTTTTATGTCTTTGGTTTTTTGGCCATGAGGCGTGTGGGTGGGATCCCAGCTCCCCGACCAGGGATGGACCCCCCTCCACCTGCATTGGAAGGCAAAATCTATAACCACTGGACTGCCAGTGGGAGAATAATTTAAGGGCTGAGAACCAAAGCCGAAAAAAATCTCAATTTTATAACATAACAAGAAAAAGAAACAAAACACATAACAAAAGAGAACAGAGAGTGATGGAATAGAAAAAAATTATTGTCAAGAAGTCCCAACACATACACCCAACTTATCAAATTAATATAGTATATAGAATCAAAGAAAATAATGTAAAATTGTGTTAAAAAAAGGAAAGAGGCTAAATAGAAGGATAAAAAAAACAAACATGGGCTTCCCTGATGGCACAGTGGTTAAGAATCCACCTGCCAATGCAGGAGACACGGGTTCGATCCCTGGTCCGGGAAGATCCCACATTCCATGGAGCAACTAAGCCTGTGCGCCACAACTACTGAGCCTGTGCCCTAGACCCTTCAAACCACAGCTACTGAAGCCTGTGTGCCTAGAGCCCGTGCTCCGCAACAACAGAAGCCACCGCAATGAGAACCCACGCACAGCAACGAAGACCCAACGCAGCCATAAATAAATAAATAAATTTATTAAAAAACAACATCAAAAACAAAAAAAACAAACATTACTCTAGGTAGTAACTTCACAATGGTGCAGATTTTGCTGGAATTTTTAGCTGGGGCTTACCTTTATTTAATTATTTTTACTTTTATTTTTCTTGCAGATTTTAAACAAGTATGATTCCTGGATATCTTTCCTAAGCAGTGTGAGATACTGGATGGCTTTTAACATAGAAAGGGCCTGTCAGTCTTATTTTGGATGTGTCCAGTGCATTAGTGGACCTCTGGGAATGTACAGAAACTCCTTATTGCATGAATTTGTGGAAGACTGGTACAATCAAGAATTTATGGGCAGCCAGTGTAGTTTTGGAGATGACAGGCATCTAACGAACCGAGTGCTGAGTCTGGGCTATGCAACAAAATACACAGCTCGATCCAAGTGCCTTACTGAAACACCTATAGAATATCTCAGATGGTTAAACCAGCAGACCCGTTGGAGCAAGTCCTACTTCCGAGAGTGGCTGTACAATGCCATGTGGTTTCATAAACATCACTTGTGGATGACCTATGAAGCAGTCATCACTGGGTTCTTCCCTTTCTTTCTCATTGCCACAGTAATCCAGCTTTTCTACAGGGGTAAAATTTGGAACATCCTCCTCTTCTTGTTAACTGTCCAGTTAGTGGGTCTCATAAAATCATCTTTTGCCAGCTGCCTTAGAGGAAATATCGTCATGGTCTTCATGTCCCTCTACTCAGTGTTATACATGTCAAGTTTACTTCCCGCCAAGATGTTTGCAATTGCAACGATAAACAAAGCTGGGTGGGGCACATCTGGAAGGAAAACCATTGTTGTTAATTTCATAGGACTCATTCCAGTATCAGTTTGGTTTACAATCCTCCTGGGTGGTGTGATTTTCACCATTTATAAGGAATCTAAAAAGCCATTCTCAGAATCCAAACAGACAGTTTTAATTGTTGGAACGTTGCTGTATGCATGCTATTGGGTCATGCTTTTGACACTGTATGTGGTTCTCATCAATAAATGTGGCAGGCGGAAGAAGGGACAACAGTATGACATGGTGCTTGACGTATGATCTTACGTTTGATGTTTGCAGTTACAGATGCAGACACACACAAAACCTTAGTTCCTCTAGAGACTGTGCGGTATTGTGGCATCAGATAATGCCACCAAAGGAGACATATCACTGCTGCTGGGACTTGAACAAAGACATTTGTATGGGTTTATTTTAATTCTGCCAAAGTAAAATGATACATCAAGAAGAACTCAGATTTAACCTGATATTTCTATGAAAATGGGAAGAATTCTTTGATTATGCACTTTTTCCTTATTGTACATCTGCCTAAGTGTTTTGCCCTATATACCTCACTAGTCATGCTTTATGTGGGTTATCATGTAAGAAAAGGATTTTGGAAACTCAAGGAAAAGTTCTTTCAACATATACAACCTAACTTATGTACTGTGTTGATAGCTAATTTTTTTTTAGAAAGGTTTTTCTGTTTAACTCTACCAAATGAAATGCCAAAGGAAATTTACAGGCCGTTGGCTGTGCTGTATTTTTATATAATTGTACTGTGTTTTAAAATTTTGTATGCCAATTTTAAAACAAATTTTGCATATTTTATATTTTACTTCTCTGCCAAAATACACCTGTTCTTCCTTTTTTTTTTTTTTTTAATAAAATAGGTTCTGAAACAATTCATACTTAAAAAATTTTTACCCAAAATGTGAAGCTTGGTTGACTGATGATGTTCATGATAGAAAGAATAAAATGTTTCTCTCTCTCTCTCTACCTTTAAAATTGAATAGTTTATTTCTGTGAAAAAGTATTTAAACTCTCAATATTTTAACTTTTTTTCATTTCTTTTAGAAAAGGCCAATATACCTGTCACACTTCGGGAGTAGAAATTCATACTTGTGTGTACAAAAAAGAAGTCATTGAAAATCAAGGCCAAAGGGGTAGAAAAGTGCAATTTTTTCATAAGATTGAAAAAAAAGGGAATGCCAGTTCTCAAAAGAAAATACTAGGCATCCAGCAGTGGACAAAATCTGGGTATCAAAGATTGTTTTTGGAGATTCTCACAGTGTTTTCCCAGGCTAAGTAAAAAGGAAAGTGGGAAAAATTGACGGTATAATTTGGACAAATACACTGCAGTTCATCATTTTGTTCTGTGACCTGTATTCACTGGATCCTGTCTATATGTTGAACATACTTTACCTACCTTTTTTTTCCCAGATTGTCAGTTCACTTTACATGTTAGTATGAGGTTTATACGGGTGAGTGGGATAAATTATAATAAAGATAAAGCATATAGGTTCAAAATTGGCCAAATCAAGCTCCATGTGTACTCTTTAACTTTCTAGGGAAGATTTTTTCTGAATTATACAGATAATTGCTTCATCTCTTCTGTTCTTGACCTAAATAAATGTGTTTACATAGTAGACATGATATCAAGGTTTAATAGTTGTATAAAGAATTGGCACATAAAAAAAATTGATGGACCCTCGGCCTGGTTAATTTAGCTACTCCGGGGCCTCAGTTATCCAGTTTGACTTTTGACATGACCCATCTTGCCTTGTAGCTGGTGCTGTGTAGACCTGTGTTAAAAACAATTGAACACATGAAGAGTTGCAGAAAAAAAGTATTGTGATGAAGCAGAAATGTGAAGTGTTCAACCATGTGCTTCCTGCCTTTCTGCTTCCTTTTTATGTAGACTTCTATATTTCATCCATCCTGTCTAAGAAAAAACCTGCACATTCTACCTTCAGAGCACAAAAAAGTATATAACGTTCTACAACTTAGACTCTCACTGATTGGGGAGCTTGTGGAAAACAAACAGACCATGCCATTAAATGAAACTAAAACTTGAGTTTGCCTTTTTAACTATTTATGTTCTAAGTTAAGCTTTGATAACATTCAAATGTCAAATTCTCTCATTCTTATAAAAGATTGAATTAATTGCCTGTATTTATTTTAGCAATTATTCAATGTATTTCCAGTATAGGATGTATAGTATAATTGAATTTTTTTGTAAATAAAATATTTTTGATAAGATTATTGCCTTTTTTTCTAAGGGAAGCGGGAATTCAAACAAAACGAAACAAAATGTTTTATTTTGATTGTCAGGGTATGGATTTAAGAATGGGGTATACGGAAAAATAAACATTGTTGGTCAAAGATAATGGAAGTCGTTTAATGTTACTAATCAGGAGGTAGAAATCTCCAAAGTTGGTATAGTTGGAAATCTGGAAAAATGAGAGAGAGAGAGAGAGAGAGAGAGAGAGTCCCAATTAACACAACCCTTGTCTTTCTTTAATCTTCTCTTTCTTCTCCTTCCCTGAAAACAGCCCAAATTTAGGCTAAAATTGCTTTACTATAGTAATCTGTCATAGTGGGAAAAAAATCACCAATTTTTCAGAGACGTCGTAGGCAAGTTTGTTATAGCATTATTTACAAATAATAACAAAAACTTAAAATAAGATTTAATGATGAGGGAAATAAATAAATGAATTATGGCATTTCCAAACAATGCAATATTATTACCCATTAAACATAATGTTCTCAGAACATGAAGTTGTTGGAGAAATGTTACATTAAAAATATATAACCATTTTGTACAGTTAACATCCCAATTTTGTAAAAACAAAAATGTTTAAACGTGGTTATCTCTACTCTTGGGAATATGACCGATTTATATTCTGTATACATTTTTGTATTTTCCAAGTACCGTAATCATGTATTGCTTTTATAATCAGAAAAGGACAATAAATATTGCTTTCTTTAAAAAGTGGGTTGGGGCATCTAATAGCATTTCCTGGTTTGAGGAGCTTTAGTGGTAATTAATTCGTTTTACTACTTATCCCTCAAATTCATCTTATTTCCCAATCCTTTTTATTGTTCGGTTCCTAAGAATTCTTTATTACCTCGGTACAGTTACGTTAAGAACAGAACACTATAGCCATTGACCATTATTGCCACTCTAGACACCAAAATAGTGATGGTTCTAATCCCAGTAATTTACTGATAACAGTCACTTGGTGCTATATTAGAGGTTGTCAACCTTTTCAGGTAAAGCGCCAGATAGTATACAATGCGGGCTTTCCTGGCCATATGGTCTGTCATGTGACTACTTAACTCTGCATCCATAGGCAATATGTATACAAATTTGTGTGGCTGTATTCCAATAACATTATTTAATGGACACTAAAATTGAATCTCGTATAATTTCCACGTGTTAGAAAATATTTTTCTTTTGGTACTTTTCAATCATTTAAAACATTTAAAACTATTCTTAGTTTACTAGCATTACCAGAATAGGTGGTGAGCCAGATCTGGACTGCAGGCCACAGTTTAACCACTCTGGTCTTTAGGAATCTGTTGACTTCTTTGTACCATTGAATTCTCACACCGACACCTAATTTTTGAGCACGTGCCATGTGTCAGGTACTGCCAGAAACACATTTTATGGGTCAACTATTTTATGAATAGTTCTCACTGATAAAATTAAATGAGAGGCGTAAAATCATTAAGCTAGTGAATTGTGATGGTGGAATTTAAGTCCAGGCATTCTGATGTCAGACTGACCCTTTAAACTAGCGCTATTCAAACGTCTTCCTCTTTCGAAATCATCAGCATAACCTGGGAATTTGTTAGAAGTGTAACTTCGTGACCCCACCCCAGACCCATTGAATCAAAATTTCAAGCTAGGCCCTGGAATCTGTCTTTAGGAAGATCCCCAAAACTTACTCATATTCAAGTTTGAGAAGCGCTGCTTTAATCTAGTATTTTATATTGTTTCCCTTAGACTAAGTATAATTTCTATGATAACTCAATTCAAAAATTTGTATTTTCCTATTGAACTTTTCTACTTTTATTATCATATATGTATGTTGGTAGATATCTGGTTTTAATTAAGTTTACTGAACACCTGTCATAATCAAGAGGTGTACATTTTCTCTATACCCCAAAAGCTTATAATTGTGCAAGAGTGACATAATTATATGAGCTTTTGACACAAAATGAAATAATAGGAGTGTAAATAGTGGGTATAAAAAAAGAAGGAATGAAATGTACAATTAGTTCTGTAAAGGTAGGCTTCGAGATAGCATGGTATTGAGGTGATTCTTAAAGATGTGCAAAGTTGGGTGGGAACTAGGGACTTTTAGATGAAAAGAATCATATGGGAATTAATATGGACAATAGAGGTGTGATTCTGATATGTGATTTTAAAACAGAATTGACAAGTTTAATTAAGGTATAGGCTGTGTATTAAGTAAGAGTTGAAATTTAACTACAGAAAGTAAATTTCAGGATGGGTCATGGAAGACAATAATCCAACTGGGAGGAACACTAGAATGTGATGTTTAAATTTGAAAGATCGTAGTGCATGCAGGTGTTTTTGAATAGGGTGCTACCATTGTTGTAAACTGAACTACTTTATGGTGTTTTGGATTTGAATATCCCACACAAACATTATGGTTATAACATGATTTGGTTCAAGTGTGCTTATAATAAACTGGTATTGTTCTTCCAGTCACTTCCTTGGCTACTCTCATCATATTTCCTCCAAATCTGCCTCTCGTTTCACATCCTCAGTTAATGAATAGCATCACAACCTTCCAGTTGCCCAAATACTATCTTTGCCTTCTTTTACACCCCCTGTAACCAGCAGGTCACTATGACCATTTCATTCCACCTCTGCCTTGTCCCTCAAATTCATCTCTCACATTGGTTAAGATGTTCTGTATTTCCTACCTGAACTGTTAAAAACACTTCCTAAATCCTTCATTTTCCCCCACTTCAGTTTCATCCAATGGATTCTCTACATTTCTGTCAAAATTATCCTTCTAAGGTCTAACTCTGAATACAAAGGTTTAACTTAATCTCAGTGTCAACAAGATAAAAGCATTAAATGTTTAAGAAAGACTCGGGGACTTTCCTGGTGGCACAGTGGTTAGGAGTCCGCCTAGCAATGCAGGGGACACAGGTTCGAGCCCTGGTCTGGGAAGATCCCACATGCCACAGAGCAACTAAGCCCCTGCACCACAACTACTGGGCCTGTGCTCTAGAGCCTGCTAACCACAAGTACTGAGCCCGTGTGCCACAACTACTGAGCCTGTGCTCTAGAGCCCATGAGCCACAACTACTGAGCCCACGTGCCACACTACTGGAGCATGCGTGTCTAGAGCCCGTGCTCCACAACAAGAGAAGCCACTGCAGTGAGAAGCCTGAGCATCTCAATGATGAGTAGCCCCCGCTCTCCACAACTAGAGAAAGCCCACGTGCAGCAATGAAGACCCAACGCAGCCAAAAAAAAAAAAAAAGATTCAGGGTTGATGATTATCTACTTATATCCTCTCTTGCAAGCCTTCATCTTCCTATTTTTGCTGTCTAACTAAACTAGATTTTTTGCTCTTTCTTGCACACACTTTGTCCTTTATCTTTGTTTGCATTTTACTCTCAACCTGAAATGGCTTTTTCCCTCCCCATTATTTGTCAAAATTCTTCTATATTATTCATTCAAGGCATAAGTTTACTACCATCTTCTTCCCCAAATGCCTCAACTTAAAGGGATTTCTTGCTCCCCCTCACTCTCATATTTCATTTTATCTCTGTCATGCAGTCCAGGCTTTTTCTTCTGCCTTGTGTTATGAATATCGGTGCACATCCTAATATCCCGGTAGACCAAAAGGTTTCTGAAGGTGACACTTACATTTTCATCATTTTTGAATCCTCCTTAGTGACTAGCAATTTGGTGAATAAGCAAATGAATACATAAAAGAACAAGGAATAAAGGATGGACTCAAGTAATTAATTTTCTTTAAAGAAAATCTGTGGCATTCTTTGCAGTTTGCTTACAGGAATAGCTTTGTGATGTGAGGATTCCACTTTCTTTTTGATTTGGGCAGTGGGCTGATACCTGTATCGCCAGAAAGAGAGTTACCTTGGCATTGTCTACTAAGTTAAGGCATGCATTCAACAAACGGATTTTGAGTGTGATTATGTGCCAGATTTTGCTGGGATTTCAAAAATAATAAATTTTGCTTGCCTTAAAGGAATTCTTTGAGTTTCTCCAGCAAACCATGCTCTTACTCTCCTGTGGGCATTTCCAAAAGCTTTTCCCAACCTAATTTCCTTCCCACCACCATCTTTGTTTAACTATCTTCTATACTACGCTTCAGCCCCAGTTCAATCATTACTTCCTCAGAGATGCCTTCCACAACTACCATAATGAGGTTCATTCCCCTATTCTATCTAATAGAACATTTTTAGTACTTTTTTTTTTCATCTCTATGATTGCTTAATATCTGTCTCTCTTACTAGTGGATAAACTCAGTGCAAGAAGGAACTGTGTGAGAGTGTATCTGCATCCCATCTTCCGATCTTAGTATATAGTTTGTCACATGGTAGGAACTCCGTAAAAGCTTGTGAACTAAAAAAGTGGGTGAGGGAGTGAAACTCCCAGTACAGCTTGAGAAACAGCCAGAGTGTTGAAGTTCTATAGAAAAAAATCAAGCTCCCAGCTTTCCATTTATAAAGAACTGTCCAGGAGTTATAAAGAACTCCTTTATCCCTGGACAGACTTATAACTTAAGGCAGAAAGAGAAGATAAAGATTGTGAGGCTTTCATAATTAAGAGAAAGGAACATCTATGGGTAGGAGGCTCTTTTTCAGTTATGAGAAAGGTGAAGCAGTGATTCACTAGAATTCCTGTAATAAGGATGCACAATTCTGAAAAAAATCACATTTTTAACTTAATAACTTAATGTTAAACGCTGCATTTCCTGTTTTGGTTTGTGGTTCATGTTTTCCTTGATATATTTTGGGTATTTTTGACATGTGTTCCTCTGTTATCTGGTTTCCTGGAATATAAAGTCAGTCCTCTTACCCAACAAAAGCATTTCTGATAGTGAGTTTTGTCTTCAAAACATAAAATATATGGGTAATCATAAATGATTAACAATTGCTTAAATACAGCACATGTGAGGACTTTCCTATACATGCACATTGGGTATATTCGTGGAGTCACCTCTTTGCATGGCTAACTCTCATTTGTCATTTAAGACTCAACTCAGATATCACCTTCTCCAGAAATCTACCCTGTACCACTGCCACATATATTCCATAGCACCATATACTTACTATCTCTCTTCCATATATGATACTGTGTTACCATCATCTTGTTCTAGATTCTGCAGTCCTCAATTCCTAGCATAGAGCCTCTTAACTAGCAGGAACTCAATAAACATGGGTTGGGTGATGTTAAATGTACTTGTGTCAGAAAAAAATTATTCACAGTACAAGTCTGTGTAGATAAATATATATCCTTACTTTATAGAATTTCACTCATTCATGTACTTATTTGACTTTCTACAAATATTTATTAGGAGTTTACTATATGCCAGGCTCTGTGCTTGGAAAGAAAACTTTTAATGGAGTAAGTGCTTGCTATTCCAGTGCCCTGAGATGATGAAATATCTTGCGTGAGATAAAAGGGTGTTATCCTTAGGCGTGATTAGGAAACACTGAGGATATCAAGTTTCTTCACTGAAGAAATTCTCACAAACCTTCAGCGTGCTAATGAGCTTTATGAATCAGCAAGACAGGCCCATTACGTACAGAAATCTCTACACTTTGATAACTACGGTATCCTTTCCACAGGGATGTTGGTTAATATCTGGATTAACACTATCATCCTGCAGTACATAGTTTAGACAATGCTGGTATACAATGCCTGACACCACAAGTTGGATTTGTTTTCACTCAAGATTGAGAAACAATACTCAGAGCTTAACCTGCTTATGCCTTGAGTAATCAGCTCCAGATGTGAAGACCACGGGGAAAGAGGGAGGAGCTTGCAGGATCTTTTGTCTCTGCCCCTGAGCTATAGAAACAGGGTCTTCTCAAGAGAGTTTGGTTTACCCATTTACTGTCAGAAAGCTCTCCACACTGTAGCTAAGACAAGCCTAAGTGACTTATTTTAGCTCTGCTATTCAGGGCAACAAAGAGTTTAATCCTGATATGTTGGGAAAATGTACAGTGAGTGGGTGAGCCTGATCTTTGCAATAACTTTGGCAATGTATGACAGCAATGACTCAAAAGAGGCACAACTGCTGTATAAACGAAGGGAAAGGTTCCATTTTCTTCTTTGCCTCGGATTGAGTTGAGTCACAAGATCAAATGCAATCATTTTTTGACCAGATCAGGATAAAATTACACTACATGTGTTCAGTCTTAGAAAGAACAGAGGCATGGGTATGTCATGTAAGTACACATCCCATCCCATCTCTCCAGACATCTGAAGTGTCTCTTTAACTAAAAAAAAAAAAAAAACAGCAAAAAAAAACCAGATGAAAGCTTTCAGGAAATAAAAGTCCTGGATGAAGGACGGTTTGGAATCAAAGTTGATTGGCCAGTTTTATGAAGCTATTAGCAGAATCAGAGTAGAAAGAAAACTTCAAGTTATTCAGTGCAACTCAGCTGCCTCAGATCTTTGTTGGAATAGGGAAAGGTACAAAGAAAGAAAGGGAGAGGGTAGAAAGTCCAAGATCTTTATCTCAAAAGATAAACTGCAATTCAGTTAACTTTACCACCTTGTTCTCAAGGCTTCACAGCTGGCTATAAACCCTGAGGCTAGCATCTGGGTCTCTTTTACCCAGATATTTTGGACCTGATTTGTAATGTAGAAAACCTCAAATCTGCAATTTCTGGGCAGTTACTCTACTCTTAAATTTGACATTGAGACTATGCTTGAATCCATTTCCGCCAAAAGGAATTGTAAATTATAAGCTCTAAGGCTTATGAGTCTTTGATATTTAGATTTTAAATAAAAAGCCACCCTGGGTAGTCTACCATAGTACCTGAAATTTTCAGCACCATTAAGAAATATCATAACATGTCAAAAATGGAGATTCTGAAGTTCTCACCCCAAAATGAAGTTTTACCTTATTACTCACTTTGGAAGTCCACAAGGCCAGAACAAGTTTAGAGCTTTGATTCAAGGTGTCTTCTGGCTTTGGTTACAGATTTACTTGTATTCAAATGATGACACTGCTACCCATCAGCTGTAGAAACTTGAGAAACTTACTTCACTTTTTTGGAGCATCATTTCCTCATCTAAATGATAATGGGAGTGACACTCACCTCTTAGAGTTATTGTGTAATTAAGATAGCATATGAAAAGTACCTAGAAGGAATACTTTCCACATAATAGAGGTTTAATACAGTTTTCTTTTCTCTCCCCTCTTTCCTAAACAACTAACTGCATTAATGTTTCTTTCCTCGTTTTTTGTTTCATTCATTCCTTACTGTTTTCTAAACTTTCTTTATTCAGCAAACCACTAGACCAAGGACTGGGACATTTAACTCAAATATAAAGAACTTCTACTTCTCGAACATGCATGCATGTTTTTTTTTTTTTTTTTTTTTGCGGTACGTGGGCCTCTCACTGTTGTGGCCTCTCCCATTGCGGAGCACAGGCTCCGGACGCGCAGGCTCAGCGGCCATGGCTCACGGGCCCAGCCGCTCCGCGGCATGTGGGATCTTCCTGGACCGGGGCACGAACCCATGTCCCCTGCATCGGCAGGAGGACTCTCAACCACTGCGCCACCAGGGAAGCCCTCAAAAATGCATTTTAATTCACCCAATTTGGGGCTTCGCTACAGCCTTAAGATTTTCTCTAGAAATAGGTGGCCTTCTTCTCCTTTAGACACAGACGGGACAACTGCTATAACTGTCTGTTCTGACCTCCAGGAGAACTCAGTACAGACAATTCTGCATCTGAAAAAACAAAGGCTTCGGAACATCTAAAGTGTGGTCGGTGGGCCAGTAGGAAGAGCCTGGCATTATCATCCGATGGATTTGAGTCCTGGAGCCACTGTCCGTGTTCTGGTTGACTGTGGGTGGACACCCCAATTTCTCTACCTGTGAAACTACAAGGACTCCCCTTTACAAACCTCATAGGATGTCAGAAATTCAGAAAACTCTTCCAATTTGAGTTCTTGTTATTAGTTCTGAGCATTGGAAGGAGACATTCAGATTTTCCCATGGCACAGGTCAGATTAGGGCCTGAGTCATTGTGGACACTTGTCTTCATCCTCATTGCTTCCACCCTAGCCACGCTGCCATCATCCTGTGTCTATGGTCAGAGACACCTATCTATCTTTCTTCTGCACTTGCTCGTCTGTATTTCTCCAGGGAACAGCCAGTGTGAGATCATGTCACTCGTGTGCTCAGAAGCTTTCAGATGTCTTCTGTCTCAGGACGCCCTGTTCCATAAGGTCCTACACGATCTGCCTTCTGTCTGTTTCCATGATTTCCTGTTGAGCTTCTATCTTTCTTCCTTACTACACTACATATTGGCAGTTTTTGTTTCTCAGCCAAGATAAGCTTTTTCCCACTTTGGAATCATTACCTGTAGCTCCTAAAGCACTCTTGTCTATGAACTTGGCACGGTTGGCTTCTTCCTGTCATTCAGGTCATCTCCTCCAAGGGGGCTTGAGGAAGAAATTGTGATTCGCTAAGCTCAGCTCAGTATCCCCCCTCACCTGTGTAGGTGTGTTGTGAAGCAGAGTCACCCTCCTGCATGGTGACCATGGAGAGCAGAATTCAGATGAGGAAGGATGAGCAGACTATTTTGTATGTATCAACTACACTTGTTGTCCCAGACTCTAACAGTAAACCCACAAATCGATAATGAGTCTCTTGGTGAACCCTCATGAACATGACTGCTGGAATGCCGACTGCCCCTGTCTTCCACTGACTTTACTTCTTACAGGACACCTAGTCTCCGAAGTGACTGTCCAAGTCCTTTCCTTCCACGAGGGGTTGTGATGCTGCTCTATATGCTTGGCACCCCACTGGGCTACCTCTGAAGCTGTCTTCTTGCTCTGTTGCAGCTTCCATTTAACATTGTTTCCATTGCTTTTCTCTTGCTGATGTTTCTTGTGGTCACCATTTCTACTGTTATTGCACAATGAACATGCTCGTTACAGCCGCCCTTTCCAGTTGGTCCTCTGCAGCAACTTTTGAATGACTTAAGAGTGTAGGTGGCAACCCATGAAGTTTAAAACAGATTCCTGGACTTTTACACCATAGTCCAGGACTGAGGTCTTTTGTGGTTGATTTTTCTGAAGTCTAGAGATAAGCACCTAGAAAAATACTTATTTACAGTGTGTCTTCCATCCAATTCCTCAGTAATAATACTTTGAAATTAAAGTTTTTATTTTCCAGGTAGTTTATTAGGTCTGCTTTTTGAAAAAAAAAACAAACTGAAAAATAGTGTGGGAAATAGGAATGGACAGAGGAAAAGTTGTTTAAGGTGCATTTGAAACTAAGACCCTAGTCTATCCCTCAGAGCTTCTAGAAATGGAATGGCCCTCCAGAGTTTTCCTAAATTTAGGCAAGGGGCCCATGTTTTTGTTAATACCCCTCTCCCTCCATATCAATCAGTAATTGGGTGAAGGATATTCTGGGGCAGAGACAGGGGAAAAGAATTCAGAGTTGGGAAACTCCCAGGGAGTAACTCAACTATCATTTAACAACAGATAGTACTATTAGTAACTGGGGGCATAAGTACCTCTGTCCTAAAGCATGGAAATAGGAATTGCCTCTACTATAGTGTGCTCATTAAAAATGCAGATTCGAGATGATTAGAGCTTTTTTGGTTAATAGACCCTTGGTGGACCTTAGGAGTCTGTACATCTCAACAGCTGCCCAGAAAATTCTCATATAATTTGTACTTCTGACTATGTATTAGTAAAAATTACTTCAATAAATGTTGAAGTCCATGTCTCAACTGAAAGAGCACTTCTCTTAATATTCTTAATATTCTCTTAATATTCTTCTCTTAATATTCTCTTAATATTCTTCCTCTCTCCCCATTCTCAGTCAGAATTTTCCTGTTTATCAGAAGACCTTCTCCTTGCCAGATTACCCAGCATAGATCTTTATAAGTACAAGGTCCATTTCATTTTTCCCTCAATTGCTTCTCACTTTTTTTTTCCTGAAGAGGTTGTAGATTGATGCCAATCTCTCCCAAAGGCAGCAAGCCCAGCTCTAACAAACTTGTGATGAAATATTACATTTTATTACCAAACCTTGGGACAAAATTTCAGGGCCTCCTGGAGGGATGTCATTAACACTCTTGGCTATTCTTTAATGAAAATCGAGTGAGAGGTTGTCCCCAAATCCGCTCTGTAAAAATGTGCTTTATTACACAAAAGTAAGAATGGTGCCTCCAGCTGTTTTCTTCAAAGTCCAGATGTGGAGGGTTATTTGTGCCTATAAAGCACATTTGTGCTAGGACTGGAAGTCCAGAGTCACAACCTTTTAGATGTAGCTGAAACTAGAGAGATTGGCTAGTCATTGTCATTCTTCATCTTGACATCCTCTTGTATTTCAGAAGAGTAAACTAAGAATGCTGAGAACCCTGAATCTGAAAAGAGAAGCAAAGCAAATTTTGGTGCCATGGGCTAGACCTAAATTCAGGTTTTCTGAAAATACAAATTCAAGAATCCTTTCTACCAAGCTAGGCAGGCATAGGCAAGGATAATTCACAAGTGCAACAAAGAAAATCTGTGCATGTTCTTTTATTATACAGCAGGAGAATCCTTTGTGGAGAAAGACAGCTTAATCAATTCCAATCCTTCTTACTTAAGAAATAAGTCAAGATAATCCTTGCTCATATAAGATAAATCTTTTTTCTTAGAGTTGTTGATACTACAGTCAGTAAGAGCTTGACTAGAATGACCTGTACCTGTTAACCACAAAACATTTCTTTTCGGAGCTCATATTTTTTTAAAAAATTAAAATGTTCATTTTAAGATAATTGTAATTTTAATACCATTGTTAGAAATAATACAGAGAGGAGTGGCCAAGATGGCAGAGTGGGAAGACCCTGAGCTCACCTCCTCCCAAAACACACCAAAGTTACAACTATTTACAGAGCAACTATCATTGAGAACAATGATAGTTCTAGTCTTCTAGTTTGAAGACTAGAAGAAAAGATATTCCACAACTAAAGATATACAGAAGGAACCATGAAGATACAGGTAAGAAGATAGTTAATATACCCACACCCCTGGGTAGGTAACCCACAAATGGCTGGTGAGCTCCAAATACTGTACCAGCAGGCCATGCATATAAATCCCATGGTAAACACAAAACAAAAGTCTAGAATAATACACACACACAAAAGAAAAAAGAATCCAAATATAACACTAAAGATAATCATCAAATCATAAGGGAGGAGTGCAAAGCAAGAAGAAAGGAACAAAAAAGAACAACAAAAACAACCCCCAAATGATTAACACAATGGCAATAAGTACATTCCTACCAATTACTTTACATGTAAATGGACTAAATGCTGCAATCAAAAGAGTGGCTGAATGAATAAAAAACAAGAGCCATATATATGCTGCCTACTAGAGATCTACTTCAGATGTAAAGACATGTACAGACTGAAAGTGAGGGGTGGGAAAAAGGCACTCCACACAAATGAAAACTAAAAGAAAGCTGGAGTGGCTATATTTGTATCAGACAAAATAAACTATAAAACAAAGACTGTAACAAGAGATGAAGGACATTATATAAAGATAAAGAGATTGATCCAACAGGAAGATATAACAATTATAAATATATGGACCCAACATAAGAGCGCCAAATACATAAAGCAAATATTAACAAACACAAAGGGAGATATTGACAGTATCACAACAATATAGTAGGAAAATGTAATGTCCCACTTACATCAATAGACAAATCATTCAGACAGAAAATCAACAAGGAAACACTGGCTTTAAATGACATATTAGATCAGATGAACTTAATAGATATATGTGAAACCTGCCATTCCAAAACAAAAAAAAATGCTCATTCTTCTCAATTGTACACAGAATATTATCCAGGATAGATAACATGCTAGGCCACAAAACAAGTCTCACTAGATTTAAGAAGATTGAAATCATATCAACCATCTTTTCTGAGCACAAGGCTATGACCTATAAATCAACTATAAGAAAAAACAGTAAAACACACAGAAGCTAAACATATGTGACTAAACAACCAATGGGTCACTGAAGAAAAACAAGAGGAAATCAAAAAAATTTCTGGAGACAAAAGAAAACAAAACACAATGATCCAAAGTCTTTAGGACATGGCAAAAGCAGTTCTAAGATGGAAGCCTGTAAGTTTACCTCAGGAAACAAGAAAAATCTCAAATAAACAACCTAACTTTACACTGAACAAAACTAGAAAAAGAAGAACAAGCAAAACCCAAAGCTAGTAGAAGGAAAGAAATAATAAACATCAAGTGGAAATAAATGAAATAGAGGCTAAAAAAGTGGAAATGATCAATGAAACTAAGAGCTACTTCTGTGAAAAGCTAAACGAAATTGATAAAATTTTAGCCAGACACATCAAGACAAAAATAGAGAGGGCCCAAATTAAAAAATCAGAGATAAAATAGGAGAAGTTATAATCAACACCACAGAAATACAAAGGATCATAAAAGATTACTACAAACAATTATATGCCAATAAAAGGGAAAACTTAGGAGAAATTGATAAATTCTTGAAATGTACAATCTTCTAAGACTGAATCAGGAACAAAAACAAAATATTAACAGACCAGGGCTTCCCTGGTGGCGCAGTGGTTGAGAGTCCGCCTGCCGATGCAGGGGACGCGGGTTCGTGCCCTGGTCCGGGAGGATCCCACATGCTGCAGAGCGGCTGGGCCTGTGAGCCATGGCCGCTGGGACTGCGCATCCGGAGCCTGTGCTCTGTAACGGGAGAGGCCACAACAGTGAGAGGCCCGTGTACTGTAAAAAAAAAAAAAAAATATTAATAGACCAGTCACCAGTAATGAAATTGAATCAGCAATTAAAAAAAGAAACCCAACAAACAAAAGTCCATGGCCAGACAGCTTCACATATTAATCCTACAGAATGCTTCAAGAGGAATTAAAGACAATCTTTCTAAAAATATTTTTAAAACTTGAGGAGGAAGGGAAGCTTCAGAATTCATTTCATGAGGCCAGCATCACCCTGATACCAAAACCAGACAAGGACACCACAAAAAAGAAAATTGTAGGTTGATCATCACTGATGAACATAGATGCAAAAATCCTCAACAAAATATCAGCAAACTGAGTTCAACAATACAGTAAAAGGATCATATACCATGATCAAATGGGATTTATCCCAGGGATACAAGGGATATCCCCAAATCAGTCAGTGTGATATATTACCTTAAATAATTAGAGAACAGAAATCATATGGTAATCTCATTGGATGCAGAAAAAGATTTTGACTAAATTCAACATCCACTTATGATAAAATAAAAAACTCTCAACAAAGTGGGTATAGAGGGAACATATCTCACATAATAAAGGCCATGTATGACAAACCTATCATCAATAACCTCACGATGAAAAGCTGAAAGCATTTCCTCTAAGATCAGAAACAAGACAAAGATGTCCACTCTCACCACTTTTATTTAACATAGCATTGGAAGTCCTAGCCACAGCAATCACAAAATTAAAAGAAATAAAAGGAATCCACATTGGAAAGGAAGAAGTAAAGCTGTCACTGTTTGCAGATGACATGATTCTAAACAGAGAAAATCCTAAAGATGCCACCAGAAAACTATTAGAACTATCAATAATAAATGAATTCAGGGATGTTGTAGGATACAAAATTAATATACAGAAATCAATTGCATTTCTATACACTAACAATGAACTATCAAAAATAGAAATTAAGAACACAATCCCATTTACAACTGCATCAAAAAGAATAAAATATCTATGAATAAATCCAACTAGAGAGGTAAAAGACTTTACTCAGAAAACTGTAAGACACTGATGAAAGACTGAAGATGACAAACAAATGGAAAGATATACCATGCCAATGGATTGGAGGAATTAATATTGTTAAAATGACCATACTACCCAAGGAAATCTACAGATTCAATGCAATCTCTATCAAAATACCAATGGTGCTTTTCACAGAACTAGAATAAATAATTCTAAAATTTGTAGGGAAACACAAAAGACCTCAAACAGCTGAAACAATCTTGAGAAAGAACAAAGCTGTAGGTATCACACTCCCTGATTTCAAACTATACTACAAAGCTAGGTAATCAAAACAGTATGGCACTGGCACAAAAAAGACACATATCAATAGAACAGAATAGAGAGCCCAGAAATGAACCCACACTTATATGGTCAATTAATCTATGACAAAGGAGACAAGAATATACAATGGGGGAAAGATGGTCTCTTCAATAAATGGTTGTGGAAAAACTACATATCTACATGCAAAAGACTCAAAGGAGGCTACTTTCTCACACTACATACAAAAACTCAAAAAGAATTTAAGAGTTAAATGTAAGACCTGAAACAATAAAACTACAAGAAAAAAAATGCATGCAGTGTTATCTTTGACATCAGTCTTAGTGATTTTTTTTTTTTTTTTTTTTTTTGGCTACTCAGGCTAGGGAATCAAAACCAAAAATAAATAAATGGAACTACATCAAACTAAAAAGCCTTGCACAGTGAAGTAAACTATTAACAGAATTAAAAAGCTGCCTACTCAATGGAAGAAGATATTTGCAAATGATATATCTGATAAGAGGTTAATATCCAAAATATATAAAGAACACATAGAACTCAATGTCAAAAAAAAAAAACAACTAAAAATGGGTAGAAGACCTGAATAGACATTTTTCCAAAGAAGACACACAGATGGTCAATAGACACATGAAAAGATGCTCAGCATCACTAATCCTCAGGGAAATGGAAATCAAAATCACAATGAGATATCATCTCACACCTGTCAGAATGGCTATTATCAAAAAGACAACAAATAACTAGTGTTTATGAGGATGTGAAGAAAAGGGAAGACTTGTCCACTCTTGATGGGAGTATAAATTGGTGGAGCCACTATGGAAAACCATATGGGGGTTCCTCAAGAAATTAACAAAAGAACTACCATATGATCCAGCAATTCCACTCCTGGGCATTTTCCCAAGAAAAACAAAAACAATAATTCATAAAGATAGATTCACTCCTACGTTCAACATAGCATTATTTACAGCAGTCAAAAAATGGAAGCTACCTAAGTGCTCATTGGTAGACGAATGGATAAAGAATATGTGGTATTTATATACAATGGAATATTACTCAACCATAATAAAGAGTGAAATCATTCTATTTGTGACAATGTGGAGTAAACTGGAGGGTATTACGCTAAATGAAATAAGTCAGACAGAGCAAGACACATACCATGATTTCACTTATACGTGGAATCTAAAAAACAAAACGAATAAACAAACATAACAAAACAGAAACAGAGTCATAGTTACAAACAACGAACAGGTGGTTGCCAGAGGGGAGGGGTTCGGGGAGGAGTCAAATAGATGAGGGAGATTAAGAGGTACAGACATCTAGTTACAAAATGAATGAGTCATGGGGATGAATTGTACAGCACGTGGAGTAGAGTAGATAATAAAGTAATATCTTTGTATGGTGACAAAGTCTAACTAGACTAATCATGGTGATCATTTTTTAACATATAGAAATATCAGATCACTATGTTGTGAACCAAGAATTAACAGTGTTGTAGGTCAATTATACTTCAACCAACCAACAAACAAGAACTCATAGAAAAAGAGATTGTATTTGTGGTTCTGGAGTCAGGGAGTGGGCAGAGGAAGAATTGGATGAAGGTGGTCAAAAGGTACAGACTTCCAGTTATGAGATAAATAAGTATAAGAGAATGTTATGTAGAACGTGGTTAATCTAATGAACACTGCTGTATGTTATATATGAAAATTGTTAAGAGAGTGAATCTTAAGAGTTCCCTTCACAAGGAAAAAAATTTTTTTCAATTTCTTCTATTTTGCATCTGCAGGAAATGATGGATGTTCACTAAACTTAAGGTGTTAATTATTTCGTTATGTAAGTAATTTTAATTGTTATGCTGTACACCTTAACCTTATATAGTGCTATATGTCAAATAATCTCAATAAGACTGTAAAAGAACAAAACTCGATTGGCTAGGGTTTTTTTACCCAATTAAAAAAGGAAAAAGAAAAAAGAGTAGAGAGAGATCTTATTCTTTTTACCCAGGATTCCTCATGCCTCAGTGGGAACAACTTGCAAAACTATAGTACAGGGGACTTCCCTGATGGTCCATTAGTTAAGACTCCCCCTTACAATACAGGGGGTGTGCGTTCGATCTCTTGGTTGGGGAGCTAAGATCCCACATGCCAAAAAACCAAAACATAAAACGGAAGCAATATTGTAACAAATTCAATAAAAGACTTGGGGGGAAAAAAAGGAAATTGACATTGTTACAACCCATTTATCTTATTCAGATTTCCACAGGTTTCTTTTTATACTCATGTGTATGTGTTTTATGTGTATTTAGTTCTTAGATGAGAAAAGGTATTGCAAAGAATATTTTACTATCATAGGTCTTTATCAATTTTATGAAGATCTTGGGAATAAAAAATCAAATGAATGGAGTAAAGTATGAAATCCTTTATTCGTACATGAAATTCGGAAAGTGAAAGTGTGCCAGGATGTTTTTTGAGCCCAGGTCACAGCTTGCGCACCCTGAAGATGAGTTGTATATCAAAGGTCAGAACTCAAGAAGCAATGAACAAAACTCAGCACAAGCCCATGCTCTAAATAAAGAGCCACAGCCAGTCTGGTCTCAGCCTCCGAGCTGTGGAAAGGGAGCCAGTGGAACAATGAGACGTGCTCTGAGGGAGGGACTGACACTACCTGACTTAACTCCTACAGACAGGACTTTTATGTGTTCCCAGATTACTGCTTAGGTGAAAAGGTTTCTTAATGATGCCTAACTCTGTCTTCATTTTTGGAAAAAAATCAAAGTCCCAAATTAAAAAATAAATCAAGGCGCTATATGCCTTGTACTATGCTTTTTAGAGGCTCAGAAGAGAACATGGCATTCTAGAATACCTAATTGAGTATCCTGAGCTCTTTATAACAAAGAAGAGGGTCTCTGGCAACCTGCCCCCTATACAAATCTTGTGTTCCAACTTTAGGCTCCCCCAGTGCTGGCCCTGACGGCTTTCATTTAGGGCTGGTTGGACCCCCAAGTAGAAGGCTTGGAGATTGCTTCTGAATCAACTCTGCCATGCAATACTTGGGGTGCCAGATTTGAGAAAAAAAAAAAAGGGAAAAAAACCAACCACAAGAAATACTCTTGAAGTCCAGAAAAGCTTGGCTCAAAGGACATAATAAAAAAATAACAAAGAGGAAAAAAGTGTGTGTTTGTTCTTATAAAATATGGGGTTAGAACTTTGGAGCCAAACTTCTCTATCACAGCTGTTGCTAAATGCATCCTAAAAGAGCTGCCAGGTGAGTGCTTAGTTTGGGATTATGAGAAACTGCTTGACAAAGCTGTTGATTTCATCACCGAGGCTAATTACCCAGGCAGGGCAGCCAGACCATTGGCTATCTCCAACATAGAGACTAGATTCCACGTTCAGTTTAGTAACTTAAGCCTCCCTGGGTGTCCAACCTCTGCTCCCTACACACACTCAGAACAGGCTGTTCTGAGTCTTTGTCTACTGAACCCAAGGGGAGAGGGAAGGCAAGGAGGGATTTTTGTCTGTCCTTTCAATCTCCATCTGAGCTGAGGCTTCAAAAGGCCAATGACAGATTCCCATATCCCTGCTCTTGACCTTTTCTGCAATTCAATCTCCAGGATCTGAAGAGTTTTAAATCAATGTGTCTCTATCCTGTTTAGAGAGTATCATGGAAATCTCCAAACCAAGCTGTATTTCATTTCCACTCCAGCCTGTGGGGACATGCCAGTCCCAGGCCCTTAGGTTTAGATGACATTTTGCCAGTTCTCCAGTGGTTGACAGGTTTAGTGATTAAACTCTATTTAGATGTGGAGTATAGAAGTTTTGAATGGAAGCTGCAGAATCAGATTGCCTATGGCCAAATCTTGGCACCAGTGTTTAAAAATTGCATAAACCTAGTCTAGTCAGTTAAACCCCGAGTCTGTTTCTGCATCTAAACTACAGAGGTAAAAAATAGTAAACATTTGTGTAATTCTTATTCTCTGAAATATGTTCAAAGCATTATATATGACTTCAACTCTTGTAATCTTTATAATATTCTTATGAAGTGGGTACACATCATATTCATCATCCCATTTTATTAAGAATAATAGAGCACAGAGTGATTAATAACATGTCCCAGGTCACAGCCTAGCACTCAGTGTACAAGGATTAAGTCCAGCAAGTTTAACGCTAGTGACTAACGGCCCAGTTACTATGCTGTACTGCTTCTCCAACTTTGATAGAAATGAGTAGTGCCTAACTGAAAGGGGTATGGTGATGCTTAAATGAGTTCTACATAAACAGGTTAGGATAGGGCCTGGACCACAGTAAACACTTGATTAAGTTCTAGCTATAATTATTATTGATGAGGGTGATGACAATATGGGGGTTATGAGAATGTGATGATGGCGATAATGATGCAGTTTGAGAAAATATACATCTATCCTTCCCGAGCCTAGGTCAGCTTCTTGAGCACAGGTGTGCACGGCAGTGGAGCTTCTCATTACCTTGAATTGATGGAAATGGAATGCAGCTCTCAACTCTTTAAAAATATCACCCTACTTAGGGCTCCACAGTCATCGGGTGACGGTGAAAGAGAAGGGATAGAGAAAAAGTAAAGAGTCAAAGCAAGAACTGCTTCCCCAGATTTGACTTAGTATAGCTAGTCCCTGTACTAGCTGATTCCCCCAGCACATTTGCTGGCTGGGTATCATTTTACGATTTTACCAATGAAGACATTTGAGTATTAAAGACACTAAGAAACCTTTTGAGTACTGCAAGCAGAGAATCCCTGAGCTAGAGTTTAATCCAGGCCCGTAGTGCAATGCAACTGTGGTAATCAGTAATCAGTAATTGTGTGTGAAAAATAATTGAAATAAACTGCAGAGAGTCCCCAAGGTAAGAAGCATCCCTGTCTCTTCGCAGCATCGCTCACTGATAAACATATAATGAGCCTCTTGTAGATACGAGGCCTGAGTTGCCTGATGACTTCCACAGACCCTGCACAGCAGGCTTCAGAACGGGTCTGGTCAGTCAAAAGCAGGGTTCCAGAGCTGTTAGAACAGAGGCAGCTGTCCAGGAAGATATTACACAAGGACACAGACTCATACTTCCAAACTGTTGGGAATGTGTTGTTTTAAATACCCTCCAGCTCCTCTTTAGTTCTCTGCAGGTAAAAATAGCTCAGTTGCCAAGAAACCTGGGAGTGGTGATAAGTTCTTGTGAAACAGATGCACAAATTTGTTGTTAAATGAAGCTCTAGAGGACGGCTCTTTAAAGTGTCAACTCATGTTGCCCAATATAAGATCGGTCCATCACATCACCCTAAAATGTGTTTTTATATTTAAGTAATATAAATTAAGAGAAGACCACACTGACCACGTAAAGTTAGGGTGTAGGTAACGGTTCCTCTCCACCTCATCTCAGAGTCACGGCCTCCCTTCCCCCACCATTGTAGGTGAGCCAGAGTCTGGGTTGGAACGAACTGAATCAACACCTTGGGTGGAATTTGTCTGCTGCTTCCTGCTCAGCGCGAGCAAGGGCTCCAGAGTGGGTCTGTGTGGGGGGGGGGGGGGGGGGGGGGGGGGGGCGTGTCCAAAAGGAGGGTCTGTGTGAGGGCGAGGATGGAGAGGCGAGAGAAGCTTTTCCTCTGGTTGTAGAAGGACAACGAAGGGAAAATGGCTTTGAAAGGATAATTAGGGCTGGAAAGAGGGGCTGGGAGCGGAGACGTGGTGTCCGGGGAGGAGGGTTTACAAGACCCGGGTCGTATTGCACAGACTTAAGTGTACTTGGACTCACCGATCGAGAGCTGCTACAGCCCTGCTCCCAGAAGGTGCATGTAGGAGCCCTTTGGGCCTCTCTTTGCCCAATTAATTGCCCACCCTTGAAGACCTTTGCTGCCGGGTGTCTCCCGCACAGCTGCTCAGAAAGGCTACACTCCTCCAGTCCACTTGGCTGGACCAGGATTGCCTTTGATGTCACACCCAGGGAGGAAGTGTGATGCAATAGATCTGGAAATTCTGATGGGCCACCGAGGGCTGCCCCCCAACTGGACGCCTGACTATATGTTGCCTTTCAGCTCAGTTTTAGAGTAAAGCAAAGGGGCTAGTAGTCGAAGAAGGGAGGTGACTGAAAAGAGGCAGAACAACTTCACTGCCCTTTGTAGATTTCAAGGTTGTTTTTGTTTGTTGTTATTTGTTCGGCTTTTTTTGTTCGTTTTCCCTGTAGATTTCTCATTGCAGCGAAGGCATATGATAATAATGTACCTTTGGAGATTTTAAACAGGATGATGATATTTTTTAAAGGTCATTTTAACAAAATTTTTAAGGGTCAGCACACATTCAAACATGCCAATGATGAAAGAATTAAAATTAAAATGTGTATTTATATAGAACTAGCTAGAACACATAATTATACCCATCAAACTATTTGTAGATACAATTTAAAATTTTACAGAATAGCGTTGAAAAGAACTCTTAATTTATAAAATTTTCCCTTTCATTCCAGTGTGCAAATTCACTCATTCTTTACATTAGTTTTTACTACATTTTTCTAGAGGCTAAATAAGATTACTCAAACAGTTGAGATAGTGTTTTATTTTCTTTTTAAAATAACTATCACACTAAATCAAGAGTTTTCCTAGTATTTGCCTATTCTTTTATACTTTTAATAAAAGTTTAACTCTTTAAATTACCTATTTTAGTACGTATATTATGTAGTGTATGCATGAGAATTTGGGACAAATTCAGAATTCTAGGTAGATATTTCTGGACCATAGCATTGTAATTCTGGTATCACTTCTCCTATTCTCTTTTTCTTATTTATATAATATCTGAGTTGGGTGATTAGAAAAGTGTATTGTAGATGTATTGACAAGTGTTTATTACCAGAGTTGCTTGTATTGTACCTAGATCTGAATCCTTATACTAACAGAGAAAATTATGGTGCTTATAAAATTTCAAGGTCTTAAATCGGTGACTAGCATCAAATTTGAATGTCACTCTCCCTAAAGCAAAGACGGTATTTATCTTTGGAAAACAGGAATTGTGCAACAAATGAATAAGAGACTTAATAGAAAGTAAGTCATTTTGAAACATCATTTTTTAAAGTCTATAGAATAGCCCCACAAAATTAAGTTTCATAAATACTTTTTCATACTTGGTTTCCTTACCAGGTAAATTTTCTTTTAAAGCAATATATCTTGAATTTTTTAACACATACTTTCCACTGATTTATTTATTTTCTATTATTAGCACTTTGGGAAAGCCTTACCTCTGAATCAATGTGGAGATCCCCTTTGGCAAAGCTATATCACAGTTACATTTTTAATCTTAAGAACAAGCAATATGTTACATTATGAACTTCTTGACTTTTATATAATGTGGGAGCTATCAGTTAATATAATTGGAGAGTAGAATATAACCCCCACTGTCCCTTTCTGGGTTCTTCTTTTGATCCATGCACATCCAGGCTGTTTCACTGAGAGGCTATAAGGACAGAACCAGTGGCAGGTGGTATGACAGCTGAATGGGAGGGACAGCTCTCTGCAGAAAAATCATTTCCATCACCCCAGCTTGGTTTTAATCCTTTCCTCTGTAGCAGCAATCTGCATAGATTAAGTAACATCCCACTGCATATACCTTAAATTATTCAATAATATTTTGAGTGTCATCTATGTGGAGCTCATATATATACTGCCTTACCCACAATCTAGAAAAATGTCACTGATATATGGTCAAAATAAGTACAACAAAGTCACATTCTTAAATATTTCTTCAATTTAAATAAGAAAATATTTAGAAAAGAATGTTTCTTAAATGCATATGTCTATACCGCAGATTATTTAAAAAGGAGTAAGATGCAACTCACATATTGGTGGAATCCATAATACAAAAAGCATTCTCAAAGAAGTTCTTAAATAACCATAGTATAAGGAAAAATATGATCTGGCCCATAAAATGTAAAATAATAGCTATTATTTATTACACATCTAATATGTATCAGGCATTGAGTTAGCTACTTGACGTACATTATACCAGCTGCACCCCACACACAAAGAAAACTTTATTAAATAAAAAAAAAAGAATCTTGCCTCAGAAAGCTTAAGTAACCCACTCAAATTCACAGTGTTAATAAGGAGAGTGGATGAAATTTAATACAGGAATTCTTGAATATAACACCCTTGAGCTGGACTATGCTGCAGCTGGGTCAGTCAAGTTTTATGAAGCCTCAAATTGAGGAGAAAACACATCTGATTGAGAGAGATCAGGGAAGGTTCCATGTAGAGATTTGGCACTGTGGTAAATATGGCTACATAGGAAATGGTGTGTAGCGACAGTGTCCAAGAGCTGATGGAGGATCCATGTAGAGCTAGGATTCTATGCCACGTCTTCCTGTAATGCCCCCTTTGCCACAGTGAACTTTAGGATGAAGTTTAGGATGGGAAAATTCAGGAGCTAATACGGCACTTGGGAGAATGCGCATTTTAGGAAGTCATTGATCAATACAGCTGGCGCAAATGAAGAGAAATCTGAACCTAAAGTTCTGGATCCAGAGACAGCCCAGGTGACAAGGTCTTCGAAAGGTGTATTGCCTAACCCTGCAAGCTCTGGTCCAGGTCTCTGCTAGAGTAAGTGCAGTGGGACTGGAAAGACAAAGGCCAGCTTCAAAGCCAGAGAGGGAGAGGAGGTCAGAAAGGGAGAAGGGGAGGGTCATGTGCTCTAACGTGTAGAGTGCTGGGAGATTTCATCTGGGTACTTCTCTTAGGATTTCTAGTTGAGGACAGTAGCAGAGGCAATACATCTGAGGGATGTATAACAATGCAAATGAGATCATGAAAGTTTTCATAGACTTTAAGCCAGTGATTGCCAAACTTTGTCACAATTAGAATTACTTAAGGAGATTTAAAAACTTCTGATACCTTTGTAGCACCCCATGCCAATTAACTGGGAATGTTTCAGAAGCCACACGTCAGTAATATTAACAGATTCCCTGGTGATCTGGATGTACATCAACATTTGGGAACCACTGCTTTTTACCCTTTTGTTTACCATACTTTTTAATCCACCATTAGCAGGCAAATGGTCACAAGCAGTATATATGTCTTGTTACAAAAAAGTACATTTCCATATGCCTTGCTAGTGTCACCTGCCTAAGTTAATATTCCTAATTCTAATCATCCCATTCTACATATGATCTGATGCCTCGTCCCCCCCCCTCCCATCCAACGTGAGTTTAGGTTATTATAAAGAAAACCTGTGTTCCGGAGCCAGTTCTGCTATGTATTAGACATGATCTTGAGCCATGCATTCACTAAACAAACATTCTTTCAACATCCTTTATTGTTCTTTGTTCTTTTGTGTGTTTAAATATTGTCTACAAGTAAAACAGACACTGGTCCAGTCTTCATTGGATTTTAGAACATAATGAGGAAGAGAGACAAGTACACTTTATAACTTAAGTTACTTTTCCTTTATGTTAAGACATTGAACCCATTAATATCCCATTGAAACTTACATGTATCACTTTCAATGGGCTATCACTTGTGTGTGTGTGTGTGTGTATATTTTATAATATATATATAATGTATATATATATAATATATATATATACATACACACACACACACACACACACACACACACACAAGTACCTGGTTACAGTAAGCCTGCAAAAGGTATCATTCCCATTTTGCAGATGAGGAAATGAGGCTCAGAGAGTAGATCCCAATATCAGTTTGCTCTTTGCATTCACTCTTGCACAGGTGACTATGATGAGACTGCCCACAGTGCAGCCTGCATCCATCCTTCTTCTAGACACTCAGCCCTGGTTAAAATCATTAAAATGAACAAATTGAATTATACCCCAAAATATTTGATGTCAGGGATATTAATTGTCCAAGGACACATGGCTCTCATTCATAGACCCCTCAAGTGCTTTGTTTAAAGTTGGATAGTTAATATGAGGCAGAACTTGGGCTTGAATCCATTTCTTCCCTGCCCTGTTATTCTTTCCATTATGCCAGAGTTACCCCTTGTTAACTAACAAACAACAGCTTAAAGGGGAGGAGAGTCAGGCTGATTAGGTAGGTACTGGCAGGATAGTAAACCGCAGAGAGCTGTCATCACTGAGCTCTAACTGTTGATAATTTCCTTTTAGGTATTTAAATGAGTTCCATATTTTATTCTCACAATTAGGTGAAGTCAGTATAATTAGCTGCATTTTATAGATGAAGAAACTTAAAATGGCAAGTATTATGTAGCTTGTTCAAGGTCACTCAACCTTTAAAGGAGGAGCCAGGATTCTATCCCAACTCAGTCTGGTTCCGAAGTTCAATATATGTTCATGTGCGTACACACACAAGTCATTAGGACCAAAACACAGCAGTGTGCAGATTAATGGACAATAAATATTGTAATGGGTTAATGAACAATAAGTATTGTAAGACCACTAGATATCAAACTGATAAAAATGATCTCATTATCACTCATGGCCCAAATTTGACTCCTAAACTCATAAAATTGCTCGGACTGCAGCTTACAATTTCTGAAAATGCTCTTGGGGGACATTTACCTTTTCTTTTCTTTCTTTCTTTTATTTTTTTTCAGGGGTGATTAAAGCACAGTCCCTAGTATATACCACATGTGTCCATGTGTGTGACAGGGAGAGAAAGAGTGATTATAATACCAATAAGTGATATGATAACATACAGGAGAGGCGTAGCTTCAGCTCTCCCCCATGGATTTCAGGGATCTTTACTAAGAATGCTTTTCTCTGACGCTGAAGTTTGTTAAGCTTGGGTGTTCTAGCAACCAGAACTGCAGTGAGAATTCTGGTTGTGGATAAACTATGACTTCGTGTAGGGTTATGGTTCTTTGTTGTAGAATTGTCAACACCCACTGCAACCAGCAGCACAAATTTCTTTACCGCTCTGCAGTAAACAAGATACATTTGCTCTGGACAAGGATGTCATAGAGCTGTTGCATCCCAGGAAGTTGCCTGAATTATGCCCATAGTGAGGGCTGGCACGTATAGCATGAAAACCGGAGGGTACTACTTCCATAAGTCATTGCTGAGCTGCTCTATTCTATCATGTCACCGGGGCATTCTGATTCCTAGACTTTTCAAATCTGTGCTGACTCTGATTTAGGTGGGGTTTACTTTGAAAGAAGGAGTTCTGCATAACATCATTTTTTGCTTTGATTTTTCTTAGGTAAGTAATCCAATGCATCTTAGCCTTTACTTTCTGACTCAAACTGCACTAAGCATTCCTCCTTCTTCAACCTGAATTCAACCTTTATTCTTCTGAACTACTTAGCATTCAACTAAAAGGTAGAGATTTCTAAACAGTGTAAACATTTTTTTTTCTAAGTTATTTATACCTAGAACTTAAAATTGGACATGAATAAATCAAAAAGACATGGTTTTACTTAATACTTTGTTTTTCCTTTAGGAAAAAAATTCGGACTGGTTATTTAAATTGATTTAGTGCCGTTATTTATACTGCATATATGTAAAACAGATGCTTAATAAAAGGCTGTCCTGAAGGATCATGCTGAATTATCTCAGATAAAAATTTACCAAAAATAATAACATGCAAAAGATAAAAAATCTCAATGTTCTGATAAGATAGTGAAGGAGGGTTGAGAAATGTCTGTTTTGGAAAATATTTTGGGAAATTTACATCTGAGGGTATAGTCTTTTCTTTTTTTAATTGGAGTAAATGTTGTGTTAGTTTCTGCTGTACAGTGAAGTGAATCAGCTAATGTATGCCTGTATCTCCTCCCTCGTGGACCTCCCTCCCCCACCCCTCCATCCCACCTATCTGGGTCTTTAATTATAATTGTTCACCTTAGCACTGCAGAAGCTTGATAACTGCCCCAAGGATACACGTTTGCCACCCTGTGGGCAGAAGACATTGTTGTAGTAGTTTTCTAGCAGTATCAAGCGGCCTTTGAATTGTAAAACAAAACGTTGAGGTCAGGTAGATATTTGCTCTGTCTCAAGGAAGAGTCATTAAATTTAACCTCATTTTTGTTGCCTAATAAATAATCCAACAAGTTAAGATTTAATTCTCATTGTGTTTTTATTACTTGGAACTTACAATAGGAAACAGAATTCTAAAAGATAATTTAGGTACCTGTGTTACTGGTGGCTGAAACAAGCAGTTTTCCCATTTTCCAGAAACTTGGAGGCAATTATCTTTGTTCAAAACAGTAAACTGGCATCATCTCCCACATTTATAAGAATATCTTAATTAAAAGATGTAATAAGGTGGGATGGTCAAGGTCATAGTCTCCAGAGTCAAATAAGCCTTGGTATGAATTCCAGCCCCACCATTAAGCAGTTGTATATTTTTCTCTGAGCCTTAGAATCCTAATCTATGAAATGGGGTCAACAGGACCTCCTAGGATTGCTGTGAAGATTAAAGGAAACGCATTGAAGTGCTTAGCAAGGCCTCTGGTAGACAGTGTTCAATAAATATTGATTATTATTACTTCAGAATAGAGATGGAAAAGAAACATAATTTCCGATTCCTATACTATGATGGTATGCTTTTTAAAAATTCTAAAAAACAAAGCAGTTTACCCATTTCTGCCAGTCCCCACCCCCTTCCTCCAGCAACCACCAATCCATTCTCTGTATCTCTGAGCTGTTTTATTTAGTTATTTATTTAATTATTTATAATCCACATGTAAGAGAGATCAATGGCATCTGTCCTTCTCTGTCTGAGTAAAATTCCATCACACACGTACATTACAGTGTACTTATTCATTCGTTTGTCACTGGACACTTAAGCTGTTTCCTATACTGGCTATTGTATGTAATGTTGCAATGAACATGGGGGTGAATGTATGTTTTCAAGTTAGTGTTTTTGTTTTCTTCAGTTTTCCTTTTCTAACTTTGTTACAAAAATCTTCTAGAGCTGGTCTGATCACCATCACAACCATGACCTTTAAATAGCTAGGGAAGAAATTGAAGAACTGGTTTGAAAAGAAAGAAAACAACTGCTGGATGAAGGAGACCCTTAAGGGCTCAGTGCATTCCCTGCCCCTGCGGCAAAGACAGAGGAGGGCCCTGTGTTCTGTCAGTCTGCGCTAACTGTTTGAGTCTACATGAATTTATTCACTTAATTAAAATGTATTTATTGAGCACCTACTATGTGGGAGACACTGTTTTTTGGTACAGGAATACACAGTTGACTGAGACACACACGTTCCTAGAGCCATAGAGTGTATTCAGTGCTACTTAGAAAATCAAGCAGGGTCGGGGAGAGAGTGACAGGAAGTGAAGGAGGCTGGAGGAGACACTTTGGAAGGAGTGGTAAGCTAGGGAAGGCCTCTCAGAAGAGGTATCACTTGGCCTAATGTCTGCAGCCTTTCCTAGATACTGACTTGACTCATTTTTTTTTTTTTAGATGTTGGGGGTAGGAGTTTATTTATTTATTTATTTTGGCTGTGTTGGGTCTTCATTTCTGTGCGAGGGCTTTCTCTAGTTGTGGCAAGTGGGGGGCCACTCTTCATCGCCGTGCACGGACCTCTTACTATCACAGCCTCTCCTGTTGCAGAGCACAGGCTCCAGACACGCAGGCTCAGTATTTGTGGCTCATGAGCCTAGTTGCTCCGCGGCATGTGGGATCCTCCCAGACCAGGGCTCGAAGCCGTGTCCCCTGCATTAGCAGGCAGATTCTCAACTACTGCGCCACCAGGGAGGCCCCGATTTGACTCATTTGAATTCACTTTAGCTTCTCCCTGATCCAAAACAGAAAGCCCCTTAATAAAAGCTGAGAGAACTCAGTTCTCACCACTGCACTAGGGCAGTGAGAGCAGCTGGTATTCTCTCTCATCCGCCATTTGCTGTCTGGTTAATACAAGGAAGGTGAAGGGGGAGGAAAAGGCTCTGATGCCCAATGACCTATAGAGTCCCACTTGGGGTATACGAGCAAACCGCAAGGCTTATATCTGCTCTACAGGTGGAACCAATGGAAACCGAAGCGCCCCTCTTATGGTTAAACAGAATTTTGACTGTTGGCATTAAGAGCATCACTGCTGCCACGTAGGTGGAACCACCAGCCAGCTCCCTTTCGGACAACATCACTCCAGGTCCCTTTTGACTGTACGCACATAGGAAGGTATAGGACCTCAGCAATCTCCTCTGAGTACAGGCTGGTGTTGTATCTGTACCTGAGTACATGATATCCATTTTTCCATTACAGCAGGAAAACAGTTTTCAACGTTCTTTTCTAATCTTTCCTTACACACATGTTTATTAATCAGAAGCAAAAGGATGTTGCCTGTTTTGTCATGAAGGTTCAAATCTGTTCAGCCAACATTTATTTACTGAGGACAGTCTAGTCACCTGGCATTATGCCACCACGTGAACCTACTCCTGGTTGTGTGATTTGGGGTAAGTTACCTAAATACTCGGTCTTGGTTGCCTTGTCATATGTATATGTGATTTGTAACATGAGATTAACAGTATATTTATCCCCTAAAGTTATTAAACTTAAATAGGATTTTGCTGTTCAAGTAAACAAAACTTGCTTCAATGCCTGGAGCCTAGTAAACGATGAGTAAAAGTTAGCTGACATAACAATGATGCCAATGATGATATTTAGGAATGAAGACACATTCATCATTCACTTCCTGTATACCAACCAGAGCCCGGCAATGTTTTATGCCTTTGGGACACATCAGTGAAAATAAACACATACATACACACACACACACACACACACACACACACACACATATATATATAGAGAGAGAGAGAGAGAAAGAGTGAGAGAGAGAGGGAGAGAGAGAGAGAGACTTTTTACATTATGGTGCACCAAGCTACTCTTTAACACTTGGTTTGGCCTAGATTTCTGTGAAGACTAGTCCTTACTGAATCATTGGTATCATGTCCAATAGCAACTTAAATCATGTCAATTAAAAGTCTAAAGTCTAATACTGGGTGTAAAAAAATCCAAGTTTTATATTTTAAGTATTTATGGAAGGTAGATTTCTAAGTGATATTCTACCTAGTAGTAAGCTCTTATGATCTAGGATGGGACTAACCATATTTTTCAATTTAACCATAAAGCCATATGTCTGACAAGGATAGTTTGCTTATGAAACAGAGTATTTGAATTGGGGATTGTCTCAGAAATTCTCGCATATATGGTGCCCATATCTCTGAAATCACTCAGGGGAAATTATAAAGAAATACATTCTGTGTGTCAGTCCCTGAGATCAATCCATTCCCTCAATGCAGCTGGCTCTTTAACCCTTTGGCCTGTACTGAGATGCTACATGTGTCGTGCTAGGCAACAACGCTATACCTCGCAGAAATAGAAAGGTTCTATTGCTGCAGTTTACTAGCAATTTTTCCCAGGCTGAAAAAGGACGTTCTGTAGACTCCTATGATGTAAGAGGGTGTTCCCACTTCAGCAGTGGCCAGCAGATGCTATGCGAACACTCTCTGCGTCCACACGTGCTGATAAGCGCAAGGAAAATGTGAATAATGGCAAAGAATGGCAGGCGGCTCTTTTGCTGGCGATGCTGATTTGAAACACAAGCAGAACGCACTTTTCCGCTTCTCCCAGGCAGAGTTTTAGTCGCCTTGAAGTTTTTCACTCTTGGGAGAATGACTCATGTCTTGGAAAAGACAAGTTCCTAGTCTGGTGCTCCCAGCACCTTTAGGCATTAGTTAATGTACACTTTGGGAGTTTTCAGCATCCGATCAGAAGTTTTAATTAACAAGGGATGCTGTGCTCTCTTGCCTTTCACTGAAAACTCAGCATTTCACCATTGCCCAGCAGCTTGAACTTTCCATTTGTGTCATGATTACCTTTTTCAGGGTACTTGTTGCATTCTTTGAAAATCCTATATACGTGCTAGAAGTGGAACGCACATTTGATTTTTGTTGTTGATCTTTCGGCTTCCGTGTCAGCTGATACTTTAAACTGAATTGTGTTCCTGATTTTTTAAAAAACACTTTCACAGACACTTTGATTTTGCTCCTCACTGTAGCCCTGTGAAAGCTCATTGACAAGTATTATCATCTCCATTTAATAAAGAGAAATGGTGTCCACGAGCTCGAATCCTGGTCTCCAGCCTGCTTTGTATTACTTACGTTGTAATTAGTTAAGGTGAACTAAACCCAAAATGCATAAGGAGCACAGAAGCAAACTCAGAAATCATTTCTTGTTAACATTAAGAGTCCAAGGCATGTATTCCAGATCGATGACTGGCTCCCTTCCATATGGGGGATAAGGACCAAGCTCCCTCTATCTTTGGGCTCTGCAATCCCTTAGGACCTGTTGATATGTACACCAAGACTGTGGAGGGAAAAGAGATATTGCAGGAGGCCGATTCTCCCCCTTAAAAGCCCTACTGGAAGTGGCACGTCTCAGATTAACAAAGGCTGGAATGCCATGGCCACATCAAGCAGTCTGCTCAGAGGAGTGGAAACACAGTTGGTGAGCAGTCACAGTAAGCTACCCTAAAGTGTAATGCATACCCACTCAGGACCACCTCAGTGATGACCACAGGGGCTAGAATGTGAATGGTGGCACTTGGAGCTGAGGGATGTGATGGCCACACAGCTAGTAAATCAAGATGTTAATAGGTTTTATGTCCACATTCAATTTTAAGTCTTAATGTGGAATAGGAAAATATAAATAGCATTTCCAGTAAGAGATTTTGCAGAGGTAATTGCTTAGCCCAAAGTACCATTGAAAATAAATTTATCTAACTTTCAAAAACTAGTTGAATTAAAGGAAAAGATTAAATATTAATTACATGTAAATATGACAAAAACCCTGAAGTTGGTGTGAACGAAGATGGGGACACTGCCATTCTACCAATTATGTCCCACATTAGAGTTCATTCTTGGAAGAGGAAAACAAACACTTCATGGGGGGAAAACTATGATATTGTGATTAATTATAATAAAAAATATGTACTTGCTCTTTGTCCTATTTCTGGCTCAGGTTCCTAAAACCCTTGGAATTTCCTATAATGTTAGACGTGTCTTTTGTTTTGTTCATGAGGTGACTTTTGGAGTGCACTTAATGATGGGGCTGGTTGCCAGTGGAGCCAACCATGTGGTTAGATGGTTAGAACTTCTTGTCCTACACTCAGACCTCTGGGGAGGAGAGGGGCTCAAGACTGAGTTGGATTGCCAATGGTCAATGTGATCAATCATGCCTCTGTAATGAGGCCTCCATAAAAACCCAAAAGGAGAAGGTTCAGAGAGCTTCTGGTTTGGTGAACATGTGGAGAATTGGGTACAGTCAGAGGGAACATAGAAGCTCTGCCTTGCCCTATGCATCTCTTCTATCTGGCTGTTCCTGAGTTATATCCTTTTATAATAAACCAGTAATCTAGTGAGTAAACAGGTTTCTGGGTTCCGTGAGTATTCCTGATTGGTGCTGTCCCTTTCTGTGTGGAAATTTAAGGACCAAGCTCCCTCTGTCTTTGGACTCTGCAATGCCCTAGAAGCTTGTTGAATGCCCTAGAAGCTCTGTTCTGTGGAAGGAAAAGAGGGATTGCACGAGGCCCACCTTCTGTCTTTTAAAAGTCCCTATTGGAAGTGACCTTTCTCATATTTCCATAAGGCTGGAATGTTATAGCCACATCAAGCGGTCTGTGATAAGAAAAAGAGAAAACACAATTTGTGAGTAGTCACACTAAGATTCCCCAAAGTGTAATGGGTATCCACTCAGCATCACCTCAATGTATGATGAGGAGTAGAATTTGCCATCCCAATATATGTCTCTTTGGCATAAGGATTATATTGAGCTAAAGGCAATTAAAACCCAGCAGATTCAGGAAAAGCTCATTACTTCCCCTTCCATTGCGTAAATTTGCACTGGAAAGTGATCTTATACCAAGAAGAGAGCTATTACCAGAGATACCTTTGTGCGTAAGAAACTTATCTCCCTTAACAGGGCAACTTTTGTTTTCCAAACATCTCCTCCTTTCCTGTAACCCCAGACTCCTATGTGTTTCGTTTCCTTAGCTCAGAATGTTATAAAGCCTCCAACACCTGGCTGCCCTTTGAGTCATCATATCTTTATGGGGCTGCTGTAAGGAAGTGACTAATTTATTGTTAATTTATCTTATATAATTTTAATTGTTTAACCAACAAAAGAACCTGTAAGGGAAGAAAGAAGAAGTTTTACTTTCTTGTAATTTGTTCCTCAACTTGTCCATTGCTCACTCTGGGGCTGCTACAGTTGAGATAGTGGGACTTCTGACACGAGCCAACAGAAGGTAAAGATTCTTACCATGTCAGTCTCTAGATCTCTGCCTGCAGGGTTTGGTGGAATGAGAATGCTGAGAGTTTCTTGTTCTCAATGAGAAAATTTCCTCTTATCTCTATCAGCCAGAAGGGGCACATACTGATGTGCATTTGGCAGCCGGTGGAGTAGACTGGGATTCTGGGACATAAATTCACAAGCAGCAGCATCTTGTCTGATCACGGCAGCTCTCAGGGGAATTTTTCATCAGGGGTCCCAGTCCACAAGCGGCCTTTGTCATGTCAACCTTCATTGTCTTTGTTAGTGCTAGAAAATCCCATTCTAGCAGTGCCTGCCTCGTGTGACAGGTTAGCAGATCTGTGACTGGAGGTGTCTCACATTCTCATGGGAAACAGAAGAGACTGTTTTCACTACACCCTTCTTACTGCCTATGACAATGAAGGTCTTTGTTTTCTTAAGTTAACTCTGGGAGTAAACTTTTTGGATCTTGTGAGGACTGTATCTTTTGTATTCTCCTCTGGGATGCCTGTTGCACCCATGGTTAAGGTGAGCTGTGACAGGGCGAGAGAGAGTCATGGGCATATACACACTAACAAACGCAGTAAGGTAGATAGCTAGTGGGAAGTAGCCGCATGGCACAGGGATATTGGCTCGGTGCTTTGTGACAGCCTGGAGGGGTGGGATGGGGAGGGTGGGAGGGAGGGAGACGCAACAGGGAAGACATATGGGAACATATGTTTATGTATGACTGATTCACTTTGTTATAAAGCAGAAACTAACACACCATTGTAAAGCAATTATACCCCAATAAAGATGTTAAAAAAAAAAAAAAAAAAAAAAAAAAAAAAAAAAAAAAAAAAAAAAAAGGCTTATTGGTTTGAGTAGCTATTGAGATTAGTAGATCCAGCTGGTCAATTCAATCCTTTGAATTGACTATATTTAAAAGAAAAAAAATAGAGAGACCTATCACCCTAAACAATTGTTTTATTGGTACTTATGGAAAGACCATGTTGAAAACTGTATGCAAAGGAGTATAATGGTTACGGACTTCCTTAACAAGATTAAAAAAACAAGAATTATACTAAGAACAAAACTTAAAGTCCACATGTAATGTAAATTCCCCTTCTCTCCCACTCCCTGCTCCTGACCCTCCCGAAGATCTTTTGGATCTCTGGGTCCCTGATCGGAACAACCCCCTTACTTAAAATCCAGCCCCATTACCTCAGCAAATTCCCTTAGAATCCAAAACTTCTCCAACCTCCCCAGAAAAATCTCTTAAATATCCAGCAGCCTGTTTTGATTTCCTTTTCTTTAAAAATATTTTCAGAGAGCCCTCCAGCCTGATCTCCAGGTACAGGTTATTCATGTAAATACAAAAACATCCAGAAAGTAAATTTATCAGAATCACCCAAAATGAGTGATAGGGTTCATTTTGCTTCCCCTTACAACTACTCCTACTTTCCAGGTCTCTTTAATCAGGCTCTGTTAGCTCCAGGCTTTCCTACACAATGTCCTTTGCAGATGTATCCTGGACCCCCCACTGCAGATAATTCATGTCCCCTGGACAGCAGCAGATCTAAATTATAAAGCCCTTTTACCTCCACTTTCAGAAAATTCTACCAACTTTAGATAGGAGTTAGAAAGGTTTATTTGAAACTTGAATCTTTAGAGAAACAAAAGCCTAACTCTGAGAGCAACTTGAAAGTACACTTCAGTTGTTTCCTATTTCCTGCAGAGATTTGCAGATGTTGTCAAAATCAGGACCTTGGAAGTATGATTGTCCTACACTTAAGAAAAAGAAGGAAAATTTCAAAAAATAATTACTCTAGACTTCTGACAATACCAAATATACCCCAAAGCTCCTTGGATAAAACTTAGATACTTTCTCTGTGCTTTCGTGATGTAGATTTTCTACCCCATCTTCTCTAGGACCTATGATCCAAACATCTCCTATGTTTTCTTGTAAATGGCCTTCCTCCCCTTTATTGACTCAGAGTCCTACCTCTTCGTTAGCTCAGGATCTTATATAAGCCTCAATTACCTGGATACCTCTTGAGTCTTCAGATCTTTTGCGGACTCCTGTAAGTACATAATTAATTTTGTTTTTCTCTTGTTAATCTGTCTCATGTCATTTTAATTGTTTAACCAACCAAAAACCTAGAAAGGAAGAAAGGAAGAGTTTTTTCCACACTATAGTTACTATAAGGAATACAATGTGAAATAATGGAGCTGAGTGATGTGTTATTAAAAAAAAAAACTGAGCAAATTTGAAGATTTAATTGGCTTTATTCAACGATTCATTAATCAGGCAGCATCCTACCTAACAAGTAGAAAAGAGATTCCAGGAGCTATACAAAATCTAAGGCATTTATGGGCAGAAGGAGGTGGGAAGAGAATGTCTGTAGCAAAGAATGGATTGTTTAAAGCAAGGTCACTTTCCTTTGGGGTAAGGAGGATATCTATCACAGATTACATCATTAGTGCTGACCAGGTAACTCCAGACTGACTAGTCACATTTCTGGGAGAGGTTGAAACTGCAATTAGGTTAGTTATTCAGTCTCAGTTTGCTGACAAAGGGCTTAGCACAGATGACTCCATTGTGGGCATATTGTTTCTTTTTAATAGATGTGATGTGGCCACACAACTAGTAACAACAAAGATGTTAGTAAGTGTTATGTCCACATTCAATTTGAAGTCTTAATGTGGACTAGGAAAATATAAATATGAAGCATATCCAGCAAGAGATTTTGCAGAAACAATTGTTTAGCCTAAGGTACCATTGAAAATAAATGTACTTAGCTTTCAAAAACTAGTTGAACTAAAGGAAAATATTAATTCTATGTAAAAATGACAACACCCTGAAGTTGGTGTGAATGATTGAAGATGGGGACACTGCATTTATACCAATTATGTTCCTCATAAAAGTTCATTCTTTGAAGAGGAAGAAAATAACCTTCAGTGGGAGAAAAAAATGGGAATAGTGTGATTTATAATAGGTAATATATATTTGGCTTTTGTCACATTTCTGGTACAGAGTTCCTAAAACCCTTGGAATTTCCTAAGTGATAAGAACATTGGAGGTGTCTTTGTTATGTTCGTAAGGAGACTTTTGGAAAGCACCTAAGGTTGGGGGCTGGTTGCCAGTGGAGCCAACCATGTGATTACAGATTGGAATATACACTCTCATGCCCAGACCTCTAGGGAGGGAAGAGGGGCTGGAGATTGAATATAATGGCCAATGGCCAATGAAGTAATCCATCTTGCCTATGTAATGAAGCCTCCATTAAAAACTCAAACAAGAAGGTTCAGAGAGCTTCTGGGTTGGTGAACATGTGGAGATTTGGGGAGAGTGGTGTGCTCGGAGAGGACACGGAAGGTCTGTGCACTTTCCCCACACCTTGCGTTATGCATTTATTCCGTGTGGTCGTTACTGAGTTATTTTATAATAAACCAGTAATGTAGTGAGTAAAAGGGTTTGTTTGGTTTGTTTTTGTTTTTTTTTGGTTATGTAAGCCAATCTAGCAAATTCATCGCATACACAAAAGAGGGTCTTGGAGACCTCAGATTTATAGCCTGTTGCTCAAAAGTACAGGTAACAACCTGAGATTTGGATGGGCATCTGAAGTGCTAGGAGGGAAGTCTTGTAGGACTGAATACTTAACCTATGGAATCAGATACTACCTCTGGGAAGACAGTGTCAGAATTGAGTTAAATTGTAGGACACCAAGGTGGTGTCCTGAGAACTGTTTGTTAGATGTGTGGAAAAACCCCCTCTGCTATACTCATTAGAATTGGGCCCAGGAAACCAAAAAGAAAGACCAAATCAAAAAGACCTACCAGGCACCTCTTCTATACTCAGCATTGGAGATGCTTTGGGAAATACAGAAAATATGATCCTTCTATGTGGTACATATACACAATGGAATGCTACTCAGCCATAAAAAAGAACGAAATAATGCCATTTGCAGCAACATGTATGCAACTAGAGATTATCATACTAAGTGAAGTAAGTCAGAAAGAGAAAGACACCATATGATATCACTTATACCTGGAATTGAAATATGACACAAATGAACTTATCTAGGAAACAGAAACAAAATCAGGGACATAGAGAATAGACTGGTGGTTGCCAAGGCGGGGGTGGTGGGAGAAGGTAGGGCGGGAGTTTGGGATTAGCAGATGCAAACTGGTATATATAGAATGGATAAACAACAAGGTCCTACTGTATAGCACAGGGAACTATATTCAATATACTGTGATAAACCATAATGGAAAACAATATGAAAAAGAATGTATATATATGTATAACTGAGTCACTTTGCTGTACAGCAGTAATTAACACAACATTGTAATTCAACTATACTTTAATAAAAAATAAATTAAAAAAGAAAATATGATCCTTCTATACAGTAGTTGTTCAAAACCTTATTCATACAATCTGAAGGGAGGAGCACAAAACTGGCTATTATTAAGAACTGAAATTGCTTCAGGTCTAATGTGTTAAATCTTTTAAGAAGATGGGAAACTCACCTGTTGGAATTAAGCATGGTGCTATTTCTTCTTTCATTTATGATTTATTTCTACTAACATTCATTGTGTGCTTACTGTTCCAGTAAGTTTCCTGATCCCCAGAATCTAACCAGCTGGTGTCAGTGATGGTGGATGGGGGATACAGCCATCAAACAAAGAAACGCAATTCAGAATCGCAGGGGTTTGATAGAAGTCTGTGCAGGATATCTAGGCATAAAGTATTTTTAATGTCAACAGAGCCTTTGGGAATAATCAAGGCTAAACTCCCTCATTTAACAAATTAAAATCAAAAAAACCAAAACAAAACTGAGGCCCAGAGAGATAAAGTGACTGGCTTAAGGTTATACAGGTAGTTGATGGAAGAGCTAGTCCTAGAATCCAGTTATTCTGATCTTCAACCTCAGCTGGGTGCATGGAAAAAGTGTGAGCTGAGGGATTTGAATAAGAGGTGAGATGGAATTACACATGGGAAATTCAGCAAAACCTGTGGATTTTTCACTGGTCAGTATTGGGGGTGAGGGAACACCATGGTACAGGAAGAAAGTGTCTTGCTTGTTAGGAAGTTCAGGTTATACACTTATCTATGACCCCATACATAGAGTGCATCCTTAGAAAGATAATCTAATACACTAAAAACACTGCATCCATATATTTGTTTAACACATTATGATTTTCAGTGGTATGTTGCACCATCATCTCATCTGATGTTTGAAAGAGTCCTCTGAGGCGTGCTGAAAGGGCATCCTTATACCTGTTTTGCAGATAAGCAAATTGAGGTGCAGAAAGTCCCACAGCTACTAAGGTGAGAAACTCAGGGTTATAAATGTCCATCGACAGAGGAATGGATAAAGAAGATGAGGTACATATATAAAATGGAATTTACTCAGTCTTTTAAAAGAAAGAAATAATGCCATTTACAGCAGCATAGATGCATCTAGAGATTGTCATACCGAGTGAAGTAAGTCAGACAAAGAGAAATATCGTATGATATCCCTTACACGCAGAATCTAAAAAGAAATGAACTTATTTACAAAACAGAAACAGACTCACAGGCTTAGAGAACAAACTTATGGTTATGAGGGGGGAAGGGTGGGTGGAAGGGATAATTAAAGAGTTTGGGATCGACATGTACACACTGCCATATTTAAAATTGATAACCAACAAGGACCTACTGTATAGCACAGGGAACTCTGCTTAATGTTATGTGGCAGCCTGGATGGGAGGAGAGTCTGGGGGAGAATGGATACATGTATATGTATGGCTGAGTCACTTTGCTGTGTGCCTGAAACTATCACAACATTGGCTATACTCCAATATAAAATAAAAAGGTTTTTTTTTAAAAAAGGAAAGAAACTCAGGGTTAGAACACCTGGAATGCTTCTAGTCCAATGCTCTCCCTGTGATACTATGTATATAACAAGCATGGGACAAGAGTGGCTAACCAAGTGCATCATGTGGTTATTTTATAGATGCATTGTGAGAAGTTTCTAAGTTTCCTGAGAATATCTGGAACCACGCTCTTTGGAGCCTCTCTCCTCACTGGAATGATAGTTTCTTATATTGTTGGCTACCAATTTATCCATACAGATGATTACTATTTATCTTTTGGACCATATGGTGCCTTTTTAGCTTTACACTTCCTTATTCAAAACCTGTTTGCCTTTTGGGAGCACTGAAAAATGAAAAAATACTGAAATATCCCCGTTAACTTGAACAAAACTGTTGCTCTTTGCATTGCTGCGCATCAAGAAGATCCAGACTACTTACGGAAATGTTTGCAATCTGTGAAAAGGCTAACCTACCCTGGAATTAAAGTTGTCATGGTCACAGATGGAAACTCGGAAGATGACCTTTACATGATGGACATCTTCAGCAAAGTCATGGGCAGGGACAAATCAGCCACTTATATCTGGAAAAACAACTTTCACGTGAAAGGTCCTGGTGAGACAGATGGGTCACATAAAGAAAGCTCACAACTTGTCACACAGTTGGTCTTGTCCAACAGACATTTTTGCACCATGCAAAAATGGGGTGGAAAAAGAGAAGTCACGTACATGGCTTTCAGAGCACTGGGACGAAGTGTGGATTACGTACACATAGGTTTCCACATCTTCCAGGACAAACATACGTTTAAATAAAGCATCTTTTGTATCTCTCCAGTCATATGCTATGACTTGTCCTATGACACAGTACTCCTTTCAGTTCATCTGAAAACAGCATGACTGTTGAAAGCACATTCCAAAAGAGAGAAAAAAAATCTTATGAAATGGTTAAGACAATGAAAATGCTTAACTTGTACAGTGTTATTGGTTGGAAATCAAGATTATTTTGAACAGGAGACTCGTCCTTCCTTCTCTCCCTCTATCTTACCTTTTCTTCCACCTTGGATGTGCCAACATTATTATTTTCCACAATCTTAAAATCACCAGCGTTGCCAAAAAATAGTGTCTGTCCCAGCAGAAGTGTCTTGAGAAAATCTGCAGGCCCAAGGAAGTGTTTCACAGAGACTAGGCAAAATGAGAATGGAGAAAACAAATTTTTTTTTTTTTTTTTTTGTGGTACGCGGGCCTCTCACTGTCGTGGCCTCTCCCGTTGCGGAGCACAGGCTCCGGACGCGCAGGCTCAGCGGCCATGGCTCACGGGCCTAGCCACTCTGTGGCATGTGGGATCTTCCCGGACCGGGGCACGAACCCGTGTCCCCTGCATTGGCAGGTGGACTCTCAACCTCTGCGCCACTAGGGAAGCCTGAGAAGACAATTTTGATTTAACAGGATAAGGAATTCAAAATTTAGACACAGAGAAAAAGAATAGGAAAATGAAAAAGGGTGGGGGAGATCAACTTTCCAGAGCAAAACCTAAGTCATGTTTATTTCACTTTCCAAACAGCATTACCTCATTCACTGCAACTTGAACTTTGAAAACATTTGTGATGTCGTTTGCTTGCATGAAAATCAGACAGGCTGTGTCTCTCATTAATTCCCTGCCTGCACACTCTTGGGTTTCTCCTCTCCTAGCTGTCATTGAGGTTTTCTTTTTTAGAATGTTAGTAGGGCTCCTGTGAGTTTTCTTCCTTTTTTTAAAAAAATTTAATTAAATTTAATTTTTTTACATAGCAGGTTCTTACTAGTCATCTATTTTATACATATTACTGTATATATGTCAATCCCAATCTCCCAATTCATTCCACCACCCCCTCCCTGCTTTCCCCCCTTGGTTTCCATACATTTGTTCTCTACATCTGTGTCTCTATTTCTGCCTTGCAAATCAGTTCATCTGTACCATTTTTCTTTTCTTTTTTTTTTAACATCTTTATTGGAGTATAATTGCTTTACAATGGTGTGTTAGCTTCTGCTTTATAAAAAAGTGAATCAGTTATACATATACATATGTTCCCATATCTCTTCCCTCTTGTACGATTTTTCTAGATTCCACATATATGCGTTAATATACGACATTTGTTTTTCCCTTTCTGACTTACTATACTAGGTATGACAGTCTCTAGGTCCACCCACATCTCTACAAATGACCCAATTTTGCTCCTTTTTATAGCCTAGTAATATTCCATTGTATATATGTACCACATCTTCTTTATCCATTTGTCTGTCGATGGGCATTTAGGTTGCTTCCATGTCCTGGCTATTGTAAATAGTGCTGCAATGAACATTGGGGTGCATGTGTCTTTTTGAATTATGGTTTTCTCCGGGTATATGCCCCGTAGTGGGATTGCTGGGTCATATGGTAATTCGATTTTTAGTTTTTTAAGGAACCTCCATACTCTTCTCCATAGTGGCTGTATCAATTTACATTCCCACCAACAGTGCAAGAGAGTTCCTTTTTCTACACACCCTCTCCAGCATTTGTTGTTTGTAGATTTTCTGATGATGCCCATTCTAACCAGTGTGAGGTGATACCTCATTGTAGTTTTGATTTGCATTTCTCTAATAATTAGTGATGTAGAGCATATTTTCATGTGCCAAGAGGCCATCTGTATGTCTTCTTTGGAGAAATATCCATTTAGGCCTTCTGCCCATTTTTTGATTGGGTTGTTTGATATTTTTAATATTGAGCTGCATGAGCTGTTTATATATTTTGGAGATTAATCCTTTGTCCATTGATTGGTTGCAAATATTTTCTCCCACTCTGGGGGTTGTCTTTTTGTCTTGTTTATGGTTTCCTTTACTGTGCAAGAGCTTTTAAGTTTCATTAAGTCCCATTTGTTTATTTTTGTTCTTATTTCCATTTCTCTAGGAAGTGGGTCAAAAAGGATCTTGCTGTGATTTATGTCATAGAGTGTTCTTCCTATGTTTTCCTCTAAGAGTTTTATAGAGTCTGGCCTTACCTTTTGGTCTTCAATCCAAGAACACAGTATATCTCCCCATCTGTTTGTGTCATCTTTGATTTCTTTCATCAGTGTCTTATAGTTTTCTGCTTACAGGTCTTTTGTCTTCTTAGGTAGTTTATTCCTAGGTATTTTATTCTTTTAGTTGCAGTGGTAAATGGGAGTGTGTCCTTAATTTCTCTTTCTGATCTTTTGTTGTTAGTGTATAGGAATGCAAGAGATTTCTGTGCATTAATTTTGTATCCTGAAATTTTACCAAATTCTTTGATTAGCTCTAGTAGTTTTCTGGTGGCATCTTTAGGATTTTCTATGTATAGTATCACTTCACCTGCAAACAGTGACAATTTTACTTCTCCTTTTCCAATCTGTATTACTTTTATTTCTTTTTCTTCTCTGATTGCCGAGGCTAGGACTTCCAAAACTTGGTTGAATAATAGTGGCGAGAGTGGACATCCTTGTCTTCCTCATGATCTTAGAGGAAGTGCTTTCAGTTTTTCACCATTGAGACCAATGCTTGCTGTAGGTTCGTCATATATGGCCTTTATTATGTTGAGGTAAGATCCCTCTATGCCCACTTTATAGAGAGTTTTAATCATAAATGGGTGTTGAATTTTGTCAAAAGCTTTTTCTACATCTACTGAGGCTATCATACGTTTTTTATCCTTCCGTTTGTTAATATGGTGTATCACATAGATTGATTTGCATATATTGACGAATCCTTGCATCCCTGGGATAAATCCCACTTGATCATGATGTATGATCCTTTTAATGTGCTGTTGGATTCTGTTTGCTAGTATTTTATTGAGGATTTTTCATCTATATTCATCAGTGATATTGGTCTGTAATTTTCGTTTTTTGAAGTGTCTTTGTCTGCTTTTGGTATCAGGATGATGGTGGCCTCAGAGAATGAGTTTGGGAGTGTTCTTTCCTCTGCAATTTTTTGGAAGAGTTTGAGAAGGATGAGTGTTAGCTCTTCTCTAAATGTTTGATAGAATTCACCTGTGAAGCCATCTGGTCCTGGACTTTTGTTTGTTGGAAGGTTTTTAATCACAGCTTCAATTTCAGTGCTTGTGATTGGTCTGTTCATATTTTCTGTTTCTTCCTGGTTCAGTGTTGGAAGGTTATATCTTTCTAAGAATTTGTCCATTTCTTCCAGGTTGTCCATTTTATTGGCATAGAATTGCTTGTAGTAGTCTGTTATGAAGTTTTGTATATCTGTGGTGTCCATGGTAACTTCTTTTTCATTTCTAATTTTATTGATTTGAGTCCTCTCCCCATTTTTCTTGATTAGTCTGGCTAAAGGTTTATCAATTTTGTTTATTTTCTCAAAGAACCAGCTTTTAGTTTTATTGTTCTTTGCTATTGTTTTCTTTCTTTCTATTTCATTTATTTCTGCTCTGATCTTTATGATTTCTTTCCTTCTACTAACTTTGGGTTTTGTTTTTTCTTCTTTCTCTAGTTCCTTTAGGTGTAAGGTTAGATTGTTTATTTGAGATTTTTCTTTTCTCTTGAGGTAGGTAGGCTTGTATTGCTATAAACTTCCCTCTTGGACCTTCTTTTGCTGCATCCCATAGGTTTTGGATCGTCATGTTTTCATCATCATTTGTCTCTAGGTATTTTTTTTTATTTCTTCTTTGATTTCTTCTGATCAAATCTCTTGGTTATTTAGTAACATATTCTTTAGCCTCCATGTGTTTGTGTTTTTTACGTTTTTTTCCCTGTAACTGATTTCTAACCTCATAGCGTTGTGGTCAGAAAAGATGCTTGATATAATTTCAATTTTCTTAAATTTACCGAGACTTGATTTGTGACCCAAGATGTGATGTATCCTGAAGACTGTTCCATGCGCACTTGAAAAGAAAGTGTAGTCTGCTGTTTTTGGATGGAATGTCCTATAAATGTCAATTAAATCTATCAGGTCTACTGTGTCATTTAAAGCTTGTATTTCCTTATTAATTTTCTCTCTGGATGATCTGTCCATTTGTGTAGATGATCCGTCCATTGGTGTAAGTGAGTTGTTAAAGTCCCCTACTATTATTGTATTACTGTCGATTTCCTCTTTTATAGCTGTTAGCATTTGCCTTATGTATTGAGGTGCTCCTATGTTGGGTGTATAAATATTTATAATTGTTATATCTTTTTCTTGGATTGACCCCTTGATCAATATGTAGTGTCCTTCCTTGTCTCTTACAACATTCTTTATTTTAAAGTCTATTTTGTCTGATATGAGAATTGCTACTCCAGCTTTCTTTTGATTTCCATTTGAATGGAATATCTTTTTCCATCCCCTCACTTTCAGTCTGTATGTATCTCTAGGTCTAAAGTGGGTCTCTTGTAGACAGCATGTATATGGGTCTTGTTTTTGTATCCATCCAGCGAGCCTCTGTCTTTTGGTTGGGGCATTTAATCCATTCACATTTATGGTGATTATCGATATGTATGTTACTATTACCATTTTCTTAATTGTTTTGGGTTTGTTTTTGTAGGTCCTTATCGTCTCTTGTGTTTCCCACTTAGAGAAGTTCCTTTAGCATTTGTTGTAGAGCTGGTTTGGTGGTGCTGAATTCTTTTAGCTTTTGTTTGTCTGGAAAGCTTTTGATTTCTCCGTTGAACCTGAATGAGATCCTTGCTGGGTAGAGTAATCTTGGTTGTACGTTCTTCCCTTTCATCACTTTAAATATATCATGCCACTCTCTCTGGCTTGTAGAGATTCTGCTGAGAAATCAGCAGTTAACCTTATGGGAATTCCCTTGTATGTTATTTGTCATTTTCCCCTTGTTGCTTTTAATAATTTTTCTGTCTTTAATTTTTGTCAATTTGATTACTATGTGTCTCGGCGTGTTTTGCCTTGGGTTTATCCTGCCTGGGACTCTCTGTATTTTTTGGACTTGGGTGGCAGCTATTTCCTTTCCCATGTTAGGGAAGTTTTCAACTATAATATCTTCAAATATTTTCTCAGGTCCTTTCTCTCTCTCTTCTCCTTCTGGGACCCCCATAATACAAATGTTGGTGCATTTAATGTTGTCCCAGTGGTATCTTAGGTGTCTTCATTTGCTTTCATTCTTTTTTCTTTATTCTGTTTCAGAGCAGTGAATTCCACCATTCTGTCTTCCGGGTCACTTATCCGTTCCTCTGCCTCAGATATTCTGCTATTGATTCCTTCTAGTGCATTTTTCATTTCACTTATTGTATTGTTCATCTCTGTTTGTTTGTTCTTTAATTCTTGTAGGTGTTTGTTCTTTAATTCTTCTAGGTCTTTGTTAAACATTTCTTGCATCTTCTTGATCTTTGCCTCCATTCTTTTTCCGAGGTTCTGGATCATCTTCACTATCATTATTCTGAATTGTTTTTCTGGAAGGTTGTCTATCTCCACTTCATTTAGTTGGTTTTCTGGGGTTTTATTTGTTCCTTCATCTGGTAGATAGTCTTCTGCCTTTTCACTTTGTCTATCTTTCTGTGAATGTGGTTTTCGTTTCACAGGCTGCAGGATTGTAGTTCTTCTTGCTTCTGCTGTCTGCCCTCTGGGAGATGAGGCTATCTAAGAGGCTTGTGCACATTTCCTGATGGGAGGGACTCATGGAGGTTAGAGCTGGGTGTTGCTCTGGTGGGCAGAGCTCAGTAAAACTTTAATCTGCTTTTCTGCTGATGGGTGGAGCTGAGTTCCCTCCCTATTTTTTGTGGCCTGGAGCAAACCAGCACTGGAGTCTACAGGCCCTTTGGTGGGGCTAATGGCAGACTCTGGGAGGGCTCATGCCAAGGAGTACTTCCCAGAACTTCTGCTGCCAGTGTCCTTCCCCTCAGTGAGCCACAGCCACCCCCTGCATCTGCAGGAGACCATCCAACACTAGCAGATAGGTCTGGTTCAGTCTCCTATGTGGTCACTGCTCCTTCCCCCTGGGTCCTGATGCACACACCACTTTGTGTGTGCCCTCCTAGAGTGAAGTCTCTGTTTCCCCCAGTCTTGTCAAAGTCCTGAAGTCAAATCCCGCTAGCCCTCAAAGTCTTATTCTCTGGGAATTCCTCCTCCTGTTGCCAGACTCCCAGGTTGGGAAGCCTGATGTCAGCCTCAGAACCTTCACTCCAGTGGGTGGACTTCTGTGGTATAAGTGTTCTCCAGTTTGTGGGTCACCCACCCAGCAGTTATGGGATTTGACTTTATTGTGATTGCACCCCTCCTACCATCTCACTGCAGCTTCTCCTTTGTCTTTGGATGTGGGGTATCTTTTTTGGTGAGTTCCAGTGTCTTCCTTACAATGATTGTTCAGTAGTTAGTTGTGATTCTGGTGCTCTTGCAAGAGGGAGTGAGCACACATCCTTCTACTCCACCATCTTCAACCAATCTCTCCTGTGAGTTTTCTAGTTGTAATTTTCTGCAGATGCTTTACTAGATTTTGGTCATAATAATATCAAGAAGGGAGAAATGTCTCTGGCTTACAAAATCCACTGGACACTCTTAGCCTTCTGTTGAAAGTAAAATTCTAGTTTTCAGAGGACGCATCATATTTTTTAGGGGTCTTTATGGGCATGAAGTGATGCCCAGTGGACCTCTTTGTGTAATGGGATAAAAATGGACTCTGGCTTTAATGTCAATTGACTGAGATTCTAATCACAGTTGTTAGTAGGTGGTTGACCTTGAGCAAGACCACCTCCCAAACCTCGGTTATCTGGATACAAGAAACTAATCTCATAAAGGGTTTGAGATAATTATTTCAAATCATGTATCCAAAGGGGCTTAACAAAAGTTGTTAATAATGGTATTGTTAATATTATTAAAAAGTTTGCTGACAATACTATTGTTATTTTCTTATATGATCATCTAGTCCTTACTTCAAAACTATAGTACATGTCAATGCCCACCACACAGTGAATTCAGTTAATCTCTGAAGAGTTTTGAAACATTTCTTAAGTTGATGTCATCTGCATATTAATCACTCTTCTAGGGAGTTGATAGAGTTTCACTCCCAAGTTCTTCTAATTTCTAGAACTATCACAATTTAGGTAGTTGTAATTAACTCAGGACATTTTTACATATTTGCCTTTTGCAACTTCAGGCCCAGATGAGAAAATAAAATGAAATATTTAAAGGAAGGGATGACTTGGAAACTTGCAGAGGATTTGAAGAATGAAACCTAAAAGGAGAGAACATCTATTTTGATATTTTCCCTTTAATTCTGGTTAAAACCATCATTACATTTGTTATTTCTAATCAAGAAGTCATCGTGTGGGGTTTCCTTTTTTTTTTTTAAACCTGCTCTTCCCAAATCTACATCTCCCATCTTTTTTGTTTTGAATTTTGCTTGTATTCTTGACAATTTGACATTGTACCTGTCCAGGAAAAAAATAATATAAAGTATGAAATGTTAGAATAGCCTTCCTGCTACAGACCTAACCAGGCTTGAGAAATTTCCTTCCTTCAGGGTGAAGCCTCCAGATAGACTGACCCTAGCAGCAGCTGTTAACTGGGCCCTGAATCCTTTGTAGACTCTCAGCCCATTCCAACCATCTAAATAGGGTAAAAAATCTTTTGGCATTCTGAGACCAGTAAATTCCATTCAGTCATCCCTCATGAATTCCCCAGATACTTAACCATCCTTGCCCTATAGCAATAGAAATTTCTAAAATTTAAATATATGTATAACAGATTTACTTTGCTGTACACCTGAAATTAACACAACATTGTAAATCAACTATACTTCAATATATATTGAATAAAAAATACACTCTCGTCTTCCATTCTGACTGACCCAAGGTCCAAGAGTTGCAGAGCAGGAGCCACAGAAAGACAAAGGGGGAGGAGTTGAGGTTATTGACTCCTGAGCATTACAAGTGATTGAATGTGGAGTGCAAGTTGGTTCGGGATGGAAGGAAGCAAAGTTCAGGTGCTAATACACAAGAGAGAATGGGGGTAGGGGAAGAAATGGACCATCTGCTCATACTTGCTAACCTGGCTAGAGAACACTGTTTAACTGTGCAGAGAGATGGCCAAAATGATTGGTTTCCAGTTGCAGCTGGATCCTCAGCACTGGTCAGCACTCTTTTCATTTGATTTGACCTTGAGTAAATGTTTTGCTTATTGTGCTCATGTCTCTTATTTCATATTTTCACCACTTTGCCAAGGCCTTACCCAAACTCCTCCCTGCTTAACTACCTGTGATCTTGCCTCCTATGAAAGAGAATATCAAAAATATGTGTTCTGAAGGTTGTCAAGATCTTCTTTACTCTCTCCTGCTTACAGTTTCAAAGGTACCCTTCCTATCTCCAGGGTAACCTTCCATCTACTCTCCTGGGCTCTCTGGGTAGGCATCCTCTGGTCTATTCCAGACCAATCTTTATCAGTTATCACCTCTTCCTCTATCTTTCTCAGCTGTCATTTCTAGTCTTCTCTACTGACTACTGTCTCAGTTTTATAGCCCCTCAAATAATTAATACTGACCTGGAATATTGAGGGAAGATTTAGTCTAGGATAAATGCAATGTGGTAGAGAATTCATCTGTGATGCTAGTGGCTCCTTTCAGAGACAGAGAAGATAGAAAAACAGAAGAAGAAAAATAACAAAATGACAAAGACGTGGAGAATGAGAAATAAAGAGGAGGATGAGGAAGATTTTCTTAATTTTGAATCAAAGTATTTTCTGGAGAAACTTTTTTTTTTCAAAGATGGACAGATTCTGTTCTGTCTAGATATGGCTCAAGGTAGGGCAAAGGTCTTTCTTATCTTTTCAAATTAGTATTTATGTTAGCTTTTTTATTTGCCAAAATAACACATGATTAGGGCAGTGTGTTTTTTAAAAATGTAGAAAATCACAATGAGCAAAATTAAAATCATCTGCAGAAAATACTTGACTCAAACATAGATTGTCAAATATAATACTTTCTAGCATATATCTCTTTTTTCCCTTCTTTTTTTAAAATTTAATTTAATCTTTTAAATTTATTTTTTAATTGATATATAATTGCTTTACAATGCTGTGTTAGTTTCTGCTGTACAATGAAGTGAATCAGCTATATGTATACCTGTATCCCCTCCCTCTTGGGCCTCCCTCTCCCACCCCACTCCCACCCATCTAGGTCGTCACAGAGCACTAAGCTGAACTCCCTGTGCTATACAGCAGATTCCCACTAACTACCTATTTTACACATGGTACTATTTCCTCTTCATTTATTTGGTCTTATAGGTTTTTACCTTGCTCCTTCATCTGTGACTATTTTTGTTGCTTCATTTTTTTTTTTTTTTCTTTATGGGTGGGATTGCGTTCCTGTCTTACTGGTTGTTTGGCCTGAAGCTTCCAGCACTGGAGTTTGTAGGCTGTTGGGTAGAGCTGGGTCTTGGTGCCGAGATGAGGACCTCTGGGAGACCTCACTCCGATGAATATTCCCTGGGGTCTGAGGTTCTCTGTTAGTCCAGTTGTTTGGACTCAGAGCTCCCACTGCAGAAGCTCAGGCCTGACCCCTGGCTCGTGAACCAAGATCCCACAAGCCGCACAGGGTGGCAAAAAAAAACAAAAAAAAAAAGAAAAAAAGGAGTAGAACAATAACAAAGAGTAAAAAATAAAATAAGATTAGAAAACTAACAGATATGTTAGAAAAAATAAAAGTATAGATGAAACAACAACTGGAAGGTAAAACAGTCCCCTTCTTTTTAAAAAAAAAAATTTGAGGGACTTTCCTGGCAGTCCAGTGGTTAGGACTTCACCTTCCAATGCAGGGGATGTGGGTTCAATCCCTGGTTGTTGATCCCTAAGATCGCACACACCTTGTGGCCAAAGAACCAAAAAGTAAAACAGAAGCAATATTGTAACAAATTCAATAAAGACTTTAAAAATGGTCCACACCAAAAAAACTCTTTAAAAGAAGAAATTTTAAATTATGTTATACTTGCCTTTTTGCATCATTTTTTAAATCTACAATATCAGAAGACTTTAAGTATCCTGGGACATCTAGATTATTTAATTGCTTTAACATATCTCCTGTCACTGAATGTGGATTTTACAATGTAAATGGCTATCAGTCTGTGTGATGAAAGAGAAAAATTATCTCAGGAAGTGTGCATTAGGGATTTCCCACGTGGAAAATATACAATACTGTAAATATGAACATTTTCTAAAAAGAAAGTATATAGGAGACAACTGTGTTAATACAGTAAGTCCCCTAAATACGAACCTTCAAGTTGCAAACTTTCAAAGATGCGAACATGTGTTCGCATGTCCAATCACATAAGTTAGTTCATGTGTCTGGCATACCTTGTCATGTGCATGCATCCTCTACAAGTGGTTGTGCTTTTGTGTACTTTACTGTACAGTACTGTATAGAGTACAGTAGAACAGTATCTGTATTTCAAGGCCAGGATGTCCAGAAGCAAGCGTAAAAGCAGCAGTGATGTAGCTGCTACTGCTGTACTTTTCAAGGTAATGTATTGTAAGATTAAAAATGTTTTCATTTTTTGTGACTGTTTGTTTTTTTATGTATTATTTGTGTGAAAAGTATTATAAACCTACTACAGTAAAGTACTATATAGCCGATTGTGTTAGTTGGGTACCTAGGCTAACTTTGTTGGACTTAACGAACAAATTGGACTTATCGAACACGCTCTTGGAAAAGAACTCGTTCATAGGTAGGGGACTTACTGTAAATACGAATATTTTCTAAAAGGAAAGTATATAGGAGACAACTTTATTATTAACTTAATCAGGTAGCATCCTAGGTATCCAAGATTCACTGAGCAGGAGAAAAGTAAGACTGAATCATTCATAATAGTAGAGTTGACCCTTATTATTTATGAATTCTGTACTTGTAAATTAACCTACTCACTAAATTGTATTCGCTACCCCAAAATCAACAGTTGCAGTGCTTTTGTAGTCATTTGCAGACACGTGCAGAGTGGCAAAAGATTTGATTTGCCCAATGTGCACGTTCCCTGCTAAAGTCAAACAAGATTATGCTTGCCTTCTTGTCTCAGCTTTTAGATAGTAAACGTATAACATCTTTAGTTATTTGTTATGGTAACAAATACCATATTTTTGCTTAAAATGGTCCCCAACTGCAGCGTCAAAGTGCTATCCAGGGTTCGTAACACACAAAGACTATAATTGCTTTATGGAGAAAATAGGTTTGTTAGATGAGCTTTACTCAGGCATGAGTTATAGTGTAGTTATAGTTGGACATGAGTTCACTGTCAATGAAGTGTGTGTGTGTGTGTGTGTGTGTGTTTTAAAACAGAAGCACAAATAAAAAAGTTTAGACATTAATCACTAGACAAAAATATTGTGATCAGAGTCTTGGAGGACTCTAACCCTACATTTCTGCTGGAAGCAAATTTTGATATTTGCTAATTCATTGTTCATAGAAACTTGGTAGAACATAGCTACTGTGAATAATGAGAATTGAATGTATATAATATTTGATTGGTTCCTGTCCTATATAGGAAGTCTAAGAGTAACTTAAATATTCTGAGGGCCAATGTTGAGAATGTTATATAATACGTTTCTTTGTATTCTTCATTTTATAGGATAAGATTAAGAGCACATTGAACTAGGAAAGGGAAAATCTGAATCTAGATTCAACTTAGTTGTTTAGATTGGTGTTTAAGGGCCACCATTATAGGATTTCCTGATTCCCTTTTTTAGAATAAGAATTCCAAACATTTGGAATAAGGGTGTTTCATTGCTTAAGACTTAGAAGTGACAACATTTGGTTTCTCACTTTTCCAGCTGGCTTGTCACCTTTGCTTTACACCTTCTATAAACTTCACTTATATTTAAGCCTTCCTAAAAAGGAAAGGAGAATAACCAAATGATTCCTTTTTTAAAAAATTCAATGTTTTGAAGATATTCTAGGTTGAGCAGAGACCAGAATTATTTTATAAAAATTTGGGTAATTCATCCTACCAAAGAAGGAATATATCTTCCTAATCTCTTTCAAGAAGAGTAATAAAGAAATGCCAAATTGTATAGGTGTCCAGAAGTAGAGGCTTTCCATTGGCTAGATTTGAGATCTTATACCATAAACCAAATACTATAAGAGAGGATTGTCCTCCCCATTCTCCATCTCTCTCCCAAAAGAAAGATTATCTTTTTTTTTTCCTGTGAGGACATTTTTTTTTTCTGAAATTATTTTACTCATTAATTTCAAATGGGCTTTTTTTTGTTTGTTTGTTTTGCGGTACGCGGGCCTCTCACTGGCCGCGGGCTCCTCTCCTGTTGCGGAGCCCAGACTCTGGACACGCAGGCTCAGCGGCCATGGCTCACGGGCCCAGCCGCTCCGCGGCATGTGGGATCTTCCCGGACTGGGGCATGAACCCTTGTCCCCTGCATCGGCAGGCGGACTCCCAACCACTGCGCCACCAGGGAAGCCCCATGAAGGTTATTTTTTGTCCCAGTTCTTTGGTTTCCCCCATCTTCTGCATGCATATGGTCCCACACAAATTACCAGTCATATGTACTCTTTTTCATCAAACAATGCAGTTCTTAGGGCCTATATTAAACAGATAAAACTGTGTCATATATATTTATGTACTTCCAAAACCAAAGATTATGTTTCATTTTAAGTAGTATCACATTCAGCAGGGTCAAAGTCAATGAAGAGATGCTGACTCAAGATGCAACAAATACTTTTGTAAATTTCCATGGGTCCAGCCTTTACTACAGGAACTTTCATACATTGTACTCCAAGGATATAATTCATGCTATAAATGAATCATAATCAGCTGTAAACTCTTCTCTAATATAATTCTTTCCTTAGTAGATGGCCCAATCTAAGGATTCTTACATTGCCTTTTCAGGTACACTGACTTGTTTATGTTTGTTGGACATTGGATCAGGCATTAGTTTTTGCTCTCTGTGTCATATTTTATTTACAGCGATGATAAGAACTCCTTTCCTCATTGGATTAGTGTCCTTAGTTTGTGCCTCTGGTTTTGATTTATCACTTCTTAGTATATATATATGCCTTCCTTTTATTGAGCATTTACTATGAGCTAGTCCTTTTAAGCGCTATAAATACATTACCTAATTCTCCATCACAATAAACCTATGATGTGGATATAATTATCCATATTTTTCACCCAAGAGATGGGGACTTAGAAAGATGAGGTGAGGAGTCTAAGGTTAAGAAGCTAGTCCAAATGAATATAACTGGTCAATGGTGGATTGTGACTCAGATCTGTCTGATTCCAAGATTTTGCATAGTGCTTTCTTTTCCTTTCAGTAATGTGCTTACTTTGGTCTGGTACTCTTAGGACTTCAGGGGGCTGGAACCATATTGTGTTTGCTGGCAAATAACTATATGTGAATTTTTGTTGTTGTTGTTCTGGCTGACCCCTTTTCACTAGAGAAATGTCCCAGGGGAAGGAAGAGTAAGGAGGACTTTCCATTTATTTTGTGGTTAAGTGGTGGCAGGGAAACTAGGTAGTTGGGTCACAATCAAGAGTAGTTTCAAAATGTGGTAGAAAGAAAGAGTCTTGCTGGGTTCAGGTTAAGGTGAAGAGTCAAGATTAAGAAAGGATTGAGGTTTACAAGCAGGCAAAGGGTGAAAGCAGTAGCAACAGAATGAGTCTTGATTAATCTTCAGCCTGTTTCCTCATCGAAGGCAGCCAGAATAGTTAAGGCTTCCTCTTGCTGTGTAGCTCTCAGAGCCCTTTGAAGTGGTACAGGGCAGGCAGAGGTGGAGAATCCACCAGTCAGTCTGAAAGGAAATATGTTTAAAAAAAGGTGAAACATGGATACTCAGCATTTTAGACTTGGGTCTTAGAAGTTGAAAAACATATGGTAGAATAACTAACAATATTTCTACAGGATATTTTGATTTAAATTGTTGTGAGGTAGATGAACTTTAAATCAGTGAGATAAATTGGAATGGACTTCAGTCTAACAGCTTATTTAACACATTTATAGCAATTTATATATCTAACTGCTCTAGGGGTTTTGGATACATTTGAACTTGTTCATTGTGATAAGATATTCTTTTTTTTTTTTTTGGCTGTACGCGGGCCTCCCACTGTTGTGGCCTTTCCCATTGCGGAGCACAGGCTCCGGACGCGCAGTCTCAGCGGCCATGGCTCACGGGCCCGGCCGCTCCGCGGCATGTGGGATCTTCCTGGACCAGGGCACGAACCTGTGTCCCCTGCATCGGCAGGCGGACTCTCAACCACTGCGCCACCAGGGAAGCCCAAGATGTTCTTGATATGTAATCCATTCTCATGTTCCTTTTGGTGATTCTCTTTACTGAGTCACCTGTTCATGGTGATAAGTGGGTTTACTTAGCAAGTATAAACAATTAAAGATTATTACCCTATACTAATGGCATATATGACTTTTCTGTGAGCCTTTGTAATTTACCGAGTACTTTTACATACAGTGTGTCACTCTGGTACCATGATGATGGTAACAGCTTGTTCAAGGTCATAAAAGTAGTAAGCCTCTGGATTTGTTATAATAGTCAAATCTTGGCCTATTATAAGAATAGGAGACAGAGGCAACCGTAAAAACCTCTAGTAGAGTTAAATGGGGACTTAGAACATACTTTATCTCAACTTGCTCTTTTAGTTTGTTCTTTGTTTTTTTATGAAAGAGACCCACCCCCGGCTCCCCAACCAATTCTTTTAGGCTCAGGGTTGGCATACTTGCTTGTAAAAGGCCTGAGAGAAACCATTAAGCTTTGTGGGCTATATGGTCTGTGTTGCAGCTATTCAACTTTGCTGTTTTAGTGTGAAAGCAGCCATAGATAATATGAAACTGAATGTGCATGACTGGGTTCCAATAAAACTTTATTTATGGCCACTGGAATTTGAATTTCATATAATTTCCATGTATCACAAAAAACTCTTTTTCAATATTTTTTCAGCTATTTAAAAAGGTAAAAGCTATTTTTAACCCCCAGGCCATACAGAAATTGTTGGGAAGGCAGACTCGTCCGTAGACCTTAGTTCGCCAACTCCTGTTTTAGATACGGAGAAAGCGGCGGCACTGTCTCTTGGTTAGAACAGTGAAGGACGGGGAGCCATGGTCTTAAGCAATTTAGCCAATGATTCTGTGGTTATGATTGAGGTGGCTGGTTCCTCCCAATAATGTCTTCTTGTCTTGACATTTTCCACTCATTTTAGTCAAAATTTGGTGACTTTGCCTCATTTCCATATCTCCTAGTGAGAAATCTTATGACTGGTGATCATGTAGTTTAAACAAATTACAGTGATGCATTCAGCGTGGACAGAAAGACATTTTGATTTGTTCTCCAATTGTTTCCTGTGTGCCAATCAGTCCTGTGGTTTTTCCCAGTGTGAGGTTAAGCTCCTTGTGAACTGGTGTGTTTCTCCCACAGTTTCTAGCCCAGAGCTAAACAGCCAACATTCATGAAATCGCACACTTCTCATTAATTGGTGAGGAGACAGCTAGAAATCCTGTTTTTACTAGACTGATTTTAAGAAGGGCTAGAGTTATACCCTTTACACACAAACAAATTAATACTGTTATATCCATGAATATACATGCTTTCACAGACTGTCATCGACGGTGGTTTTCTAGTTGGCATTCTATCACCAAAGAACATCCAGAAATTGAACTTCTTTAGAAAACTCTTTGATCCCACTATAACAAACCCCTCCCAGGAGATTTCTGAGAGCTTTCCCTTCTGACAGTTAAACTCACCATGTGAACAATCTCTCTGAGAACTTCTGGCACTTTGCTGTTGGAAACTGGGAGGGGCAGGGCCAATTTAGATATGCAGAACCTCAGAAGTTTGGTTCAAGTTTAGTCATTTCACAGAGGCAGTTCCCTTGGCTTGCTTATCTTACAAGCAGGCGGAGTTACTTGAACATTAATTCTAGGTTGCCCCCTTCCTGTTGTTTTTAGTCTTATTTTAGCTTTCTGGTTTTACCTTTCCCAGCTTGAGTCAATAGAGGTGGGTGTGGCCATAAACTCTGGATGCTGAGAGATGGAAAGGTGGCTTTGAAATTATGCCTTCACTTTCTACTACCCTAGTTACTGGCCTGCCAGGCTTATAGCCATATACCAAACAGTGACAGACAAGGCATGAGAGAGCAAAATATCACTATTGGAGGAATTTGCTTAGGTTTCTGAGGCTTGGGAGCCTTGAGTATAAACTGAAGTATTAGAAAAATCCTATTTTCTACAATGAAAAACTTATGCCTAGTTTTTGTCTAAATTGTTTCCCCTAGAAAAGTGAGACCATGCTGGGCCAATATAGAAGGCCAAGAAAACAATAAACGGGTTTTATTTAGAAAATATATTTATTATGCTTCTAAATAAGCAATATAAAATTAAAAATTCAGAAGTTAACCCAAAATTGCTATAATGAGTTAAATCTAGAGAGGTGATGAGTTCAGTTTTTATAACCGGATACCCTATATACTTCTTAAGTCATATGTTCCAATAATGCAGTTAAATTGCTGTTTTCACCAACATTTTTATTAGTATATAATCTTTTCAGAAAAAAACACCAATTAGTAAAACTGACACAGACGCAGTTTTTAAAATGCTGGGATTCCTTAACTTATTATGTGAGCAGGTCGTGCTACATATGTATAAATTCTCCTTCAACTGTGAGAGTTTATGCTTCTACAAATTATTTTCTTAGTTTTTTTTTTTTCAAAACTGGTATATCAAATCCCTACTATTTTTATAAAGTAGTGTATAAAACTATTTTTATAAAGTAGTGTAAAAAACTGTAAAAATAATTGCTTGTGATATAAATAATTAGGCTAAGTCTTGATTAAATTCCATCTAGGGCTGCCAGACTTGTTGGCAAAATAATGGGAATTACAGATAATACGCCCATATCTGCCAACCATGTCATTTATTGTTTGGATGGGATGTGAAACTGGTTCATTACATGTTAGCTCTGATCAATTTATATCTACCATGGCCTTGCTACATTCCCAGAAAAGAATAATATTAAAAAACAAAACACAATTCAACTGAGTAAATTTGAAGGTCCAATAATTGGCTTTATTTAATGATTCATGAGTCAGGCAGCATCCCATCTTAGCAGATAGGAGCTCTGAGAAGCTGTACATAATGGAAGGGTTTTGGTTTTTTTTGTTTGCTTTGTTTTGTTTTGTTTTCTGGCAGAAAGGGCTGGAAAAAGGAAGTTTCTAGCAAAAAGTGGATTGTTTCAGGCAAGGTTACCTTCTTTTGGGAGAAGCTGGGGCTTCTATCCGGCAGATTTCCTCACTAGTGCTGACCAGGTAATTCCATATTGACTGCTTGAAAGTCACATTCCTTGCAGAGGCTTAAATTATAATTAGGTTCAATATTAAGTCTTGGTTTGCTGACATGGGGCCAAGCACAACTGACTCCATTTTGGGCCTGTTGTTTCTTTTTAACAATTTCCACATTTAGATCAGACTCTCACCTTAACAGAAATGTGATCAAAATTTAAGGAACTGTTCTTTAAAAAAATTAGGAGATATTTTTTAGGAACATTTGCTTGGCACTTAGTGACTGTGAACATGTATTTAAAGCTTTTGAGAGAATACAACACACCAGGGAGAGTACGGTGACTATTATAAGCAGGATAATTCCCAATGTCTGAAGAGCACTTTAGAGCCATGGTCCTCAAGACCCAAACCAATCAAAATCAAATAAGTCCAAGAAAAGACCTCATCAAAGGAGTCATCTTTTTAAGCCAAGTGTTTTGCTCACTGATCTTGTGTAACTGAGTTTCAATTTCCCCAGAAGTGTTAAGGTTATCCCCCTTAGCAATGTCTTGGGAGATGGGTGACTGAGTTATCCTTCCAAGCTAATGCCAGAGTATTGAAAGATATCATATATATGCCCACTTTTGACTACGTGGAGTACACTCATCATCTTCTCTTCTTTAATTTACTTCTTACTTCTTCTTTGCAGGTTTGTGATTCAGACACTCTGCTTGACTCTGCCTCAACTGTGGAGATGGTAAAAGTTTCAGAAGAAGACCCCAACGTTGGAGGTGTCCGGGGAGATGTCCAGGTACATATGGCTTCACTTTTTGCATGAGTCACTTTTAGTAGCACGCTCACTCATTGAGTCCTTGGACATATATTTACTACACACCAAACTTTGTGCCACATATTGGTTTTGGTGCTGGAGACATATTAGAATGTGCCTCGAACACACTTTACTGTGTCTTCTCTTGTTTAAATTAAAATAATTTATGATTTCTTTGCTTAATCCTGGGTTATAACTCACATATGTGGTGGCTGATAAGTCATCTGAAATATAATGTAAGTGTGTATGGTTTCCACCATCTCTTCTTGAGCCATAACTTAATGTTCTGATAAAATGATGTTGGAACTCATTTAATACAAGGGTTAAAAAATGGAAGTATGGCAGGGAATGGATTCTACATCTCATACCTATGTATTTAAAACCCATAGTTTTCCAATTATTTACTTCCTATTATTTGCTATCAATGCGGAAACAATTAGTGAAACAAACATTAATATTGTTATTAATCGTTATCAATATTAATATTGAAATGTATGGGATGGGAAAACAAATATGTGAAAATATGTGAGGTTTAAAATGACTCCTTTGCAAAAGTGCAATTAGCTTTTAGCAAAAGATGAGAAGCATATGGAAATATAACTTTAAATTTAAAGTTTTAAATTGCATTGCATTGCTGTATAACCCATATTTATATGCATGGTAATACTGAAGGGGAAGAAAACGCACTAGATGGACACAGAAATAGCCTGGTGATAAAAAAGAAGCATGCAAAATTCAGATGAAAACTGAACAAAGTTGAGACAGAGGAGATAATTATGAAATATTGCCAAGAAAAAACTGATAATTTTCAACAGCCTTTGTATAGAGCCTTATTTCAGGATTCAAGTTTTGGGTAGAAGCCAGAGCAAACCATTTTATCATTGGCATTGCAAAAAAGTAGGGAGGAAGGAGAAGGAAAATTAGCAGAATTGCATGAGTTGGAAATTAACCAGAGTGGGAGAGAATAGGACTTAAAAATTTTCAAATATTAGATGGTAAGAAAGAGTGGCAGAGAACTTAGGAGCTGAGAATTAAGCCTAAAAAAACCCCTCAATATTATAACATAACAACAAGAACAGGAACAAAAATCATAGCAAAAAATTACAGAGGATGATGAAGTAGAAAAAAATATTTATTATCAATGAGTCCCAATATATGCACTCCACTTATCAAACAATCCAGTACTAGAGGATCAGAGAAAATAAACTATGACCATGTCAAAAATAGGAAGAAAGCCAAAATGGGCAAATAAAATAACAAAACACTAGGTAATGACCTCAAGATGGTGCAGATTTTTTTGGAATTTTTAGCTGAGTTTTACCTTTATTTAATTATTTTTAGTTACTTTTATTTTTCTTGCAGATTTTAAACAAGTATGATTCCTGGATCTCTTTCCTCAGCAGTGTGAGGTACTGAACGGCTTTTAACATAGAAAGGGCCTGTCAGTCTTATTTTGGATGTGTCCAGTGCATTAGTGGACCTCTGGGAATGTACAGAAACTCCTTATTGCATGAATTTGTGGAAGACTGGCACAATCAAGAATTTATGGGCAGCCAATGTAGTTTTGGAGATGACAGGCATCTAACGAACCGAGTGCTGAGTCTGGGCTATGCAACAAAATACACAGCTCGATCCAAGTGCCTTACTGAAACACCTATAGAATATCTCAGATGGTTAAACCAGCAGACCCGTTGGAGCAAGTCCTACTTCCGAGAGTGGCTGTACAATGCCATGTGGTTTCATAAACATCACTTGTGGATGACCTATGAAGCAGTCATCACTGGGTTCTTCCCTTTCTTTCTCATTGCCACAGTAATCCGGTTCTTCTACAAGGGTAACGTTTGGAACATCCTCCTCTTCTTGTTAACCATCAAGTTAGTAGCTCTCATAAAATCATCTCTGCTACCTGCCTTAGAGGAAATATTGTCATGCTCTTCATGTCCTCCTACTCAGTGTTATACATGTCAAGTTTACTTCCTGTTAAGATGTTTGCAATTTTAACCATAAACAAACCTGATGGGGCACATCTGGAAGGAAAACCATTGTTGTTAACTTCATGGGACTCATTCCAGTATTGGTTTGGTCTGTAATCCTTCTGGGTGGCTTGATTTTCACCATTTATGAGGAATCTAAAAAGTTATTCTCAGAATCCAAAAAGAAAGTTCTAACTATTTCATCATCCATCTATATATGCTGTTGGGTAGTGGTTTTGACACTGTATGTCGTTTTTATCAAAAAATGTGGCAGGCAGAAGAAGAAACAACAGTACGACATGATGCTTGATATATAATCTTATATTGAGGTTTGCAGACATACACAAAGCCTTCTTCCTCTAGGAGCTGTGCTGATTGTACAGAACTGTGGCGTCAGATTATGGCAACAAAGGAGACATATCACTGCTGCTGGGACTTTTACAAAGACATTTCTATGGGTTTATTTTGATTCCGCCAAATTATGCCTCCTCAACAAGAGGAAGCTCAGATTTACCCTGTTATTTCTGTAAAAGTGAAAAGAATTTTGGTTATGCAATTATTCCTACAGCACATCCACCTAACAGTGTTTTGCTCCTGTATACCTCACTAGCCATGCTTTATGTGGGTTATCATGGAAGAAATGGATTTTGGAAACTCAAGGAAAAGTTCTTTCAACACATACAACCTCTATATTTAAAATAGATGGACTTTCCCTGGAGGCGCAGTGGTTAAGAATCCACCTGCCAATGCAGGGGACACAGGTTCGATCCCTGGTCCCAGAAGAGCTCACATGTCGCGGAGCAACTAAGCCCGTGTGCCACAACTACTGAGCCTGCACTCTAGAGCCCACGAGCCACAACTACTGAGCCTGCGTGCCACAACTACTGAAGCCCGCGTGCCTAGAGCCCACACTTCACAACAAGAGAAGCTACCACAATGAGAAGCCCACGCACCACAACGAAGAGTAGCCCCTGCTTGCTGCAACAAATACCCAATGCAACAAAAAATAAAATAAATAAATTTTTATAAAGTAGCAATATCAAAAATAAAATAAAATAGTTAACCAACAAGGACCTACTGTATAGCACAGGAAATGCTGCTCAATATTCTGTAACAACCTAAATGGGAGAAGAATTTGAAAAAGAATAAACACATGTGTATGTATAATTGAATCACTTTGCTGTACACCAGAAGCTGACACAACATTGTTAATCAACTACGCTCCAATATAAAATAAAAATTATAAAAACAAAAACATATACAATCTAACTTATGGACTGTGTTGACAGCTAGCTTTTATTTAAGAAAGACTTCCTACTTAACTTTACCAAATGAAATGCCAAAAGAAATTTTACAGGCTGTTGGCTACGCTGTATTTTTAAATAATTACACTGCTTCAAAATATTGTATACCAATTGTTAAAACCAGTTTTGCATTTTCTATATTTTACTTCTCTCTCAAAATACACCTGTGCTTCCTTTTTAAAAATTAAAATACATTATGAAAAAAAATCATACTTAAAAATCCTACCTAGAATGTGGAACCTGATTAACTGCTGCTGCTCATTATAGAAGGAATAAAATGTTTTCTCTCTCTCTCCCTTTTAAAAATTTGTAGTTTATTTCTTTGAAAAACTGCTTCAATTTTCAATATTTTAACTTTTTTTCATTTCTTCTAGAAAAGGCCAAAAAGCCTGTCACGCTTCGGGAGTAGAATACATATTTTTGTGTACAAAACAGAAATCATTGAGAAGCAAGGCCAGGGAGTAGAAAAGTACAATTTTTTCATAAGATTAAAAAGGAGGAATGCTAGTCCTTGAAAGAAAACACTAGGCATTCAGCACTGGATGACATATTAATATCAAAAAGGAATAATTTGGGGGGATTCTGGCAGTGTTTTCCCAAGCTAGGTAACCTGGAAAGTGAAAAAAATTCATTTGTATAATTTGGATAAATACAATTCAGTACATCATTTTGTTCTGTGATCTGAATCTACCTAATCCTGTCTATGAATTGAACGTATTTTTCCTGCCTTTTTTTTTCAGCTTTCCAGTTCACTCTACAGGTTAGTATGAGGTTTACGTGGTTGAGTTGGCTAAATTATAATAAATATAAAGAATGTAGATTAAAAATCGGCAGATTCAGCTCTAATTGTCCTCTTTTACTTTCTAGGGAGGAGTTTTTTTTCTGAATTGTACAGATAATTTTTTCATCTCTCCTGCTCTTGGCCTACATAAACATGTTTACAACGTAGAATTTATATCAAGGTTTAATGTCAAGAACTGGCGCATAAAAATTGTTGCACCAGGTGCACTTAACCTGGCTAATCCAGAGCTTCAATTTTCCAGTCTGACTTTTGACATGGCCCATCTTGCCTTGTAGCTGGTGCTGTGCAGAACTATGTTAAAAACACAAACTAGATTTTTTTTTTTTTTGCTTCCTCTTGCACACACTTTGCCCTTTTTCTCTACCCATTTTGTTCTCAACCTGAAATGGCTTTTCCCCTCCCACTCCCCATATCTACTTGTCAAAATTCTTCTATATCCTTCATTCAACGCATAATTCTACTACCATTTTCTTCCCCAAATACCTCAACTTAAAGTGATCTCTCTCTCCTCTTGACTCTCATAATAATTCATTCTGTCTCTGCCTTGCAGCTCTGGTTTTTTCTTCTGTATTATGTTATGAATATCAGTGCACATGATAATATCCTGGTACACTAAAACTTTTTGAAGCTGACACTACATTTTCATCATTTTTGAATCCTCCATGGTGACCAGTAGAGTTAGGTATTCAATACAATTTGGTGAATAAGCAGATGAATGCATGAAAGAAGAAGGAAGATGGACTCAAGTAATGAATTTTCTTTAAGGAAAATCTGTGGCATTTTTCATACTTTGCTTACAGAAAAAGCTTTGTGATATGAAGGCTGAACTTTCTTTTAGATTTGGGCAGTGGGCTGATACCTCTGTCACAAGAAAGAGAGTTACCTTGTCATCGTCTACCAAGTTAAGACATTCATTCCGCAAACAGATTTTGAGTGTGATTATGTGCCAGGCTTTGCTGGGATTTTAAAAATAAGAGATTATGCCTGCCTTCAAGGAATTCTTTGAGTTTCTCCATCAAGCCATGCTCCTACCCTTCTGTGGGCATTTCCAAAACTTCTTCCCAATCAAACTTCCTTCCCACTATTACCTTTGTTTAATTAACTGTTTTTATTGTTTGTTTGTTTTTGGCCATGAGGCATGTGGGATCCTAATTCCCCAACCAGGGTCCAATCCAGGTCTCCTGCGGTGGTGGCACGGAGTCCTAACTGCTGGACCACTAGGGAATTTTCCAAATTAACTCAGTCTATCCTTTAGCTTCACTTTAGTCATTATTTTCTCACACACTCTTTCCATGATTGTTTCTCTAGTACATTCTCCTGTTGAAAGTCATCGTGCTTATTTTTAATTTTCACCTCTATGATTCCTTGCTTGATATCTGTCTCTCTCATTATAGGATAAACTCAATGGAAGAAGGAACTGTGTGAGGTTGTATAAACATCCCATACTCTGAGGTTAGGATAGTTTGTCATGTGGTAGGAACTCAATAAAAACTTGTGGACTGAATAAATGGGTGAGGGAATGAAACTCCCAGTACAGCTTAAGAAAGAGCCAGTCTGATTTCTATTTAAAAAAAAATCAAGCTCCAAGCTTTTCATTTATAAAGAATCCCTTTATCCCTGGATAGAGTTATAACTTATGGCAGAAAGAGAGATAGAGATGGTGGAGTTGCATCAGTTTAAGGAAAGGAATATTTACGGTAGGAGGCTCTCTTTTAGTCGTGAGAAAGGTGACATGACAGTCCACTAGAATTCCCATAATGAGGATTCACAAACGCAGACAAAAATCATATTCTTAACTTAATAAATTAAATGTTAAATGCTGCATTTCCTATTTTGGTTTGTGCTTCATGTTTTCCTTGATACAATTTGGATAAGTATTTTTGACACTTGTTCGTGTGTTACCTGTTTTTCTAGAATGTAAAGCTAGTCCTGCTATTAAAAAAAAATTTCTGATAATAAGTTTTGTCTTCAAAACACAAAATATATGTGTATTAATATATGATTAATAGTCACTTAAATACAGCACACGTGAGGACTTTCCTATACATGCACATCAGATATATTTGTGGAGTCACCTCTTTCCATGGCTAACTCTCATTTGTTGTTTATGACCCAACTCAGATACCACCTTCTCCTGAAATCTCCCCTGCACCCCTGCCACCTATATTCCATAGCACCATATACTGACTATCTCTCGTCTACATGTGATATTGTTGTTCTAAATTCTGCAGCCCTCAACTCCTAGCATAGAGCCACTTAGCAGGAACTCAATAAACATGGGTTAGGTGATGTTAAATGTGCTCCTATCAGAAAATAATTATTGACAGCACAAGTGTGAGCATATACATAAATATCATCACTTTATAGGATTTCACTCATTCACGTACTTATTTGATTTTCTACAAATATTTGTTAGGAGTTTACTATATACCAGCCTCCGTGCTTAGAAGGAAAACTCTTAATGAAGTAAGTGCTTGCTTTTCCAGTGCCCTGAGATGATGAGAGATCTTCCATGAGATAAAAGGGTGTTATCCTTAGGCGTGATTAGGAAACACTGAGGATATCAAGTTTCTTCACTGAAGAAATTCTCACAAACCTTCAGCGTGCTGATGAGTTTTATGAATCAGCAAGACAGGCTCTTTTTACACAGAAATCTCTACACTTTGATAACTATGGTATCCTTTCCACAAGGATGTTGGTTAACATCTGGATTAACACTATCATCCTGCAGTACATAGTTTAGACAATGCTGGTATATCACGTCTGACACCACAAGTTGGATTTGTTATCACTCATGATCAAAAAACAACACTCAGAGCTTAACCTGCTTATGCCTTGAGTAATCAGCTCCAGATGTGAAGACCACGGGGAAAGAGGGAGGAGCTCGCAGGATCTTTTGTCTCCCCCCTGAGCTATAGAAACAGGGTCTTCTCAAAAGAGTTTGGCTTACCCATTTGCTGTCAGAAAGCTCTCCACACTGTAGCTAAGACAAGCCTAAGTGGCTTATTTTAGCTCTGCTATTCAGGGCAACAAAGAGTTTAATCCTGATATGTCGGGAAAATGTACAGTGAGTGGGTGAGCCTGATCTTTGAAACAACTTTGGCAGTGTATGACAGCAATGACTCAAAAGAGGCACAACTGCTGTATAAACGATGGGAAAAGATTGCATTTTCTTCTCTGTCTTGGACTGAGTTGATTGTTGAGTCATAAAATCAAATGTAATAAAATTTAACTAAATCAGGATAAAATCATAGTATACACGTTCGCTCTCAGAAGAACAGAAGCAATAACAGTATGTCATATAACTAGACACCCTGTCTCTCCAGATAACGCATGATATGTCTGTCTCTTTAATTAAAAAGCAAAACAAGCAAAACTAAACATTGGTGAAAGCTTTAAGGAGTTAAAAATCCTGGAAGAAAGATCTTTTGGAATCAAAGTTGATTGGCCAGTTTTAGGAAGCTATTAGCAGAATTACTGTAGAAAGAAAACTTCAAGTTCATTTAGTGCAACTCAGCTGCCTCAAATCTTTGCTGGACTGAAGCAAGGTATTAAAAAAGAAGGAGAGTGGAGAGAGTCCAGGATCCTCATCGCACAGGAGTAAACTGCAATTCAGTTGGCTTTAGCACCTCGGTCAAGGCTTCACAGTAAACCCTGGATCTAGCCTTTTGTTCTCTTTTACCCAGGTGTTTTGGGGCTCCCTTTATACTGCAGAAAACCTCAAATATGCAATTTCCAGGCAGCTACTCTACTCTTAAATTGGACATATTGAGACTATACGTGAATCCATTCCCACCAAAAGGAGTTGTAAATTATAAGCTCTCAGGTTTATGAGTTTTTGATATTTAGATTTTAAACAAAAAGTCACCCTGAATAGTCATCGCAGTATCTGAAATTTTTAGCACTAATAAAAGGTATAATAACATGTCAAAAATGGATATTCTAAAATTCTTGCCCCCCAAACGAATTGTTGCCGTATTACCCGCTTTGAAAGAACATGAAGTCAGAAAAAGTTTGGACCTAATGACTTTCACCTCTCAGAGTTATTGTGTAATCAAGACAGTATGTGAAAAGTACCTAGGGAAAATACTTGACACATAATAGGGGTTTAATAAAGTTTTCTTTTCTTCTCCCCTCCTTCTTAAACAACTAACTTCCTTAACGTTCCTTCTTTTTCCCTTCCTTTGTTCCTTACTTCCATCCTAAAATCACTTTCCTCAGCACACTACTGGACCAGGCCTGGAATATTTACTTAAATACCAAGGACTTTTACTTCTCAAAAATGCATTTTAATTCACCCAACTTGGGGCTTCGCTACAGCCTTAAGATCTTCTCTAGAAACAGGTGGCCTTCTTCTCCTTTAGACACAGACAGGACAACTGTTATAACTGTCAGTTCCAACCTCCAGAAGAACTCAGTACAGACAATTCTGCATCTGACAAAATAAATGCTTCGGAACATCTAAAGTGTGGTCGGTGGGCCAGTTGGCATAGTCATCCGATGGATTTGAGTCCTGGCACCACTGTCCATGTTCTGGTTGACCGTGAGTGGACACCCCAATTTCTTTGTTTATAAAAGTCTAAGAACTTCCCTCTACAAACCTCATAGGATGTCAGAAATTCAGAGAAATTCTTCCGATTTGAGTTCTCGTTATTAGCTCTGAGCATTGGGAGGAGACATTCAGATTTTCCCATGGCACAGGTCAGATTAGGGCCTGAGTCATTGTGGACATTTGTCTTCATCCTCATTGCTTCCACCCTAGCCACGCTGCCATCATCCTCTGTCTATTACCAGAGACACCTATCTATCTATCTTTCTTCCGCAATTGCCCCTCTGTATTTCTCCAGGAAACAGCCACTGTGAGAGCGTGTCACTCATGTGCTTAGAAGCCTTCAAATATCTTCTATCTCAGGACGCCCTGCTCCATAAGGTCCTACACGATCTGCCTTCTGTCTGTTTCCATGATTTCCTGCTGAACTTCTTTTTTCCTTAACACTACACACTGGCAGTCTTTGTTTCTCAGCCAAGACAAGCTTGTTCCCACTTCAGGATCATTACCTGTTGCTCTTTATTTTGCCTAAGGGACTCTCCTTTATGAACTTGGCATGATTGGTTTCTTCCTGTCATTTAGGTCACCTCCTCCAAGAGACCTAATATTTTATTACTTGCCTAATTTTTAGCCCCATCCAGGAGTAGTCTCACCCAGTGTAGCCAAGAATCTAGGCAATGGTTGGTGATTTGGGGATAGTAAGTCTTCCCTCAGGAAATTTTTGGAGGAAGAAACATAGCTAGATATTAGTGAGTGTAAAGAGCGCTGAAAGCTTGCATTGATCTTCCAGGACCATGACTGAAGCTTCTTATGTTGCTGTGACCCCATTAGATGGCAACCTTCCAAATTGTTCAGAGCATTATTTCTTGGCATACAGAGCTAATATCCCACTGCATGGATGGAAGCCCAACCTGGACAAAGTCCAATTAAGAAAGAGTCTACATGGGAGTGATACTATTTGGCAAGAGACAAATCCAATGATGCCATAGGTATTATCTATCTTTCCTTCCCATGCTTAAGTCATTTCCTTCATAGACCAGATAACAGGCAGTCTACAGATATATGACTGGGTGAGAATCTGTACGTAAACAGGGAAATTTTTCTTTAGAGTTTTTCTAACCCAGCTGAACTTTTGGAATCTAATAAATATGAGTCCTTACAGTTTTAGCCTCACCTTCTCTTTTCTTCTACTGTTTGGACTTTTTTCTTTTTTTGCTCTAAACCTACTGATAAAATTATTACTAATTTTTTCTTGTTTAAACTAAGTTGACAGATGTGAATGGTACAGTGGAATAAAAATTACTAGATAATCACTTCAATTCAACTAGTTCCTATCCATGTCCTTGATTATTTTTTTAATTTAATTTATTATTTTTTATATATAGCAGCTTCTTATTAGTTATCTCTTTTATACATATTAGTGTATATATGTCAATCCCAATCTCACAAAGTACTTGGTTAATTTTAAACTTTACTCACTTTGTCTCATCATCCTACAAGCCCCAGCTGAAATCACAACCTCCTCTGAGAAGCCCTTCTTACAGTCACAAAATGTGAGCTGGTGACTCAATCCTTTATTTCCAAAATACACATATTTTTCAGTAATAATGCCCTTATATACTAAATTAACTATTTAAAAGTCTATCTTTTCCTCTCTCTAATAGGCTGTGATCTGCACAAGGAAGAGGACAATATCTTACTTATCTTTATAAACATATCTTACCAACATGCAATGCTTATTGCCTGAGGAATTTGTATTTGTTGATCAAGTGAGTGAATAATTGATCTTGTTATTTATTCCAGTTAGTAAGTAACAAGTTACTATGGTTGAGTCCCTACCAAATAACAAGCAGTTTGAATACATGATTTAATTTAACCCTAAACAAGTCTATAAATGATGTATTAATAACCCTATTTCATAGATGAGGGAATTGGGACTCAGAAGTACAAGAAATTTCATCAAAGTCCATTAGCACATGAAGGCAGAGTTCAAAACAAATTGATTCTCTTCAAATCTTTTTCAATCTCTAATAACCTCTTTACAATTGTTTTCTTGTATAAATATTAACAACATTAAGTGAAATCATACCTCTATACATACATTTTTGCAAGGTATTAAAATAATAGAATCCATTCATGTTACTTTGATTATCAGATTATGAAGATGTCTACACCTAACATACTAACATCTACATACTAACAATATGTAGTTTAGAGAATATAAAAGACTGATGCATCCAGGGTTAGAACAGTGAAAAGCATAGCTTTGAGGCTAAAGATGTGAATTATAAGATGAATTATAAGGTTTCCTCATCCTTCTCAAATACACAGAACTAGACCAGCTAATTAAAGCAGAATAGGAATGTACTGAAGTTACTCATGATGAAAAACCAGAGAACCAGGCAAAGGAAAGGGTAGAGACATAGTAGCTCTGGATAATAAAAGGAGAATTCTCAACCTGATTCCTACCCTTTCCCAGGCCCTCCTCCCCCAAGGAGTGAGCATCAGCCCTGTCTCTGTCTCAGTGGTGCTCTGCACTCAAAATTCAAATGCTCCCAAGGGAGATTCTGACTGGTCCAGCTTAGGTCACATGAACATCTTTTGGCCAAATTTGGACAGAGCTCTTCAACAGTACTGAGTGACTACTAAACTGTGACTTAAGGTTTGACATTACAAAAAGCTAAAAATATATTTCAATTCTGAAAAGTCTGAAGAGTGGGTATTTACAATCACTCATTTGGATCACAAATAAAGCCCAGTAAAGAGCTTTGTTGAAGGTTTGAAGTGCACCTAGTGGTGAAAAGGACAATCTGGAAAGTTCACTTCCTTAGTAACCAAATTGAATTGATCTGAACTGGAATGATTTATTAATGTCCATTTACCATATTTTCCAACTATGAATATTTTTAGTGTTAAATGTCTTGCTTTTATCTTAGACTATAATCAGCTGATAAGTTTAGTTTTTTGAATGTCTGGCACGCAGTAATGCTCCACGAATATTGCGTTCCTTCTGTATCCCTAACCCAACACATTATCAGAACTCCTTTGGATTCAAGTTAGAGAAAACAACATAGAGCTAATTTAACTTAAAAAGAAGTTTATTTTAAAGACACTGAGGAAGAAATTGTGGCTGGCTCACCTCAGCTTATTATCCCCCTCATCTGAGTAGATATACCTTATGAAGCAGGGTCACCTTCCTCCGCATGGTAACCATGGTGGGCAGAATACATAAGGTGAGAGAAGTAGAGCAGACTATTTCACAAGTGTCAGTCACACACATTGTCCCAGACTCTAACAGTAAATCCACAAGTCAATAATAATGAGTATCTTGGTGACCCCTCATGAACATGACTGCTAGAATACCAACTCCCTCTATTTTTCACTAACTCCTCTTCTTACTGCACACCTAGTCTCTGCAGTGCCTGTCCAAGTCCCTTTCTTCCATGAGGAGGTATGATGCTGCTCTGTAAGCTGGAGACACCCCCCAGGCTACCTCTGAAACTGTTCTCTTGCTCTGTTGCAGCTGTCATGTTAACGTCACTTCCATTGCTTTGCTCTTGCTGGCGTTTCTTGTGGTCACCATTTCAACGTCACTTCCATTGCTTTGCTCTTGCTGGCGTTTCTTGTGGTCACCATTTCTACTGTCCCTTGCACAATGAACATGCTCGTTACAGTGGCCCTTGCCACTTGATCCTCTGCTGCTCCAAGAGTGTAAGTGGCAACTCGTGAAAATTAAAAAAGATTCTTGGACGTTTTAGCATAGTCCAAGACTGAGGTCTTTTGTTGTTGTAAATTTTTCCTACAGTCTAGAGATAAGCACCTAGAACAGTGCTGAGTATTTATAGTATGACTTACATTCAGTTCCTTAGCAAACAGACCTTGAGATGATTTTTTTTTTTTTTTTTTTGCAGATGGTTTTTAGGGGAATGCTTTTAGGAAAAACCACCTGGAAGACAGTGAAGAAAGCAGGAATGGACAGAGAAAAGAACTGAGCTAAGATGCAGTTTCAACTAAAACCTCAGCCTATCCCTCAGAGGTTCTAGAAATGGAATGGCCCAACAGAATACTGAATGGGAAAAGATATTTGCAAATGATATATCTAATAAGAGGTTAATATCCAAAATGTACAAAGACTTATACACAACTCAACCTCAAAAAGACAATCAATTAAAAAATGAGCAGGAGACCTGAATAGACATTTTTCTAAAGCAGACATACAGATGGCCAACAGACATGTGAAAAGATGCTCAATATCACTAATTATCAGAGAAATGCAAATTAAGAACCTCAACCTGTGTTATCACCTCACACCAAAAAGACAACAAATATCAATAATAAGTGTTGGTGAGGATGTAGAGAAAAGGGAATTTTGTACACTGTTGATGGGAATGTAAATTGGTGCATCCACTATAGAGTATAGAGTATAGAGTATCCACTATGGAGTATGGAGGTTCCTCACAAAATTAAAAATAGAACTACCATACCATCCAGCCACTCTACTTCTGGATATTTTCCTGAGGAAAACAAAAACACTAATTTGAAAAGATACATGCACCCCTATGGTCATTGTAGCATTATTTACAATAAATATGGAGGCAATCTAAATGTCCATTGACAGGTGAATGGATAAAGATGTAGTATTTATATACAATGGAATATTGTTCAGACATAAAAAAGAATTAAATCTTGCCATTTGCAATAACATGAAAGGGGCTGGAGGGTATTATGCTAAGTGAAATAAGTCAGACAGAGAAAGTAAAATACCATACAGTCTCATTTATTTGTGTAATCTACAAAACAAAACAAATGAACAAACATAACAAGACAGAAACAGTCACAGGTACAGAGAACAATTAAGTGGTAGCCAGAGAGGAGAAGGGGATGAGTGAAATAGTTGAGAGGAATGAAGAGGTACACACTTCCAGTTACGAAGTCACAAGTATGAGTCATGCGGATGAAATGTACAGCATGGGGAATATAGTTAATAACAGTGTAATATCTTTGTATATGACAGATGGTAACTAGACTATTCACGGTGATCATTTTGTAATGTTTAAAGATATCAAATCACTATGTTGTGTATCAGGAGCTAACATAATGTTGTAAGTCAATTATACTTCACAAACAAACAAATTCATGGAAAAAGAGATCAGATTTGTGGTTGTCATAGTGAGGAGAGGGAATTAGATGAAGGTGGTCAAAAGATACAAACTCCCAGTTATAAGATTAATAAGTACTAGGGTTGTAATGTAGAACATGATTAGTATAACTAACATTGCTGCATGTTATATTTGAAAGTCATTAAGAAAGTGAGTCTTAAGTGTTCTCATCAGAAGGAATTTTTTTCTTTTCTTTTGTATCTACATGAGATGACGGATGCTCACTAAACTTACTTTGGTAATCATTTAATGATGTATGTAAGTCAAATCATTATGCTGTACACCTCAAACATATACAGTGCTGTACGCCAATTATATCTCAATAAAACTGGAAGAAAAAACAACTTGCCTAGTCATGTTCTCCCAATTAAAAAAGAAAAAATAAACAATACAGAGAAATCCTATACACTTTATGCAGTTTTCCTCATCTCCTAATGGTAACAACTTGCAAAACTATAGTACAACACAATAAGGAAATTGACATTGGTACAACCCATTTATCTTATTCACATGTCCCCAGTTTTTCTTGTACTTATGTGTGTGTGTGTATTTAGTTCTACGGAATTCTACCACATGTGTGAGTTCATGTGTCCCAGTCAAGATACAGAACGGTTCCATTGTGACAAGAATCCTTGTGTTGACCTTTCGTAACCACACTCTTCTATCTCATACACACACACACCAATTCCCTAAGCCCTGGGAACCACTCTGGTTGTTTTCTAGAGAATAGACCACAGAAGTGCAAGTAGGGAAGCAGGATAACAAGTTTGGAGAGTGTTGCAGGAATCCACCTAACAAGTGATGTATGTCAGACTGGGATGTTTGTATAGGAGTCATGGAAACAAGATTTTGAATACACTTTGAAGTTAGAATCAACATCCTGGATGAGGCATCCTGGATGAGGATTGTGAGAGAAAGAGAGGAATCGAGGATCATCTGAGATTAGGAGTAACTAGAAGGATGGCAATGTTATCAGTGGAGATGGGGAAGACTGTGGGTAGATTTGACTTTGGAGAGAAGATCAAGCATGTTGATTTTGAGGTTTCTATTAGGCATCCAAGTAGAGGTACTTATAGGCACCTGGCATTTGGAAAACAAGTCAAAGCTGGGAACATAAATTTGGAAGTTATCAGCATACAGACCGTACTTTAAAACTCTAGTGACTAATGGCCCAATTACTATGCTGTACTCCTTCTCCAACTTTGGTAGAAATGAATAGTGCTTAACTCAAAAGGGTATGGTGATCTTTAAGTGAGCTCTACATAAATGATGCAGGCTTTAGGACAGGGCCTGGACCATAGTAAAAACACTTGATAAGTGCTAGATGTAATTTTTTTTTTTTTTTTTTTTCTGGTACGTGGGCCTCTCACCGCTGCGGCCTCTCCCGCTGCGGAGCACAGGCTCCGGATGCACAGGCTCAGCGGCCATGGCTCACGGGCCTAGCCGCTCCGCGGCATGTGGGATCTTCCCAGACCGGGGCACGAACCCATGTCCCCTGCATCAGCAGGCGGACTCTCAACCACTGCGCCACCAGGGAAGCCCTAGCTGTAATTATTGATGAGGGTGATGACAATATGGGGGTTATGGGAATGTGATGATGGTGATAATGATGCAGTTTGAGAAAATATACATCTATCCTTCCCAAGCCTAGGTCAGCTTCTTGAGCACAGGTGTGCACGGCAGTGGAGCTTCTCATCATCTTGAACTGATGGAAATGGAAGAAATCTCCCACCTCTTTAAAAATAAAACCCTACTTGTGGCTCCACAGTTACTGAGTGACAGTGACAAGAAAGGGAAGGAGAGAAAAAGGAAAAGAGTCAAAGCAAGAACTTTTCTATTCCCCTCCCCAGATTTGACTTATACTCAGGCCCTATGCCAGGTGATTCCCCCAGCAAATTTGCTGGATGGGTGTCATTTTACAATTTTACCAGTGAAGACATTTGAGCATTAAAGAGGCTAAGAAAGCTTCTGAGTACCACAAGCAGAGAATCCCCGAGCCAGAGTTTAATCCAGGCCTGTGGTGCAACACAGCTGTGGCAATAATCAGTAATTGTGTGTGAAAAATAATTGAAATAAACTGCAGAGAGTCCCCAAGGTAAAAAGCATCCCTGTCTCTTCATAGCATCACTCACTGACAAACATATAATGAGCCTCTTGTAGATACGAGGCCTGAGTTGCCTGATGACTTCCACAGACTCTGCAGCAGGCTTCAGAAAGGGTCTGGTCAGTTGAAGGCAGGGTTCCAGAGCTGTTAGAACAGAGGCAGCTGTCCAGGAAGATATTACACAAGGACACAGACTCAAATTTCCAAACAGTTGGGAATTTGTTGTTTTAAATACCCTCCAGCTCCTCTTTAGTTCTCTGCAGGTAAAAATAGCTCAGTTGCCAAGAAACCTGGGAGTGGTGATAAGTTCTCATGAAACAGATGCACAAATTTGTTGTTAAATGAAGCTCTAAAGGACGGTTCTTTAAAGTGTCAACTCAGGTATGGTACTATATAAGTTGGGCCCATCATCACACCCTAAAATGTGTTCTTATATTTAAATAATATAAATTAAGAGAAGAACACACTGACCACAAAATGTCATGGACTACATACAGTTCCTGTGCATCTCATCTCAGAGTCATGGCCTGACAAGTTCCTCCAGAGACTTGTAGTTCACCATAGGTTGAGAAAATTGTTTCTGAGGAGTAACTGTTATACTTCTAAGTGAGTGAAACCCAATGCACACCTTCTATAGAAGTAATTGATTTTAGGATTTCAGGTGTTTATGGGTCGAATTTTGTTCCCCAAAAGATATATTGAAGTCCTCACCCTCAGAATGCAACCTTATTTGGAAATAGGATCGTTGCCAGTGTAATTAAGATGAGTTCATTCTGGAGCCAAGTGAGTCCTTTATCCAATGTAACTGGTGTCCTCATAAGAAGAGGAGAGGGACCCAGGAAGAGGTGACCATGTGAGAGCAGAGGCAGAGACTGAAATCTGTAAGTCAGAGAATCCTGAGAATGGCCAGCCAGCTGAGACACTAGAAAGAGGGATGAAGGTTTCTCCCCCAGAGGCATTAGAGAAAGCATGGTCTTACCAAGACTTTGATTTCAGACTTCTAGCCTCCAAAACTGGGAGAGAATACATTTCTGTTGTTTTAAGCCACTCAGCTTTTGCTACCTTGTTACAGCAGCCTTAGCGTAATATGAATACAGAGATCATTCTGAGAATAAAACTTGACTCAATTTCAGATAGAAGAAAAATCTGCCCTGGGTTACAGATTATATGACACCTTATGAATCTTTTTAATTGGCCTGATTTATTTATCTCGCATTCCCAGGGCTAAACAAGTATTCAGTGAATGAATGAATGAATGAGTGAACACGTTTACTTAAGGTGAACTCTCCACCTCTATGCCCTTCCTCGCCCTCCACTCCCCTGTCCTAGAAGACCTTTCCTGATCTTTCCTACTGCACTTTGTAACTTTTTTTTTTCTGGGGATGGGGGGTGTGTTTTCTTATTTTTGAGTTTTGAGAGTTGGATATAAATCCTTTGTCTGGTAAGCGATTTGCAAATATTTTCTCCAAAATTTATTTTTTTCCCCCACTGCGAGGCTTGTGGGATCTGAGTCCTAACCTGGACTGGACTGGACTGCCAGGGAACTCCCACTTTGTAACTTTTTCAGGACATCATTTGTCTGCTTGATAGAAGGGACTTCTTTACTAACCCCTGAATTCTCCAGAATGATTAACAGTGCTTTGTATAAAATAAATGCTTTACTGGTCAGTAAATATCCATTAGATTACATTGAACTAGTCGAACTTTCACTGCTACCTTTTTTCACTTTCTCATTTTCGCTTTTTCCAGTAAAGTTTGTCCCAAGCTCTGCTTTGTAATTTGCCTGGTTTTTATCCCTTTATCCCATGCTTTGAAGACCAAGATGTTCAGGACAACTGTCCCAGCCCCTTCAGCAAGCCAATGAACAACTGGTAATATTTTTTCATATTTACTTCATTATTTTTTGCTGAATTTTTAAAAAGGAATATTAGACATCATGATATTTTACCATTAAACACCCTAGTATTTATTTCGAAAAGGTAAGGACATTTTCTTCCTAAATGAGAAGATTATTATCTCACCCATTAAAACTTACTATAATTTTATCAATATCATCTAACACCATCCTAGTTCATATTTACCTTTTCCTCATTGTCTCAGAATGCGTTTCATGGATGTTTTATTCACACTATGATCCAATAAGTTTCCATTCATTGCATTTGATTGTTCAGTCTTTTAAGTCATTTTTAATTTAGACAGTTGCCCCATTGCCCTACGTTTCTTTCTCATATCATGATGTTAAATCTAGATGATGGCTTTTGGAGAGTCATTATAGATATTTTTCTATTCATCTCTACATTCAAATTCTGTTCTCAGAACAACATTTTTTAAAAAATAATCAAGGTAAAATACTATGATATATACAAAAATTACAGGGGTAAAGCAAGGCAGCATTCTCCAATCCTTCTACATTTCCTCTATTTTTCTCTCTCTCTAACCCTTCCTTCCTTTTGTCTTACATCTTCACTCACAGAATTCTCTCCTATACATATGACATTGATATAGGTTTTCTGGGTTCTAAGAGAATAAGGCAGTATTCATATATTCAACAAATATTTAACTAGTACCCAACATATGGCTGGCAAATTCTTGGATCTATGGGAAGTAGTCTTAAAAGGATAATTCCCTACTTTTCCCAGTGCAAAATCCTTGATACAATTGATTCTTGAATTTACTGCTATGTCCTCCATCTTCTTCTTGTAGCTACAAAGAAATATGGCTACAGCATAACAATTTGCTGGCATCTGAGAAGACAGCAACCCCCAAACCAGAAAAATTTTTAGAAATTATTGGTGTTTTCAAAGCAATTTTATATTAATTCTCTCATTTGCTCTTCCTAAAATCAAGCTATGAGCATGCTACCAAGAGTTTTAGCTCCGTGGTACAATTAAAAAAACTGAAGCAAAGAGATCAGGTCTCAATGTGCGTGTGTGTGTGTGTATATGTGTGTGTGTTTAAAATTAGTTCATTTAGCTCATTAGTTCATTTCTGCTGCAGAGACTAGTTAGCTATTAACCGGAACACTTTTCTGTATACAGATAGGCAACATTCCCCAAAATCCGCTGCTGTTACGTGTGATCACATATTTGAGTTCTGGTCAATGGAATGTGAAGGGAAATATGTTAAGCACTACTTATGTGTCTGGTTCTAAAAAGCTTCCAGTAAGAGCCTCCATGCATTATACACTTGTTTGTTATAGCAGTTAACATTACCCTAACTTATAATCATTTCCTATCACTCCTATGTCTCTGCTTCTCCTTTTCCCAAGACATTCTGCACCTATGCCTTCCTTCCTCATGATGTTTTCCTTTTATGAAATTCACTAACCTTCAAAAACTCACATCATGTGAGCACTGTGTGTTCCACGATACCTTCCCCCCCCAAATCCTTCAAGTGCTCTATCTCTAAATATCCAGAGCATCAACAATCAGTGTTATACATTTTGCTACTTGATTAAATTGGAGAATACTGGTCACACATATTGGGTTTCACTAAAATCATATTGTCTTATTTTACCCCATGCCCCATGATACCCCAGGAGGTATTGAATATAAAGTAAGAACTTTATACATTTCTGCTAATTAATTGAAAGTGACTGGATTGACAAGCAAAATTAAAAATACCTGACCATTTCCCGGCTAATTTATAATTTCTATTATTTGCTGAGGATGTATTATGAGTTTGGCATTGGTTTAGAAACTAAGACCAAAGTAAGCACACTACCTCATTAATCTTTCCTTCAGAGTAAATGTCCTTTCACTTTTTTCACCCTAGAGCTTTTCTCCTAGACTTGGCTGCTTTCTTTGCATTGCCTGGGAATATCTCCACGGTTTGTTGAATAAACTAAGCCTTAAATCCAGATAATTTGATGGTCAAATCCTGCCTCCTTCATTTATATTCTGTGTAACTTAGGACAATATCCTTATTCTCCTTGTGCCTCTAATTGTGTCACCATAAAACAGAATCATGTGTATCTTACAAGGTTGTCATGACAATGATATAAATATCATATATAAATAAAGTGCCTGAGCAGATACTCAGAAAGTGTTAGTTCCCCCTTAGTGTAGCTCAGTCTTTTGGGGAGAAGAGGGCATCTAAAATTATATTTGAGGTGGAGTAGGTGACCAACCTAGAGGAAGTAGAGTACCTCTCTGCCTTGTGTTTGTGAATTCCTCAAGGTTCCATAGCTGGAAGCTTTACAGAGAAAATATGGATGCAGAAAATTTACATAATCCTTTCATTCAAGGAGGAGGACGGAAGAAAACTGTTATTTTATTAGACATGAGAAGCTGGGGGAAACTGACATTATTCCTGATTTTTTTTTGCATCTCTTTCTAATTAGTGCTTTCACCTTAAAAAGCAAATTAATAACAGTTTCAGCTTGCTTCATCCCTATGTCATGCTGATTATGCAGTGTGTGAAATTTCCATACTTCTAAATGAGACGATTTTAGGGAATATGAAAACACAGCATTCAGCCTCTGAGAAGCACCAAGCCAGGATGGGGGGAGATGTAACTAAACAGCTGCACGTGTGAGAGGGATTAGTGATTTGAGTCGGCTGCCAGCCCAACGTGAGTCACCAGTGTGTCGAGGCTGCCAAGAGGATAATTTGATCTGGGGCTGAATTAACAGGACTGTAGTGACCAGACCAAGGGGAGTGATACTCCTGCTGTCTGGGCATGAATCAGACCACACCTAATGTACTGCAACTCTTGTTTATCCCAAATACCCATTTCTTTAGAGTGTACTGTACAAAGAGGAGTTTACTGTACTATGGGAATGGGTGGTTTAATACTTGTATTAAAAAATGTAATCTTTTACCTTATCTCTACTCTAGAATTTACCACACAAGTTGTGTTGTTATTTTATATATGGATGTTTGTGTATTTGAGGGCTAGGAATGTGTCTTTTTTCTTTTGTGCATCTGGTAGTATAAATGGGGCGGAAAAATTTCTGTTTCTACTTTTTTAAGAAAATGAATCAGCTTTTAGAATCAGTGTCTACTGTACTGAACTTGAACATTGTAGTCAAACAGACCTGACTTCAAATTCTGTTTAAACTATTATGAAAAAAAAAAACACAAAAAACCAGGCAGTTGCTTCTCTAACGTTCAGTCCTATATTTGGGGGTCAGAGTGTTTTACTTTATGCTTCTCTTTACCCCCAAACTACCAGACTGTAAACATATACCATCCTCATCTTCCTTTTATAGAAAGCCATGAACATTGACTCCTGGGAGTTATGTCTCTATAATAAAGCCATTTTGGAAGTTAGCTAGTCGGGAACAGGGCAATGCAGACATGGGAAGATCCCTATCTCGGGAAGATAACATACTGGGGAGTTTAGGCAGAGTGATAAAAAATCAGGCACTAGGGATTAGAGAGAACTTCATTTCAAGTCAGCAGAGTTAAAGCAGAGGAATTCATGCCTGGAAATGAGGTCAAATATAAAGCCTATCAAACGATCCCCCTTACCCTCCTCCTCACCCCAGCTATTAATCTGAACACAAGTTTGAACTAACAACCAAATGAGCACTGAGAGAAGCCAAGGGCAATTCACACGGAGATTTGTTGGCAAATATCATGTCTGGATAGAGCTCTCCTTTCAAAATTAGTTTAAAAAAAAATAAAAAAACAAAAACCAGTCCCAACATCAGAAACCATGGGGCCAGTAAATGCATGAAAAGTGAGGAAATACATTTTTCTCAAGGTTCAGAAGAAAGACCTACCTCTAAAATATATTTGATACAGAAAGCAAAAAGAAATTTTAAAATAACATCTTACAACAGGATGTGAGAGATTCCTTATGAAATAGAAGCAAAATTTCTACAGAGATAATATCTGAGAAAAAGAAAAAAGACACTACACTTAGATAATAAAGGAACAAGGTGAAATATTCAATTAAAATAAAGATAGTTACATTAAAACTCACAATAGAAACAGTAGAGAATAAAACAAAAATCGGGAAGTTTTATTTGGTAGAGAGGTTCTGACCAGATCAGCGATGAGAAAAGTACAAATATAAGAAATCTTGGGAAAGAAAAAAAATGACGAAAATGATGAGTGAAGATGATGGCCATAAAAGACGAAGAACACAGACCCAGTCTAAGAATTACAGTTATTAACACGAGGGTAATAGAATGATGTTAGATGAGTTGAGATAATCAACGATGCAGCTGAAAAAAATTTCCTTCACTGATAAAGATATATATATATATATATATATATATATATATAAATAATATATATCCTGAACAAGATTTTACATTTTAAAGAATAAATAAAAATAATATTAGAAAAATAGTATCAGTCTATAAAACCTGAGTTGAGGAAAATAAGTAAGACTGTCTTTACTGAAGATGAAATTATTGTGTAGCCTAAGGAATCTACAAAACTGTTACTACAACTAACAAGTAAATTCAGCAAAGGTTCCAGAATACAAGGTCAATATACAAAAATTAACTGTATTTACACATATTAGCAATGAAAAATTTGAAAAATTTTAAATCATGAAATACTTAGGAATGATTTTAATAAAATATGTGCAAGACCCACTTAAAAGAAATCTTAAAAGCCCAAAATAAATAGTGACACTATATGCATAAATTAGAAACTTCTGTATTGATAAGACACTAATTCTCTCCAAATTAACCTATAAATTCAACACAATTCCAATAAAAATTACAGCAAACTTTCTTCCTTTCTTTTCTTTCTATTTCTTTCTTCTTTCTCTCTTTCTTTCCTTCTTTGCCACAATAGACAAACTGATACCTCAATTTTGTGGAAATGCAAAGGTGCTGAATGGAAGAAATAAGTTGGATGAGTTTGTTACTTGAGTTCAAGACAAATTACAAGGCTACGGTAATCAAGGTAGCAAAGTATTGGTGAAAAGATAAATAGATCAATGGAATACAATAGAGAATCCAGAAATATAAACTCATGTGGTCAATTGACTGTTGACAAAAATGACAAGGTAATTCCACAGGAAAAGAATAGACATTTTAACAAATGGTGCTTGAAGAACTGAATATCCCTGTGGAAAAATTAAACCATGATCCTTACCTCACATCATATAAAATTAGTTCCAAATCAATCATAAAGAAAAATGTTAAAGTTAAATCTATAAGCCTTCTAGAAGAAAATAGTAGAGGGCATCTTTGTGAACTGATGATAGGCAAATACTTCCTAGATCATCAAAGAGAACAGACAATTAAAAATGATAAATTTGATAAAATTTTCATCAAAATTAAAATTTTCTGTTGTCCAAAATATACTCTTAAGAATGAAAAGTTAAGGCACTGGCTAGGAGAAAATATTCACAATACTTATATCTTATAAAGGACATTTAACCTGAATATACAATGTACTGTTACAACTCAATAACATGAAAAAAACAAAAACAGATTCAGTGAACAAATGGACAAAAGATTTGAATAGACATTTCACAAAAGAAATATATGGCCAATAAGGACACAAAACTAAACTCTACATTATTAGTCATCAAGGAAATGCTAATTAAAACATTATGAGGGCTTCCCTGGTGGCGCAGTGGTTGAGAGTCCGCCTGCCGATGCAGGGGACACGGGTTCGTGCCCCGGTCCGGGAAGATCCCACATGCCGCGGAGCGGCTGGGCCCGTGCGCCATGGCCGCTGAGCCTGCGCGTCCGGAGCCTGTGCTCCGCAACGGGCGAGGCCACAACAGTGAGAGGCCCGCATACCGCAAAAACAAACAAAAAACATTATGAGATAATACTACTCACACTTAGAATAATTAAAATGTAAAAGACTGGTAACAGCAAGTGTTGATGGGGATTCAGAGCAAAAAGAAACCTGGTGGGAATGTTGAATGATAGAATAACCGTGGAAAAACTTTTGACATTTCTTTTAAAGTAAAAGAACATTTACCATATGACCCAGCAATACTACTCTTAAGTATTTACTCAAAAGACATGAAGATATATTTCCACACTAAGTCTTGTACATGAATGTTCATTTCAGCTTTATTCATAATCGCTTAGTCATAGTTCAGGTGGCTATACAAAAATATCGTAGACTGGGTGGCTTAAACAACAGAAATCTACTCACAGCTTTGGAGGCTGGGAATTCCAAGCTCAGGGTGCCAGCATGGATGGGTTTTGGCGAGGATCTGGTTCGCAGATGGCTATCTTCTTGCTATGTCTTCACATAGTGGGGATATATATATATATAGAGAGAGAGAGAGAGAGAGAGAGAGAGAGAGAATGGCAAGTTCTTTTCTGTAGGTGCTAATTCCATCATTCATGAGGGCTTCACCCTCATGACCTAATTACCTTCCAAAGGCCCTCTCTCCAAATACCATCACATTGAGGATTATGATTTCAACATAGGAATTTGGGGAGGGGGACACAAATATTCCATCCACAGCAAGCCCTAAATGGTAAACAATTCAAATCAATCAAGAGGTGAGGGGATATAAGCAAATATCCCTATTGATAGGATAACAACATGGATGTATCTTGAAATAATTAATGCTGAGTGAAAAAGGACTCAGGAATAAAAGACCACATACCATATGTTGTAGACAGCATCTGATATGACTTCCTCTAATCCCTGTTTCCTGGTATTCATAGTCTTGTGTAATCTCTTTGCATGTGGGCTGAACCTAGTGATTTGCTTTTAATGAGTAAAATACGGTAAAAGTGGTATGATGCCACTCTTTAGATTAGGTTCCAAGTATTTCTCATCGAGGGGTACCTTAGACAGGCTAGATCCAGAGAAACATGAAACTGAGAATGTTTTTCTCAATTATTTTTCATTTGTTACTTAATTTTTACAGCTTTGTTGGTTTTCCATAAAAATAAATTTATACATGGTTGCAGGTGACTCGTGGAGACGTAGCTGACATTTACTTGCCCTTAGGGTTTTTTCTTGTATTCTCTAAAATACTATAATTACAATGTGTTGCTTTTGTAATGACAAATAAATAAATATTATTAAAAATAAATAAGCAAGTTCATCTATGTGAAGCAAATAAGAAAACAAAAAAATACATAGAAAAAAACAGAAAAATATGTATTTTAAAACTTTTTTTACTTTTCCTATATCATCTAATTTTTCTACAAATAGTTTATATCACATTTATAATAGGAAAAAAGGTAAGCTTTTGTTCATCAAATGTTTTTATTTAGGCTTCAGATAAATTACTATTTCCAAATTGTGCCCCCTAGCCCCATTTAGACAGGAACTTCCTTCTCCATGTATAAACCAGGCAGACTACAAATGAGATGAATGTATTTTAGTCTGATATATGAATATGTCCTTTGAGTCAGGTTAATATTAGGGAGTTTTGCTAACAAATGGACCTCTTTTTTTAGATTCACAGTATACACACATACACACACATACATACACATGGGCTTTATTGACAGATCACAGTCTGCTTATAGATTGATCAGTAGATAAAATATGGGAATATCTATTTTTATTGCTTTTTTACATCATAACTAGATTTTTTCTCAACATTGATTATATTTTCAAACATACTGAAAATTTTAAAGGTTTTTACAGTGAACATTCATAAACCTAGTTCTTAGCATCAATAATTAGTATTGTGCTATTCTTGCCATATCACATATCTGTCCTTCTACCCATCCAACAATCCATCATATTTACTTGTTGCATTTCAAGTTAGTTGCAGACATCAGTACACTTCCCCTTAAATGTTTAAGCACGCATATCAATGTAACTAATTTTTGTGTTTTTGTGTGTCTTTATTTAAATTGAGAATTAATTTTTTTAGAGACATTTAAGGTTCACAGCAAAATTCAGGGAAAGGTAGAGATTTCTCATATACATCCTGCTCCCCACATAGCCTTCCCCATTTTCAACATATCCCACCAGAGTGGTACATTTGTTACAACTGATGAACCTTACATTGACACATCATTATCACCCAAAGTTTATAGTTTACATCACTCGTGGTGCTGTGCGTTCTATGAGTTCAGTTAAATGTATGAGGACATTATCCATTATTATAGTACCATACAGAATGGTTTCACTGCCCTAAAAATCCTCTGTGCTCTGCCTATTCATCCCTCCCCACCTCAACTCCTGGCAACCACTCATCTTTTTGCTGTCTCCATAGTTTTGTCTTTTCCACAACATCACATAGTGGAATCATATAGTATGTAGCCTCTTCAGATTGGCTTCTTTCAACTTAGTAATATGCATCTAAGGTTCCTCTGTACCTTTTTCTGTCTTGAGAGCTCATTTCTTTTTAGTACTGAACAATATTCCGTTGTCTGGATGCGCCAGTTTATTTATCTATTTACCTACTGAAGGGTATCTTTGTTCTTCCAAGTTTTGGCAAGTATGAATAAAACTGCCATTGATAGCCACATACAGGTTTTTGTGTAGATGTAAGTTTTCAACTCCTTTGGGTTAATAACAAGGAGTCTGACTGCTGGATAGTATGGAAAGGGTTATTAGATTTGTAAGAAACCACCGAACTATCTTTCCAAGTGGCTGCACCATTTTGCATTTCCATCAGCAATGAATGAGAGTTCCTGTTGCTCCACATCCTCGCCAGCACTTGGTGTTATCAGTGTCCCAGGTTTTGTTCATTCTAATACATGACCTTTTCTTAAAAAGATAATGCATTCTTCCTCTAAAGAGTAAATTTAAAAATTAGGAAAAAAAATACATGTCCTGGCCATGTATTCCAATTTCAAACTCATTAAATATTATAATTGTAAACAATATTTTGCTTTCTAGTTTTGACTGACATCTATTGACTGACATCTGAATGTGTAATAACTCTTTGCCCCTGTGGAAAAATAAGTTCTTGGGTTATTTAAGAATGCCAGACAGAGCACTCATTGTCATGGATGACTTTCTACAAGGAGGGATGAGAAATGCAAAGAGAACTCAGACTATAAATGCAGATCCCATGCCTCTGAGACACATCCTGAATGCCCCATGCTTCTTTAACTCTGTGTGCCTTTACTCCCTGACCCTGAAGTCATTTCATTGTCAGAAATGTATTAAGCTGTATTAAACTATTTGGAAAAAGCAAATACATGGAAGGCACAGGGCTTTAGTCAGGAGAATAAAACCTGTTTTTTGGGGGAAAAAAAAAGGTTTTTAGCAGAGTCAAAGCACAGACTTAGACTCGGGGTTAGGAGAGAAAATTGTGTGGCCAAGATGCTCAGAGGCGGCTTCATTGGACAGAATAAAATCTTGAAGAAAAGGTAGGATTCAGACAATAGAGAGGAAAAGAAAGTACATTTTTGACAACAGTCACAATGTAAGCAATGATATTTATGGGAAAACAGGTGTATTTGGTGGGAAAGTGGAATTCTTTTTTTTTTGCTGTTTTTGACACATCATAGTTGCTTAAGCTCTCATTAAATTCTAACCCATTAAAATTCTCAAGTCACTTCTTTTTTTTTTTTTTTTTTTTTTGCAGTATGCGGGCCTCTCACTGCTGTGGCCTCTCCTGTTGCAGAGCACAGGCTCCGGACCCACAGGCTCAGTGGCCATGGCTCACGGGCCCAGCCGCTCCGCGGCATGTGGGATGCTCCTGGACCAGGGCACGAACCCGTGTCCCCTGCATCAGCAGGCGGACTCTCAACCACTGCACCACCAGGGAAGCCCTCAAGTCACTTCTATTCGAGTATTCCCTTGTCCCTTTGATAAATCTCACGCTTGTTTTACCATTTATCTGAGGTTGCATCATTGATACCACGACCCTCTAATCGCTTCCGGGCACAGCTTCTGCTATTTGACTTGGCATCATTTTATTTCATTGAGCAACATGGTGGACATTTATAACACTAGAGAAATCATCTTACAATGTGGTTATTGTTAATATTGCCATTTTTGTATTCCTATGAAAGTGCTAATTCTCTTGGATGGAAGATTTCAGCTGGGTGTAGAGAAAAGGACACTGAACTGGGAGTCAGAAAAACCCGTATCCTCATCTTATTTCTAGAACTAATTTATGCAAGACCTTGGTCAAGTCACTTGAATTCTCTTTGAGGTTGTACGTAAAAGTGGTCAGAAAGGGCTTTCTAAAAATTAGCTTCAAGCACAGGACTGAAATGTCATCATTAAAGACATGTTAGCAGCGAGGACAGGAAGACTAGAAACTCTTCCAGCTTTTAAGAGTAGCCTTAAAAAGCAAATTTTCTTTTGAGGGGAATGTAGTAGATGATAAAAGCAGATAACTGAATTTCTAAGGATGATTGAGGTCCTGAGAGAAATTCCTTATAGGAGTCTCAAATCTGTGTGTGTGTGTGTGTGTGTGTGTGTGTGTGTGTGTGTGTGTTGGCAAGGGGGGAAAATCGGCATCAGGATGTAAAACTTATAAAAACACATCTAGTGTTTTTTTTATGCCACTCTTTTGGAGAAAGAAATTAGATAACACGAAACAAAGCAAACAAACAAAACAGAATAACCACCAAAACAACTCAACAAAAGCCAACTAGCAGGGATTTAGCAAAGAAAAGAAAACAAAACAAAACAGATGTTTGATGCCTATTGAACTCAGTACTCACACAATACCCTTTCACATTTACAGCCAGAATCTTGAATAATGAGAACAAATATTGGAAACAAAGGCTACTAGGGTCTGGATAAAAGCCAACAGTATCCATCAACTAACATTAAGTGATCACTTATTACGTGCCAGGCAATTTGCTAAATATTGAGAATATACCTATGAATAATGAAACTGACCTTGAAGCTTTCAGAAATTTGCTTTTGGTCTAAAATTCTATGAAAACAGAGAACCTTCCTTAGAATTGCATTTCTACATTGAGATGCGTCAGATGTTAAATGGCATACAAAACTCCACTACCTGAAGCCTTCCTCCAGAAAATCTAAGTTGGCTTTTTCTCTGGTTAAGGGGAGACTACAAGGTTGAATTTGGAGGATGTATTGGAAATGTTAGTAATGGAAAAGTAAATGTCTTCAAGAATTCAGTCCTTCGGAGGCTTTTGTGAGGCGGTTACCAACCATTAGTGGAAAAATGTTAGGGTCACTCAGAAGCTCCACATCACACATGAAAAATAAAGACCTCCCTTTACTCTTAACAGGAGCAGTTCATCTTGTCACCATGAAGGCCTAATATGGCACAATGTGTTTTTCGTCGTTTTTGTTTTCAAAAAAACATTCTCACCAATGAGATCCAGTTAAACTTCTTTGTGTATGTGTATATACATTGACAAAGAAGCTTCCTGGGTATGAGCGTTCTATAAAAGACCCGTGACAATAATATACCTTGGGTTTAAAATAATCTCCTATGGCATGCTGTATGTCGTTGCTTCCCAATAGAAATAGCTCACACCAGCTGTTTCTTTCCACTCCCATCGGCCCTAAATGAGTAAATATGAGACAAACTCCTGGTTAGTCATCTTGTTGGCATCCAAATTCTACATTGGTCTCCCTCGGTTAGAAAAATATTTGGCGTATCCTGGTTCAACCTGCTGCACTCGTATTTACAGTCAGAAAACACAGTCCTCTTTCTTAAAATATCCTGAAATGAGTAATGCAAAAGAAGCCAGGAATACCACGGGCCAAGGGTTAATACAAACTCCAGCTTTTGTCTACTGTGCACTCGCTGTATTTTCTTCCTTGGCAGTTCTTAACCCTCTCAGAAAGCAATGGCTTTCTTAACACCACCTACCTTCCAGCAAAATTGCAACCTACAGTGTGTGTGTTTCATTTCACAGACACTAGAGAAGTTCTGCTTGACTTGGCAGGGCTTTGCTTAATGGTGGTGAGAAGATTCCAGACTCTTCTCCACGGACCTCCGCTTTGAAGTCGACAGGCCGTCCAGAATATAGTGTATGGCTTTTACAGTCTCCCCCTGACAGCTGCAGCCTCTGATAAAATAAATAAACCTCATATGGACACTTTCTTTCCTCCTTATCTTCTGCCAGAAGGGCTATTTAGCGTGGTTCTCATTTGCGGCCTCATGAGGCCATGGAAAACTGTGCCTTCTGACTAGAAAAGGGGATGGCTGTTTACGTTATGATGGAAGAAAGGACAGGATTGTTAAAAACAAACTGATTTCCTGTCACTTCCTTTCTTTATCTAGTGAGGCAAATGCACCTCCACCCGCAGGACTCTTCCTACTGGCTGCTCTGTCTGGTAGATTGTTCTGTCATCTGGATCAATTCTTTCCTCTAAAACAAATAATTAGAGCGTAGTCAGCCCTCTTTTTCTTATTTTAACGTTCTTTGGTGGACTCTGCAAATTCACATAAGGAAATAAGTAAGAAAATAGCCCCTTGTTACTGAGGCTATTGCAATCGTTTAGGAACCTAGGTCTTATGTGCACTTGGAATGATTTTTTTGAATTAAAAGAAATAAAAGTACAACCCTAGTGATACTTTAAACCTCTTGATTCCAAGTATCTTATGACAAAGGATAGAATGGTTATGATGACAGAACAAAATACTATTTTTTAAGAAGACAAATAAAATAACACTCCCACTCCAACCTGTGAGACACACTTAGGCGATTACGAATTACATTTTGTGTGTTCATTAGTATACACGTGTGTGTGCGCTTGTGTGTTCATATGCTTGTGTCTCAGCACTCTGCCTATCTGCATATCTCTTACCAGTGCCCTTCCCCATGGAACTTAATGCTGTTCCCAGCCAAATCCTACACCCCCTGCATGATTCTGCTATGATTGGAATAAAAGCTGGAACCCATAGTAGACAGACACCTTCCTCTTCTGGATGTGTTCTGCCCTTGCTACTTACCTTCCTAAATAGTTAACAGCTTTTCTACCCAAGGCTGAGATCACCAACTCACCAGGAGCATGCCCTTTGGTCTGCTGGCCACACCTGTGTTGGTTTTCAGAGTTCTCCATTCTGACTTTTTCTAGCATCTTTCTCAATCTCAGTAGCCCTTTTCCTGAGAGCCTACTTTGTTCTTATCTGAGCCCAGGAGAGTTCAGACCATAATTGTTAGAGGAGTTTGGAGAAGGCAGTGATAAGGGGAAGAGGAGGTATCAGGGAGACATGAGACTTGAGTTGAGCCTTGAAGTATGAGTGGGATTCATTTTACTCTTCTTCCAAATCTCCAAGGATTTGCAAAAGCTATCAGAATGATGGCCCCATGGAATGTTAGAGCTAAAGGAAACTATATGGTCTTGATATAAGTCATTCTCCATTTCAGATGGCAAGTTTTAAAAAATTATCTAGATTAGAATAAATCCAAGAAAGAAGAGATCATCTCCCAGTACTGGAGGTGGTGAGCTATTGGAATGTGTCTTGGAGCAGAACTGCCACATGGCACAACTAAGGTGTCACTGTCACATGTCTAGGTAAATGGAGCTGCCTGGAGGTGGGTCATGACCAGCCTGTGTGGCCACATTCGGAGTCCCCCTTCAGGGGCACCTGGTGTCTCTCAAGTTTCTGATTAGGAAGTCAGCCTGCATAGCAGAGAATCCCAGCTGGTCCTGGGCAATGGACAGATATAAACCTGTGATGTATGTAGACTGATTGGTTTGGTTTCAGTTGCCCTATATCCCTGTTGTTCTGTCCCCTTTCTCTACTCTACAGCTTCCCTCTCTCCTCCCACATCCCAGCTGGTAACTCTCCAGCAACTACCTAAGACACGTATTCTTGTTTTCACATGTTTTTATCTTCAGCCTAATCTTGAGTAATCTCTCTAAAATTCACAGTTATGCAGCGATTTTTTGTTTTGTTTTGTTTTGATCAACATTGCAATGCTAGCCTGTAGAACTGGGTGCTACCTAGTACATGTTAAATATGTATTTAATGAATGAATGAAGGATGTTAAATTCCTTTCTTTCTGGTTCTCCAGCTTCCCAACTAGAGATAGATGTGAGGATGGTGGACTCGGTCTTATTTTCTAGAACCTCCTAGACTGAGGATTATTTTTATCTCCACTCTTACAAGACTTTCCATACTTCTAGCTTCTGTTAACTGGTTCCACTTTCTGAAGCAGAATCTCTGGGTGTAAAACCTTGAAATCTAAATATCTGAATATTTATAGCAAGCAACCTAGGTAAATATTATATAACAAGTTATCAAAATTTTATAACAATTGAATAGAAATATGGCAAAAAAGTCCCCAGGAATCAAAGCATGGTAATTAACACAGAATACATTGAAAACAATAAGATATGCTGAAAAACATAGAATATGAGTGTGTCTGTATAGTTTAGTAGAACTTTAACTTATTTACAGTGTTATAGTAAAGATAAAATATATTAAAATATGAGCACTTGAAAAGGTTAAAAAGCCTATATCTCTTCAAGTTACAAATATAATGAATTCTCAAAATGGTAACCAATTAAGGACCAGAGCATTTCTTATCTGAGGGGGAATGTTTGCAGTATTCAGGGGGAAAAAAACCCTGTAAAACTTAAACGTTCCTTTTTATTGCTCAGAATTTATGATCCTTCAAGTTAAAAATGAAAATTGCCTTTAAAGAAAGAGCTGGATTTGAAATAAAAGTTGTTACAACTTCCTAAATTTTTGACAATTCTGTATCATTTTAGGAAAGTGTGGACTCGTGGTGTATTTATGTGTTGTTTTTCCAATATCCTTTTCTTCTAATTAGAAAGGTTTCTAGGTATCAGTCAAGATTAATCCATTTTGAATGTGAAATGAGAATATCATAGCCTGTTGTAATACAGCTGCCTCTAAATGATTCATTTGAACTGGAATGAGTGGTATGCTAGTAAATGTATCATAACTCATTTGCAGCATTTGCCATTTCTGTAGTATAAGTACTCCTACTATGGACAATTTCAAGCCACCAACATGACTTCACTGAACATGGAGTTGGGACGAGGTGACCAGTAGTATGCCATTCTGTAGTATAGCCACAATATAGATATGATAAACGTGAATAACCTTGGAGCTAGATGATCGTAAAATAATTAGAAAGTGATAACGTTTGAGTATTAACTTTGCGCTTAGTATGGTTTATTTAACTTTAAGTTAATATATTTAAATTTTAATAGTGGTTAAGTTAAACAACAGGTTTGCAAAATTCCTGAAAACTGGAGAGTCAGTTCTTGTGATTTGGGATAAGGCAGCTAAAGCAAACCAATAAGAAACTCTCCAAAGGTAAACTTGTTGAGGACAGGGTCCAAGTCTTTTATACAGACTTACAGTTCTATACCCCGTAACAAGTGGATTTTTATAGCTGTATAAAAATCACTATTAGTGTATAAGAGGGAGAGATTAATTCTCTCTGAGGTAGTATGGGTAACTGTCAAAATAGTGATGCCTGAATAGAATTGCAAAGGAAGAAGAAAAATTATTGAACTGAATACATTTTGGAAGGACACTGTAAGCACAGGTGATGCATTCAGGGAAAGAGCTGGAGAGTTAGTAAAAGGATGGGAAGTGGCACGAGATGAGGTGTACTCCTGGTTAAAATGGCTCATATGATTGTTCCTCACCGAAATGTAGGCTTGACAATGGCCAGGGAACTATCTTGTTTACTCCATAGCTCATATATATATATATGTGTGTGTGTGTGTGTGTGTGTGTGTGTGTGTATATATATATACACACACACACACACATATTAGGTACACCATAAATAATTGTGGCTCTGGAATTCAGTCCCAAATCTGACATTTCAGCATCTATACTACCTTGACTCTACAAGGCACTTAATCTTGCATTAATATTGTTCTTCATAAGTGTATCTTTCCTACAAGACTGGGAGTTTTTGGAGGGAAGGGAACCCCAACCAACAGTGAAATGCATTTAGGGCACAATGTCTGCTCGTTGATTTGACTTTGGAGAGTTTTAACATGTTAACATGTTGTGAGGATGAAAATGTCCACTGTTACCACCTTACTGTTGATAGCATTTGAATAATTCAAATTTGGAACTATTACAAACAGTGCTATTAATATTATTATGCATAAATTGCTTAGTGAACACCTACTTGCATTTCATTTGGGTCTACATATCCTGGAATGGAATTAGCGCTTTACTTATGTTCATATTTAGTAGATGAACGTATATTTGCCCTTTGGGGGGGGTGGTCTATATACCTTGGAATGGAATGACTTGTATACCTATTTTCAACTTTAGTAAATACTATCAAATAATTTTTCAATGTGGTTCTACCAGTTTATACTCCTACCAGGAATATAGGAAAGTATCCTTCCTCGCATTTGGGGTGCTCTGTATTTTTCATTTTAGCCTTTTTAGTTGATGTGTACTGCCGTGTTTTTGCACTTACTTGCCATACGCCTTGGACAACACGCTCTTCTGTGCCTGAGTTTTCTTGTCTGTAAAATGGGGAGAAATAGAGCACATTATTTTTTGAGAAATAAAGGAAATAATCCACGCAAAGTTTTTAGGGCAGTGACAGGCACAGAGCACACCAAGACAAATATCATAGGCCACTTGTCTCCATCATCACCACCAACACTGCTATCTGGAAGGATCATTAAGCATTCAACAGTTTTCTACACAAAGTGACCAGCTTATGCAAAGGCAGGAAGGCAGAAAAGAGCCATCTATGTTGGAAGAGCAGTGAGAAGTTTCCTCTTTCACTCCACGGATGTTTGGTCAGGGTGAGAGACAGAAATGTTTGACTAGCAACTAACTCAATTGTTCTGTTTCAAAGAGAGGGTTATTAAGTGCCCATTTCATTGAGTAGATTACGCATCTCAAATGAGAAGCAAATAATCAGTTATTTAAAACAGTGTGCGTCATGGGTGTCTCTTCCATAAGAATGAACTCAGAACAGTGCCTGCACTGTGCCGAGGACAGATCTGCTTTCTGTTTGGCCAGCGGGGCTTTTTCTTACTTTTCTTTTCAGATAAATGCATTTATTGGGAAATCCGTGGAAAGCCCCTTTCTTTGTATGTTAGAATATTTCCATGTCCCCTAGCATAGAGAGTATCCCTGGCTGCTTCCAGTGGAATGCAGAATCATATTCTTGTCTCAGTGGATTTCACCTCTGAGCAGTGTGCCAGGGAGCCTGCAGCAACGAGAGGCTTCCCAGACCAAAGCCCAATTAGGTCCAGCTGTGCCGAGCAGTTTACCAGCACAGCTCCTATACACTAAAGCAGTTTCCCCGAACTGCAGTTGGGTGGGCTTTGCATTTTTAAATTTGCCTGTTTGTTTTATGCCTTGACACCATGCTTTTAAGAATAATGGACTCTCCAGTTCACTCCCCCGCCTCCCTTTCTGGGGTTGGAAACCATAGTCACTGACTTTTGAGCGCTAAGAGCGAATGGTGGCTCTGGCTGGAAGGGCTTCACATGGGAAGGTTGGGAGCCAGTGTTACAGCAAAACATCTGCACAGATCTTTTCTTGCTTTCAGGATGTTGTGACCCATAATCTGGCCTCACCCCAACTGGCTGGCCTCTTATTCTGAGCACAGTGTGACACAGCTGTTTAAAGTTAATTGCACTGAAGCCAGAAAGAAATCCCCAACTGTAGGAAGACAGGAAAGTGATGATGAACTTGGAGAAGGGAGTTCTCTTTTCAGTAGACTGGAAACTTGGTGTTCCCAGCATGGCCTCAAAGAGAGAGAGAGAGAGAGAGAGAGAGAGAGAGAGAGAGAGAGCCTTATGGCGCACTGGCCAAGAGTAGAAAGAATGGGTTCCAACTACAACTCTTCTGCTAATTAATTCTATGGCCTTAGGAAAGTCACATAACCACTCTCAGCCTGTTTCTTCATCTGCAAAAGTCCTGGCTTCATACGGTTGATGTAAAGGCTTCAATACAAGTAAAGCACACAGCAGTGGCGGGCACAGAGTAAGAGTTCAATAACTAATGCCTTTTATATTTAATGTTCTCTTTCCCCACCCTTTTCCCTCTGTTTGGTTAACTCTTTCATTTTTGGCCACGGCTATTCCTTTAAGTCTTGTTCAGGTATCTCTTTTGATTTTATCCAGTAGCAACTTCTATTACCCTTATTGTGGCATTTATTATGCCACATTGTAAATGTAATTGTATATTTGGTTCATTCCTTTCTGTAAATGAGTCCAGGTGTACCTTGCTTGTTATGGCATATGGCAATGAATATTAAATGGTAAACAGTCGGTAAATATTACATTTTGTGATTATTAGGCACACACTATATCTGTTTAAGCAGACCCTGCTAGATTTTCTCCAGTACCAGAAGACCCCCACCACTGCACCCATTTCACCAGACTGGGTGCGACACACCAGGATAACTTAGGACAATATTCATATCTGATGCTCCTGAACTTCCCTCCTTTGCTCACTTCAGTTTATTGATGGGCACTTCATCCTGCCCATCTCAATATCTGGCTGCCCTAAATTATAAGCTATTGAATCAATCAACTATGATGTTGTGAGTTAAAAGAATCATGTATTACCATAGCCTACACAAGTGTAGGTTGGCTTCAGGTCAGATAATCTAGGCTGGAATTGCTCATGTATCTCATCTTGGCTGGAAATTCTACACCAGGCAGGGCTCGACTAGGAAAGTTTATCTGGAGAAGCTCTGCCCCACATGTCTCTCATCCTCCTTCTGGAACAGCAGGCTAGTCTGGGCATGTCCTTGTCATGGGGATGGTGGAAGTATAAGAAGGTCAGTGGGGACAACAAGTGTTTCTTGAAGCCTAGGCTTAGAAATGGCACACCACCATTTTTTTCATTTTGTTCATTAAGGCAAGTCACGTGGCTGGATTTTGAACCACAATATGAGTAAAATTCCTCTCATGATAAGAGAACTGCAAAGTCACTTGGCAAGGATGGCGATACAAGGTGAAGAAATAGTGGGGTCCACAAATCAATCTACCCCTTACACCATATCAAAATCTTTACTCAGGACAACATCGAATAACGCATTCCCACTGAGATGTAAATCGCCAATGAGTAATCTATTCAATGTCTTCTCTACCCAAAGAAATAAATCTCTGAGTTCTAGATGCTTAAGGAATTTGGGTAGTAGGATAAGGAACTTCAGTGCTTCTGAAATAACTGACCACCAGATATCTAGTGAACACATAGCATAAACTCGGCACTTCAGAGAACACAGAAGAGAAAACTTTATGGTTCATGATTTAAAGAAGCCAACGGATTTATCGTGAAAATAAAGTAAAAAAATGAGCCCTCATGAAATTGCAAACCAATACAAGATACAATAGAATTAAGGTGCTCTTTTTTTTTTTTAAACGCCTCCTGTGTAATGGCCCCTACAATAACTCCTGTGTAGATTTTACCTTTAATCTGTACAGCAAGACATGGAAAGTCAGCTTTGATTCTGAAAACTATGCATACACATTCTTCGTGAAAAACAAATATACCTGCCCGGTACTCCTCAAAACCGTCAAGCTCAACAAAACCAAGAAAAGCTTGAGAAAATGTCACAGCCAAGCGGAGTCTAAGGAGATATTACAAGTAAATGAAATGGAGTATCTTCAATGGGATATTGGAATAGAAAAGGGATATTGGGTAAAAACTGAAAAAAATATGAATAAAACGTGGACTTTAGGTAAAAATAATGTACCAATATATTGGTCATTAATTGTAAGAAATGTACTATACTAATGCAAGATGTTAATAATTGGAGAAAGAAACTATGTGAGAGTGTATGTGAACTCTACTATCTGCTCAATTTTTCTGTAAATCTAAAACTATTCTAAAAATAAAATCTATTAATAAAAATATCTAGTAGAAAATCTGAATAGACCTATAACAAGAAAAGAAATTGAATTAGAAATTAAATTTCACTTACAATACCATCCAAAATCCCCAATATAATTAGCAATAAATTTAGCAAAAGCAGTGCAAGACTTGTACATGGAAAATTACAAAATATTATTAAAAGAAATTAAGGGAGATCTAAATAAATAGAAAGAATTCCCATGTTTATTAATTGGAAGACTTAGTATTGTTTAAATGGTCATAATCCCCAAACTGAACTGTGGATTCAAATAAAACCCTATCAAAATCTAGCTTGCTTTTTAAAAATAGATTGAGGGCTTCCCTGGTGGCGCAGTGGCTGAGAGTCCGCCTGCCGATGAAGTGGACACGGCTTCGTGCCCTGGTCCGGGAAGATCCCACAGGCCGTGGAGCGGCTGGACCTGTGAGCCATGGCCGCTGAGCCTGCACATCTGGAGCCTGTGCTCCGCAACGGGAGAGGCCACAACAGTGAGAGGCCCGCGTACCGCAAAAAAAAAAAAAAAAAAAAAAGATGGATAAACTGATCCTAATTTCATATATAAATGCAAAGGAACTCAAATAGTCAAAACAACTTGGAAAAAGAACAGAGTTGGAAAGCTCACACTTCTCAATTGTAAAACCTACAGCAAAGCTAGAGTAATCAAGAGAGTACTGGCATAATAGAGACATGTAAATCAATGGAATAAACTTGAAAGTCCAGAAATAAACACATACATCTCTATGGTCAATTGATATTTGACAAGAATAGAAAGAATTTAATATAGAAAAAAATAATCTTTTTAACAAATGGTGCTGTGAGAATTGGATACCCACATGCAAATTACGAAGTTGGACTCCAACCTCAGACCATAAACAAAAATTAACTCAAAATGGATCATAGATGTTAATGTAAGAGCTGAAACTATAACATTCTTAGAAGAATGTTCATGGTTTGGGGTTAAGTAATCGTTTCTTAGACATGACACTAAAATCAAAAGTGGCCAAAAAAAAAAAAAAAGAGAGATACACTAACTTTTCCTATTTCTTCTTGTATTTGGGTTCATACCAGAAAGAGACCAAAGAGTTTAAAAACTTCTAATATTGGTCAGCTTCTCTAAACTCACATAACCTGAAATCTGGTGGCTTAGCACGATTGAAGTTTATGTCTTCCGTATATACAGCCCCAAAATGAGTGTTCATGACATATATTTCTCGAGTTATGTGGTTTTGCGATCTGTAACTTGTGGCTTCCAGGTTCACTTTACTTGTCTATTTCAAGCCAAAGGGGGAAAGAACATGGAGGATCTCACAGAAGGTTTTGGGCAAGGCCTAGAGGGGTGCAGTTCTCTTCTATTCACATTCCATCCCTTCACCTAATGGTGTAATGGAGGACATGAACTGTAGTGTAGCACGTGAACAAGAAATGGACTGGTGATCATATAGCAGTTTCTACCATTCATTTCTACCATGAAAATAGTCATTAGGAGGAGCCTCATATCTTAGAGTCCAGGGATTAGAATAAAAACAACAGCAATAGAGAAGCTAACATTTGAGTAATTATTCTGTGAATGGCATGATGCTTGGTAACTTACAGGTGTTATTACCGCAATTAATCTTCATGATAGCCCCATGAGACACATACTTTGTTATCTATATTTTACATATATGGAAACAGGCAAAGAGACACTGTGTACCTTTTTTAAGTTATATAGGTGCTAATTGGCAGCACTGATTCAACTCTAGATAATGCTGACTCAAAAACACAGGCTGTAGAAGATGATACTCCTTTCTAAGAAAGTAAGGGAGGCTGGAGAGAGAGAAGGATAAGAAAAGAAGGAGCTAGAACGTGAAATATCAGGAAGCCAGGGCCAAAGCATCTGGATCCCGATGGGAAAGTCCTAGTTTCTTGTCATTACTCCACATTGTCACTTGGTACAACCATGCCAAAGAAAGCAGCGGCAGGTGGCTTGCTAACCTTCCTGGATTTAGTCAGATTCTCAGTATGAGCTGCAGCATAACAACTTCCTATCTAAGCCTCAGCATTTTCTGTAATTGAAATTTACTTATTCAGTAAACTCGTGCCAACATCATGGATTACTGCTTATCCCTATTTGAAGAAAAAATAAGCAGCTAGGTTTGGTATTCCCCATCCCTGAAGTTGATCTTGGCTATGGCATTTATACCAATTATTGAAAAGCATTTCAGCAACAGTCACTGTTCAAGTTAACAAACGATCCCTTCCAAGTCCTTGAAGGACTGGTGGAGGCAGAGCTAAAACAGAACTTGTCTGATCTTCAGAGTCAGGATTATGCAGCCTCTATTTTTGGAAAGGTTGGCAATTTGGAGAGGTTGATTATTTCTGTGTATTATTACCCTTTCCTTCAAGTCCCTTTGTGACTCCCTGTTACCAATGAAATAACATCAAATCCCCTAACAGAACTCACCAGGTTCTCAAGGACCTGAGGCTTTGCTGCATAGCATGATTTATTCGTTTCCTATTGCTACTGTAACAAATTATCACAAACTCACTACAAACAAATGTATTCTCTTTCAGTTCTGGAGGTCAGAAGTCTAAAATCAAGGTGTTGGCAAGGCTGCATTCCTTTCGGAGTCTTCAGGGTTGGATCCATCCTCTTTCCTTTTTTCAGCTTCTAGGAGCTGCCTGCATTCCTTGACTCACGGTCCCTTCCTCTCGACACTCCAGCTTCTTGCTTCTGTTGTCACATCTAACATTCACTTTGATCCTCCTGCCTCCCTGTTATAAGAACCATTGTGATTACACTGTGCCCATCCACATAATCCAGGACAATCTTCCATCTCAAAATTCTTAACTTCACCACATCGGCCTAGTCCCTTTTGCCATGTAAGGTAACATACTTGCAGGTTCCCAGCATTAGATTGTATACATCTTTGGATACCAATGATGGCATTTTTCAGCCTAACACAGATGGTCTAGCCATACAGAACTACTCTCCATTCCCCAGACTCTGTCATCTCTGTCATCTCTAACACCTCCTCTCTAACTGTCAAGACTCCCGTCCTCTTAGTGAATGACTCCTCAACCATCCATTCTCTACTCAAGCGTAGCTTCTCCTGTGAAGTCTTCCGCAACTTTCTTCACCCCTCCAAAACCTCAGGGTGGAAATTAATATTATACTTCCTTCCCTCCCTGTCAATAACTAGAGTCAGAAATGTTTGTTGAACTGTTAAATGAATATGGCCCATTATACAGATAGGTATGCCAGGCTTCTAAAGACTTGTTTTCTCAGTCATTACCAGCTGTGATGTAGAGCTTGGTAGCAGCCTCACAAGGGTAACAAGCTACGCTTTCCATAGCTTAGCTGCCATAGCTACTTTTCTACAGCTAATATCACTGAGAGGTTTTCCTAGGCCCACGCACTCCACAGGGTCACCTGAAAAAACAGCTCATGTTCAACTAAGCTGCCTGTGCCTTAAGTAAACTCAATCAAGGCATTTGCGTGTGTGTGAAAAGTGACTGTGGCTAAGAAACCATCTCATAATTATTGACTTCCCTAAAAGAATGGCTTCCCTATAAGAATGAGTTTCCTATTAAAGACTCGGATTTCCTATTAAAAGTTGGATTCCCCTGGAAACAGCTGAAGAAACTGTACTTGGCATTTGCAGTGTATCCTTCATTGTACTGACCTTGTTACATTTTTAAGTGGAGAGTTGAGATTCCTGGGAACTTCAGTTTTATAAAGTGGCTCCCAACGGCAGGCCATATTCACCCTGTTATGAATAATATACACACAGAACATTCGTTTCAGCTTCCAGCATCACTTTCATCATTTTGCCTGGGGCTACAGTTACTTGTAAGTTTGCCTTGTCCCCCTCCCCTACATGCTATGAGCATTGAAGGCAGATTCTCTCTCTTACTTTTATCACTTGTGCTTAGCAGTTGTCTGACACAGAGTAGAAAATAAATGTCTGTTGAAATGAATGAATGAATGATGCTTGGAATGTGTTTATAAAGCTGTGCTCCTCCCTGTAAATAGTAAATACTTCATGGATATCTAATAGGGTTACCATCTTATCCTGCTTTCCCTACTCCTTTCCTGGTTTTAGCCCTGAAAAGTCCATGTCGTGAGAACACTCTTCCTCTTAGTCTTGGGCAAACTGAGATAGCTGGTCACCCTAATTTCTAAGTACTCTGCTAGCACAAACTCACAAACTCAAATGCCTTCAGAGACTGCTGGGTAATGACAATGAGAGGTAACCTGGTTTAGGGTAAACTGGAAACTGGCCAGAAGGTATTCGATTATGAACAAAACCTGTCAATGAGCTGAATTAGCCTGATGGCCTGCATTGCATCCTGTGGGATAGCAGTGCCTGGCCAGTTAACAGAAGAAGGAGCAGGGATAATTCAACTATGATTTTTTTTTTTTTACAAAAATCAAAACAATTAATTTTGAGATTACTAAGAATTTAACATCTCAGCCTCCATTTTCTTACATATGAAATTAATGTAATTAATTCTGCATAACTGGATACACAGAATTGTGAGAATTAAATTAGATAAAAAATACAGAATGTTAATAGTTTTTATTTTTTCAAAAAATAATATATGTGGTAGAAGCATTGGATTGCGAATTTGGAACCCAGTTTTACTTCTAGTTTTAGAAGCTTAAAGAATTCATTTAATATCTGTGGGTCTCAGGTTTCCCATCAAAGATATAAGCAGGCTTGACAGCTAATTGCTGGGGTGCATTATATTATTAGGATTTGATTACCTGGAGAGTGCTTTTTGGAAGGAAACTTTGTGCTAGGGATTAAGAACTCCGGCTTAGGGATCATAGAGACCCAGGCTCTGATCCTGATTCTGTCATTTGATAGATGCTTAACTCTGAGTAAATTCTTTAACCTCTTCATGACTAATTTTCTTTACCTATAAAAATGGGGATTTTAATTACGCCCACCTCATGTGGTTGGTGACATCAAGAGAATGAAATAAAATAATGTATGTAAAGATATTAACATGGAAAATGCAAATAGATATTAGTTTATTGCCATTATTAAAATCACCATGACTAATATACACAAATGATCAAAATCTAGTTTTCAAGAAGTTGAAAACAGAGTGCTTAACAGTTTGGAATTCTAACCCTTTCCCTCAGTTTCCTAAAGTATGAGCAAAATAAAAGTTGAACCCTTTTAAACTAACACGATATTGTAAATCAACTATACTTCAATAAAAACAAAATTTTTTGAAGTTTAACCCTTTTAACTACCATATTATCAGTCCTTTGACACTGTATACAAAGCTCCTGGGTCCAGAAATGTGGTTGTCCTGCAGCTTTCTCTACTCTGGAGCCTACGTTTCTCCTATGGTTACAGAAGTTCATTCCCATAGGATATCAGCTCATGTTCTTCTGAGCAGTTTTTCCTTTTCCTTGAAGTATAGTAAAAAGAAAAATGGACTTTCCATGACTATCCTCCACCTGATTTTTTTCCAGGTCCCTTTCTCTCTTCACTTAGAAGCAAGAACATGCAACCCAATTTTGAATCGAAAATCTGAGAATACACATTCATCTCTAAATGCTGCTGTTTTTGCTGGTAGTGGAACTAACAGGCATTCAGTTCATTTACTCATGAAACTGCTTCTAATTTTTAAAAACTTTTTTCCTTCTTCCAGAGCTGATGTTTTAAAACACATTAAAACACCATAAATGGTGTTCGCATGTGTGTGTGTGTTTGTGTGTATGCATGTGAGTGCATTACTGTATATTGGGTATTTCCTACAGGTCTACTTTGAGACAGCACTTTAAGGGTTTTTTTTTTGTTGTTGTTGTTGTTTTTAAGACATTTAAGTAGTTCCAGCTGTTTAAGATTCAGAGATGCAGGGATACCTTTCCATTTTAGGTGACCTTCAAATAAAGTTTGCTAATGGATAAAATTTGTCATCACCATCCACAGGAGTTGTTAACAGACTAGCCATGTGTGTCCTGTGTAATGGACAAATCAGCACCAAATTAAACTGTCTTTATTACTGTGGGCTAATTATGTAGGAACAGAGATGGATTTACTATGCAAATATCTTTGGCATGTGAAGGCCAGATAACATGGTACAGGCAAAAATTTCTCAGTACATGGAATAAAGACAATGGGTGGGAGATTGTATTATCACATGATATATGGTAGTCAAGAGTGCCAGGCTCAAAACAACTCTTCCATAGCAATTATTACAATGGTCACATTGAAAATGTCATTTCAGTACAAAGTTGTCCATCAAAACCTTGCACTTGTGAAACAAAAGAACTTAAAATTTGTAGGGAAACACAAAAGACCCCAAATAGCCAAAACAATCTTGAGAAAGAACAGAGGTGGAGGAATCATGCGCCCTGACTTCAGACTATACTACAAAGCGACAGTAATCAAAACAGTATGGTACTGGCACAGAAACAGACACATAGGTCAATGGAACAGGATAGAAAGCCCAGAAATAAACTCATGCACTTATGGTCAATTAATATACAATCAAGGAGGCAAGAATATACACTGGAGAAAAGCCAGTCTCGTCAATAAGTGGTTCTGGGAAAACTGAACAGCTACATGTAAAAGAATGAAATTAGAACATTCTCTAACACTACATACAAAAATAAACTCAAAATGGATTAAAGACTTAAATGTAAGAGCATATACTATAAAACTCCTAGAGGAAAATTTAGGCAAACACTCTTTGACATAAAAGGCAGCAATATTTTTTTGGATCTGTCTCCTAGAGTAATGGAAACAAAAGCAAAAATAAACAAATGGGACCTAATTAAACTTAAAAGTTTTTGCACAGCAAATGAAACCATAAACAAAATGAAAAGACAACTTATGGACTGTGAGAAAATATTTGCAAATGATGTGACTGACAAGGGATTAATCTCCAAAATATACAAACAGCTCATACAACTCAATGTCAAAAATACAACCCAATCAAAAAATGGGCAGATGACCTAAATAGACATTTCTCCAAAGAAGACATATAGATGGCCACCAGGCACATGAAAAGATGCTCAACATCGCTAATTATTAGAGAAATGCAAATCAAAACTACAATGAGTTATCACTTTACACCAGTCAGAATGACCATAATCAAAAAGTCTATAAATAATAAATGCCGAAGAGGGTGTGGAGGAAAAGGAACGCTCCTACACTACTGGTAGGAATGTAAATTAGTGCAACCACTAAGGAAAACAGTATGGAGTTTCCTTTAAAAACTAAAAATAGAGTTACCATATAATCCAGCAATTACACTCCTGGGCTTATATCCAGAGAATATTCTAATTCAAAAAGATACATGCACTCCAATGTTCAGAGCAGCACTATTTACAATAGCCAAGACATGGACGCAACCTAAGTGTCCATCAACAGATGAATGGATAAAGAAGATGTGGTATATATGTAAAATGGAATATTACTCAGCCATAAGAAAGAATGAAATAATGTCATTTGCAGTAACATGGATGGACCTAGAGATTATCTACTAAGTGAAGTAAGTCAGACAGAGAAAGACAAATATCATATGATATCACTTATATGTGGAATCTAAGAAAATGATACAAATGAACTTATTTACAAAACATAAACAGACCCACAGACATAGAATACAAACTTATGGTTAGAAAGGGGAAAGAGGTGGAGAGGGATAAATTAGGAATTTGTGATTAATAGATACACATTACTATATATAGAATAGATAACCAACAAGGACCTACTGTATAGCACAGGGAATTATATTCAATATCTTGTAATAACCCACAATGGAAAAGAATATGAAAAAGAATACATATATATAAATATATATATATATATATATACACACAACTGAATCACTTTGCTGTACTCTCAAAACATTATAAATCAACTATTCTTCAATAAAAATATAAAAAATAAAATCTTTACCACCTAAATCTTAAAAAAAACCCTTGCACTTGAAATGATGCTTGATATTATTCATATTAACTGTTTTTTATTGAATTCTTGGCTGTATTTTTATTTAATTTGTAAATTAATTTTGGTTTTGCAATCATAAAAAAACTGCAAGCATATAAAGTACTTATCTAGTTTTATATTTACATGTCTTTATGTAACATAATAAAAATAATTTAAATCAATATTGGCCCTCCAAAACATTTTTTCTTCTTATATGTCTTATAATATCACAGACATTGCTTAAGTTTGAGAAACACTGGTTAAAAGTGTCACTGAAAGAGGTAAAGAGGAAAATGTTTATGGATGAACATAGAACAGAACAGTGAATAAGGATATAGGCTTTAGTATCAATTGTACTTACATTTCTGTTACAGTTCTACATTAAATAAATCATGGGTCTTTACTTTTCTAAATCTCTGTTTTTGCAAATTAAAATGAGAATGACAACAGGAATTATCTCATGCAGTTGCAATGATGACTCATTGAGATAACCTTTATAAAGAGTTTCACCCTTTGAGAAGCAGGATGGGGGTATAGTGAAGACTGTGAACTATGTAGAGAGACTTCTGGGCTCAGATCATGGCAATACCACTTGCTAACTGTATGGGATGTTATTTGACCTCGTTGTACCTCAGTTTTCTCATCTGCAAAATGGGAATAATAAGAATGCCAACCTCATGGGGTTGCTATACAAAAAACTGAGTTATCGAGTTGCAAAGCACACAGGGCATGGCAATAGTGAGCATCCTATAGGTGTTTCCTATTACTATTAGCGCAGTGGATTTTTTATTGTTTTTTGGTTTTTTTTTTGCGGTATGCGAGCCCCTCACCGTTGTGGCCTCTCCCGTTGTGGAGCACAGGCTCCGGACACGCAGGCTCAGCGACCATGGCTCACGGGCCCAGCTGCTCCGCGGCATGTGGGATCTTCCTGGACCGGGGGCATGAACCCGCGTCCCCTGCATTGGCAGGCGGACTCTCAACCACTGCGCCACCAGGGAAGCCCTAGCGCAGTGTTTGATGCATAGACCTCGATAAAGATTAGCTGATTTTAAGGCAGGTGTTAGCTTAGTTTGGGGACCAAACCAAAATCCATTCCACTTGGAGGGATTATGACTATGGTCTTATGAAATGATCATCTGGGCTAGAAAATTAGACATTAAAAGCAATCAAGGCTGAACTAGTGGACAATGGAATATACATGTGATTGATGAGTAGAAGGGTCCACAGACATTGAGAAGGTAAAAAATGGTGCTAAAGTCTGAGGTAGCTAGTGTAACTTGGAACGGAAAAGACTGTTCCAGCATAAACTTCAAATCTGTCCATAGTGGGGTATCTTGAAGGAGAAGTCACCTCAAGAAAAGGGAATCAAGAAAATCAGGTTTTAGAAAGAATCTCCGAGTCTCTGCTTTTCTGGTTGTCCCACTCCAGTTCATAGTGAGACAAGTCAATGCTTTTGGAGAGAAGAGTGCTAGTAGGAACAATTGCCAACAGACAAAAACCTATGTTAGAGAGAACTTTGAAAGTCACTGGAGCATGCCTTGATATTCATGTAGAAAAAGAACTGAAAGCAAGAACAACATATACTTTGGTAACTTGGGGACTTTAGGGGAAAACGATGATGCCCATATCTGGAGGCAAAGGCAGCAGATTTCTTAGAGAAGAACCACAGAAAAAGAGAGAACCAAGTATCACATCCTACCTGATTCAATTTTTTCATGAGTATATCTGAGATGCTACCTTGTGTTTCAGAACACCCTAGAGTAGATTTTCCTGGTGGTTGGCCTGCATTGCAAGGAATTCCAAAGGTCAGATAACTCTTAGGGAGTATTTCCAGGAACTAAACAAGAAGAGTTCAATGAATAAATAAAGAAACAAATGGGTTTGTTTGGAGAGAGAATGTTACACCCCCCCATCTTCTAGATGAAAAAAGAAGTGCAAACTTTCCAGGTAAACCCTGCAACTAGAACAGTGTTGCTACCATTTAAAAGCTCTCTTAGTGGCTGTTGATCTGCCTTATCCTCAGAGACAGTGCCAGGGGAAGAGCTATAGTCCTACATCTTATGAGCAGACTGTAGACTCAATTATCATATTTGGTTTCTCCAAATCTTGCTGATTTAATTTTCTTTCAGATCTTTGGGATAATCTTCCTTCTACTCCTCCCACTGGACTTTATCTCCTGGAAAAAAATGAGGTTCTGAAACCTGCCATTGACAGAAAGCTAACAGAATTATATTAAACTGAAAGGTACAATTGACTGGGGAGTAAATTAGTTTCTGTTCATCACATTAACGACAGTTACAGTTAAATAAGTGTCAGAGCCTGGAATCAGAATATGAAGATCTGGGTTCTTCCTACTCTGAGTGAAAAAATTCTGGCGAGATTGATCTTTTGGGGAACTTGACTTTGTTTCTTTATAATTTTCACTTTTCTTTTTCTTTTTCCCTGAATGTTCGTTTCAGTTCTTATTGAGGGTGTTTTCCAGATAATTTCCTTCCCCTCCCCCTGGCAAATTGCTGTCATGAGTCACAGCAAATCTCTGAGGAGTAACTGCCAGTGGCTGATGGCCCCACCCTAGTTCATCTCTGACTGACAGATTCCCTTTACTCCCTGTAGACCAGCAAAGGCGAACAATGACTTGGGCCAAACATTCAGAACATTCTGAAAGCATTTCTTTCACTTAGACTCTGGTTAAGCCTGACAAATATGTGGGGACATTACATAGAGACCTGACATGTTTCATGTAGCTCCTTGCGGCAGTTGGCCCGTGGCCGTGGGAGAGGAGAGAAAGCTGGTCAACTGCCCATGAGGAAGTGGGTCCATAAATAGCTGGTTGAACTTCCAGGCTAAAAAGGCACCTTCTCTAAATAACGGCAAAAGCACTAACAAGCATTTACTCCTCAAGAGCATTTGGCATTTGTAAGAATCTCCCATGTCCTCGATGCAATTTAATCTTCAGAACAACTCCATGAGGTAAGCAGATCAGGCTTCATGAACCACCTTACAAAGCACTAAACTCAAGCCTAGGAAGGACTAGCATTTTTTCCCCAAGATTACAGAAATTATAAAAACTAGAAGGATGTCTCAAGCCGAGGTCTTCTTGCTCTAAGGCAGTTGTCTTTTTACTAGTGCAGTGGTTTCCAATATGTGGTCTCTGGACCAGCCATACCAGCATCATTTGGGAACATGTTAGAAATGCAAATTCTCAAGTCCCCTCAAAGACCCACTGAGTCAGATTCTGAGCCCAGCTATCTGTCTCAACAAGCTCTCCAAGTGTGTCAGCTGCCCTCTATAGTTTGAGAACTATGGCACTCAGGCCTGCGTCCTAAATGAGGCTGGAGATTTCTGACTCATCACAGGCTGTACATTCGGAAGGCTGAGGTAAATGTTGGATTTGTCAATTGACCTGACTTCCCTGTTAAAATACCAATATATTAACATTTTATGTAAATACTAAGGTATAAAGTAGCTGATCTTTGAAGGATTCAGAATCAAGTGACAGCATTATGTAATATAGAAACAACCAATAGATTTGGTTTCAAGTTCAAAATCTGAACTGCAATGTATAGCTGTCTGGAGTGTGTTTCTGAGAAGTTCTGGGGTCACACTGGGAAAGAGATCTGTGATGAATTTTCAGTATCTGCAGAGTCAAGGGAGTGGGGCCCACATATTTGTCACACTTAGTCTAAGGAAAGAGAGTATTAGTTGTGATATTCCAATTTCATCTCAGCCCTTACTTTTCTGGATGGGCATTGGCAAACCAACAGTAGTGAGGACACTTTGTACTTGTACGTGATCTTCTGATTTGTTCCAAGAGCTTTGTGAGGGGCAGAAGCAAGATTATTATTCTCATTTGACAGATGAGGAAAACTGAGACTAAAAACTGGAGATTTACCCAATGTCTTTTAATCAGTCTGCAGGTGTAAAATTCAAATTCTGTTCTGTGATTTGAGTTCTTTGTACCAAAATTGATGCCTCCTTTCAGTTATATGTTTCAAAGTCCTTATTTGCCAATGGGATTATAATGCTTTTCCTATATATTTTATAGTAAGGTACTCATTGAAATATTCTGAAAATTAGAAGTGTCCATAAAATGGACATAAAATCAATATGATTTCACATACCTTTATAATTCAGTATTTTCTGTGTCAGCCACATGAGGCCTGGCAGCAGAGGTACTAAAGAAAAGTGAATGTTTTGATTAGATTCAAGCAATGATTCTTGAAAGAGGTGATTCTGCCTCCAGGGAGACATTTAGAAACGTCTGGGGATGTTTTTGGCTGTAACAACTCTGGCGGGGGAGTTGCTACTGGTACTTAAGGGATGCTGTAAACATTCTACAGGCCACAGAACAGCCTCAACAGCAAAGAATTATCTGACCCAAGATGTCAATCGTTCTGAGGGTTGAGAAACCTGGATTAAAATATATGAGAAGCACACTCTTTAACCAGAGCTTTATTGCCATTCAATGAACGAGAGATGGTCCGTGCTTCCTCCATAAACCGAGAAAGATTGCTACGTTCTTTTGCTTCTAAAACGTGGTGTTCTCTATTTTCAGTCAGTGATACACTCCCCAGGGCTCCTGATGCTGAGATCTCAACTCCATCACTTAGTGCCTGTGTGACTTGTATCTTAGTCTGCTCGTGGGTCAAATAGGAATAATTGAAGCTACCTCCTAAAGCTATTGTGAAGATTAAATGACATGTACATAAAGCACTTAAAACTCTGGCTCATAAAAAAATGAAATTGGGTCATTTGTAGAGACGTGGATGGACCTAGAGACTGTCATACAGAGTGAAGTAAGTCAGAAAGAGAAAAACAGATATCGTATATTAACGCATACCTGTGGAATCTAGAAAAATGGTACAGATGAACTGGTTTGCAAGGCAGAAATAGAGACACAGATGCAGAGAACAAATGTATGGACACCAAGGGGGAAAAGAGGGTGGGTGGGAAGAATTGGGAGACTGGGATTGACATGTATACACTAATATGTACAAAATAGATAACTAATGAGAACCTGCTGTACAGCACAGGGAACTCCATTTCACTGTACAGTAGAAACTAACACAACATTGTAAAACAACTATACCCCAATTTAACAAATTTTAAAAATTAAAAAAAAAAAAAACCTCTGGTTCATAGTAAAAGCTTAATAAATGTTAATAGACTTTTCTTAGAAAAAAGTTTTGGAATACAGTGCTGTCCCCATGCCTCCCTGTGCTCACTGTGGTTTCTCTCCATGAATATGAAGGTTGGTTATTAACATTTCATTTTTTAAAAGCTAAATATTAATTTTTAAAAATCACATCATATTAGCATTGAACAATTAACGACATTCAATAAATATCAGTGAGTGTTCAATTTAGCAAAATAAATACATTTTAAAATTTCATTTACTTAAAAAGAAAATCTACATGCAGAGCATATTTTCATAATTATCCAATCCTTAGTTCTTTCCCCTGTTGAAAAAAAAAAAAAGAAACTGATAAATTCGCCATGTGGCGTTAATAAGGAAGGGAGAGAGGAAAGGAGTTGCCTTTCATGATCAGGAACAAATCATACCCTTTTCCTTTTACAATTGTCTTCCACTTCCAAAACTAGGAGGAACTGGAGAAAGCCAAGGTATCATTGCCATTTAATCAGACTATGCCACCTAAATCTGCTGTTTTTTGTTTGTTTTTGTTTTGTTTTTGTGGTACGTGGGCCTCTCACTGCTGTGGCCTCTCCCGTTGCGGAGCACAGGCTCTGGACGCGCAGGCTCAGCGGCCATGGCTCACGGGCCTAGCCGCTCCGCGGCATGTGGGATCTTCCCGAACCGGGGCACGCACCTGCGTCCCCTGCATCGGCAGGCGGACTCTCAACCACTGCGCCACCAGGGAAGCCCAAATCTGCTGTTTTTTCCTCACTCTCTCTTTTCTCCTGCTATTCCTCCAGTGGTGTGGCTATGAGATGAATGGGCTGCCTTCCGATCAGACTTGAGATGCGAGTGTCGCCATGGGGGTGGTCTTCTATCCTGACTTAGAATAAGGGTAGATGAAAATGTGCTTTTTAAAATATGGGCTTATATGAATATACATTTACCACTCTTTGATTTGAACATTAAATTCTTTGGGTTTTGATATTATTTCATTATACTCACGACTGACATCTGTTTCAAACATGTTTTCAAACTCTCTGTTGATTGGGTAATACTGAGAAAGAGTTTCCTAAACTATGTTTCGGCACATTTCCTCATTACCCTAATCCTTTATCTACGCTATCTGCACTTGAAAGAAGAAAGTGTGCCTCAAATCTGTCTGCCTCAAATGTGTCTGCTGATATTTTAAATAAATATTAGAAAATATTAAGCTTTGGATAGGGATGAAATGGAATGGTTAAGGGAGAAGGAATCACACGCTTCAGAGCAAACGTAATTACTAACCCTGTTTTACAGACCTGAGACCTCGGTCTCTTGATTTCTAACATAAAACTTGTTCTCATTCCTACACACTACTGGTAGGAATGGTGACGGGTCATTTAATGGGTCAATTGCTATTCAGACGTTCACATTTTTATAATTGGTTTTGACAAATAAATGTGCCATCAAAACCAGTAATATGGATGTCTACCTGCCTGCCGAGGGGCCAGGGAACACTGATATTTGGGTGAAAAAAATGCAGAAACTGCACAAGAAATTCACCAACTCTGTCATTTCAGACAAAACAGAATCAGAGATAGAAGATACAGAAAGGACTAGAATGGTCTCATACTTTTATACTTATAGTTATTTGCACATGTGTATAGGTGTGCAAACACACTGTGTACGTGCTTTACTGGGATTGCTTTATTGGGCTTTCTCATATGCAGTGGACTAGAAGGAATGGAGTTAGTCACCTCCTTGTCGACAAAGAATGATTTATGTTCTTTGGTTCCTTCTCAGATTTTGGTGTCTGAAGGTCTGTTCTTTGGAATTTCACACGAGAGAAACTTCAGTAAGGGTGGGGAAGGATCACATTTAGTCCATTTTTAAAGAGGAAAAAATTCTCTCTTCTGCTCTTTTCTTAATCTCCTTCAGGTTTTGCTAAGTTTCTTTTCCTGTAACTTTGGGTAGAGATCAAACAGCCAAATTCTAGTGACAAGGATCAGAAGACTGTCCCTGCCTTTGAGCTGTCCAAACATCTGGATAATTGTATAAAACATGCTCACTTTTAACCATAAGGCCTCCACAGAAAGCCCTGGGGTGAGAAAACTTTCATCTAACACATGGACACTTCCTTTCCAGGAAGCTAATGGCTCAGGTTCACATTAGGTAACAGAACCGCTCTGCATTATTACAACTGTCAAGGAAAGGAGAGGGCAGGAATAGAGACGCAGAGGTAGAGAACGGACATGTGGACACAGGGGGGAAGGGAGGGTGGGACGAACTGGGAGATTAGGATTGACATATATACACTACCATGTGTAAAATAGCTAGCTAGTGGAAACCCGCTCTAGAGCACAGGAAGCTCGGCTCGGTGCTCTGTGATGACTAGATGGGTGGGACTGGGGGGTGGGGGGTGGGAGGGAGGTCCAAGAGGGAGGGGATATATGTATACACGTAGCTGATTCACTTGGTTGTACAGCAGAAACTAACACAACATTGTAAAGCAACCATACTCCAATTAAAAACAAAAGAAAAGCCAGCAGTTGGTCTGCACTTTACTGATCTTTGTCTGGAGACAGTGATTCTTGACTATTCAAAATCCTGATTTCCTACTCACAGAAACAACTGAAATTTGTCTGGACTATTTAGGTGATTGGTTGGAGAGTCTACACACAGTCAGAAGGCAGCAAGAATAAACACCTCCACCTGGACCCACTGTCACTCCCATTAAAATGTATCCAGCATGATCACAGCTAAGCATTTTACAAATATTACCTTGTTTAATATGACAACCCTATAAAATAGATAGTATTATTTACCCCATTTTATGTATGAGGAAAGTGAGACTCAAAGCAGTTAAATGACAGGTGACGTGTTACTACTGATTATATAACAGAACAGTTCCACCTAATATTGACACCCGAGATTTTCAAAACATCAGACCAACATAATCAACTCCAAGATACATATAAAAAGATGTTGTGTTTTATAATAAAGATCTCTCTTACTCTAAAATTTTACTTGATTCATTCACTTTTGTATTTTACGAATTTCTAATTATGTAACCTCTCGATAACAATATTCTGTCCAAACTAATCCCAATCCCATGTCTAAGTCCCAAACACTAGTCTCTACCTTCCTACCTGTCACTAAACTTTCTCTTTTTTGCTAATACCGCCACCCTAACACATTCCCATACTGGAAATTCTTGACTCATCCTTTTCTTTCACTAATTATCAGGTCCCATTCTCTCCAATTGTATCTCCCCTGCTTCCACCACCTAGTCAGGATCCAATTATTTCATACCTGAATTGCAATGCCAACACCACTTCTGGCCCATTTGACGCCAACCTGTCTTCCAATTTACCTGTGCTCCATTGGCAGGGCAGCTCTTAAATCTAAAACATTAAGTGATCTCTGAAAATGCTTTGTAAAATCCAAAGGCTAGAAAAGTTTTATCTGTGTTCTTTTGTGCTATGAGCTTCCTCTGCTCAAAAAACCTCTAAAAGTTCCCTAAACTGTCAAGACCCATGCTAATTTATTCTTTTTTTTTTTTTTTTTAAGTAACACTTATTAGGCTTTCATTGAAATACAGAAAGTATTCAGAAGACACAAAAATGTCTCATAACATTTTTGACTTTGGGTAAATAAAAGCAATATGACATAATAGATAATATTTTAGGAACCTGAAATATGGCAAATAGTGTTTTAAACGGTTTAGGTGCATTTCTTCTTAATCCTTTTAACAAGCCTAAGAATAAGTACCCTTAGTATTCCTATTTTACAGTTGTGGAAACTGCAGCACAGAGAGATAGTTAAATCTTATTTGCACCACCTCAAACTCTGGCTGACTGGTAGCAGAGGCTGCACTTTAAAAACTGTACCATGTATATGCATAGCGAGAAACATCAATCTGAACAGAAAGGTATAGGCAGAAAGGAAACATATTCTTTCTTCCCTAGAGCCTCTCTTCTCAAAGGAAATTGCTATTGATAGTTCCTTATATACGCTCCCAGAAAAAAATTATGCCCATTCCAATTTATAAATAACCTCTTATTTTTACACAAAATGAATCATAATATACACTTTTCTGTGCACTTTAACTTCCTTATGTAATAATATATCTTGTAAGTATTTTCAATGCATTATTTATTTTAATAGCCAAAGAGTGCTCCTTTGCATGTTCATACCAAAATTTAATAAGCCAGTGCTCCAGCAATGGTATAGTGAATTCTCTAAGTTTTGCTACCATAAACAAAGTTACAGCGAGCATCTTTGAAATTAAAGGCAGTCGTACTTTTTACTGATATATTGGTAGGATAAGTTTAAAACAGTGGAACTAGTGGATCAAACATTATTATACATTTTAGATAGATATTGCCAAATTGTCCTCCCCAAAAAAGGGTATAACTATTTACACTACCAAAACTACTATAAGAGAAAGTCTGTTTTCCATACTCACATGTTAGCACTAGATTTTATCAGATGTTAATTTTACCCTACTGTGACAGGTTAATTTCTACTGACTTTTAAATTAGGTCTGTTGATGCCAACAGACCTCTATCCTCTCTCTCTCCACTGGCTCCAATATGACTTCATTTATTGGATCCTTGGGATGGCTCTTGTGATAGGCTGAATAATAACCCCCAAAGATATCTAAGTCCTCATCCTGGGAACCTATGAATGTTACCTTAAATGGCAAAAAAGATTTTGCAGAAATGATTAAAATTTAAGGATCTTGATATGGAAAGATTATCCTGGATTATCCTGGTGGGCCCTAAATGTAATCACAAACATCCTTATATGAGAGAGAAGCAGAGAGAGATTTGACTACACACGTAGGAGATACAATGAGGAAGGCAAGAAGCTGGAGTGACGTGTGAGGAATGCATGAGGAATGCAGGGAGCTTCTAGGAGCAGAAGAAAGCAATAAAATGGATCCTCTCCCAGAGCCTCCATCAAGGAGTAGCCCTGCTAACATCTTGACTGTAGCCTGGAGGAACTGATTTCGGATTTCTGACCTCTAGAACTAAGAAAGAATAAATTTTTGCTGTTTGAAGCCACCAAGTTTGTAGTAATTTGTTACAGAAACCATACAAATCTAATAAAACCCTTGTTTTTCTTTGAACCAAATAAAATTCTTGAAAATTTAAGTGTTATGCCTTTCTTAAAATCTTTCCTAAATAGAGTAATAAAATTTCAGAAAGTGAGACTTCAAAAAGAGCTACTGATGTTCAAACCCCTTGATTTTGCAGATGTGAAAATGGAATCCACCCTTTTGTGACTCACGCACACCCTGTCCAGATTAGGATTTGGACTCCTGACTCCCAGCACAAAGACCTTTTTACTACACTTTTTTGCTTCCAAAGTGCCACTGATCCCCTCATTTCAATTTCATAAAATTTAGTGCCAAATTCTGGTAGATTCTCTTCTAGCACAAGAATAAAGTTATATTTTCATTAATTTCAAAATATATTTTAATTTCTCTTGAGAGTTTTTCTTTGACCTACATATTTTCTAGAAGTGTTTTGTTTAATATTCAAGTATTTGGAGATTTCCAGGTCATTTTCTGTGGTTGATATTTAGTTCAATTCCATCATTGTCTGAGAACATATATTATATAATTTCTATTTTTTTTAATTTGTTAAGGTGTGTTTTATGAACATGAATGTGGTCTATATTGGTGAATGTTCCACGTGAGCTTGAGAATAATGTGTGTTTTGTTATTGTTGGACGAAGTAGTCTATAGATGTCAACATTATCCACTTGACTGATGATACTGTTGAATTCTACTATGTCATTACCAATTTTATGAATGCTAAGTCTGTCCATTACTGACAGAATGGATGTTGAAATCTCCAACTACTATAGTGGATTGATTTATTTTTTTCTTGCCATTCCATCAGTTTTTTTTTTTCTTTTTCTTTTTTTTTGCAGTACACGGGCCTCTCACTGTTGTGGCCTCTCCCATTGCAGAGCACAGGCTCGGGACACTCAGGCTCAGTGGCCATGGCCCACGGGCCCAGCCACTCCGTGGCATGTGGGATCCTCCCGGACCGGGGCACGAACCCGCATCCCCCGCATCGGCAGGTGGACTCCCAACCACTGCGCCACCAGGGAAGCCCCATCAGTTTTTGCCTAATGTACTTAGACACTGTTTCATTAGGCACATAAACATTAAAGACTGTTATGTCTTCTTGGAGAAGTGATTCCTTTAACACTATGTAATGACCCTCTTTGTCCCTGATGATCTTATTTTCTCTGAAGTTTGTTCTGTCTGAAATTAATACAGCATTTCCCACTTACTTTTGATTAGAGTTAACGTGGTATGTTTTTCTCCATTCCTTTATTTTTAATCTCCATGTATCTTTATATTTAAAGTGAGTTTCTTATAGGCAATATATAGTTGGGTCTTATTTTTTGATCCACTTTGACAATCTCTGTCTTTTAATTGGTGTATTTAAACCATTTTGAATAATTACTGACATAGTTGGATTAATATTTCCCATATTTGTTGCTGTTTTTTTTTTTTTTTTTTTTGCGGTACGCGGGCCTCTTACTGTTGTGGCCTCTCCCGTTGAGGAGCACAGGCTCCGGACGCGCAGGCTCAGTGGCCATGGCTCACAGGCCCAGCCGCTCCGTGGCATGTGGGATCTTCCCAGACCAGGGCACGAACCCGTGTCCCCTGCATCGGCAGGCAGACTCTCAACCACTGCACCACCAGGGAAGCCCCTGTTACTGTTTTTTATGTTATCCTTCTTCTTTATTCCTATTTTTGTCTTCCATTCTTTTCTGCCTTCTGTGATTTTAGTTGACCATTTTATATGATTCCATTTTCTTTCCTTTATTAGCATATCAATTATACTTCTTTTTATATATTTTTAAGTGATTGCCATAGAATTTGCAATACACATTACAACTAATCCAAGTCTGCTTTCAAATAACAGTATACAGTTTTAAGGGTAGTACAAGTACTTTATAATATCAAAACCAAATGTCTTCTTCCATTCCTTGGATCATTGTTATCATTTATTTTACTTACACCTGAGCTATAATCATTGAACATGTTGCTGCTATAATATTCTGAACGAGATGGAATCTGATAGATCAAGGAAAAGAAAAATAAAAGTTTCTGTTTTCCCTTCACTTATCGTTTCTCTAGTGTCTTCCTTTCATTATGTAGATCCCAGTTTCTGACCTATGTTATATTCCTTCTCTCTTAAAGAATTTCTTTGAACATTTCTCACAAGACAAGTCTGTTGGCAAGAAAGCCCCCAAATTTTTGTTTGTCTCGGAAAGTCTATTTCTCCTTCACTTTGGCTGAGTAATTTCACAGGATGCAGAATTCTAGGTTGGTGGAGTTTTTCTCTCAACACTTAAGTATTTCACTCTACTCTCTTCTTGCTCTCGCGGTGTCTTAAAATATACCTGGAATTTGTCTTAAGCAGGTTTTTAAATTGAGGTCCATGAGATCTCATTTTATTAAGCAAGTCTGTAAGAGCCAAAGACTTACTATACTTTTAGTTGTTTATTATTATTATTGGCTGTGACATGCGGCTTGCGGGATCTTAGTACCCCAACCAGGGATTGAACCAGGGCCTGGCAGTGAAAACACTGAGTCCTAACCACTGGACCTGCCAGGGAATTCCTAGTTTATTATTGAATGTGTTAGAAAATCTATGTGCAATCCCAGAAATTGTCTTATTCAGTTCAGGCTACTATAACAAAGTATCATACACTAGGTGGCTTATTTCACACCATTCTGGAGGCTAAAAGTCTGAGATCAGGCAGGGTACCAGCACTGTCACATTCTAATGAGAACTGTCTCCTGGACTGCAGACTGCTGACTGTATTCTTACAAGACAGAAAGAGAGAGAGTAAGCTCTCTGCCCTCTTCATTTAAGACACTAATCCTGCTCATGAGAACTCCACCCTCATGATCTAATGACCATCCAAAGTCCCCACCTTCAAATACCATCACACTGGAATTATGGTTTCAACATATTAATTTTTGGGGAGGGGGCACAAATAGTCCATTGCAGATATGTTAGGGCAATAGGTACCATGACTATGGGAAATTTAGGCAAGGCTACAGTTAAAGTGAGGCATAACTACTTTTTCCTCTATTTTATACTGACTGAGTTACTTTTTAAGATTATACAAGGTACAGTGTTTAAATTTAGTGGAATCTCCAAATATAGCTATAATTTCAACCCCAGTACTGATTAAATCTATGAAGCTTTGTTAATTGGTCTATTTTAGCAAATGCTGAAGTTAACTTAGAATCTATGTTGTAGACGAGTAAAACCCAATTTTAATTTTTGCTATATAAAAATTTTGTTATCTATATAATATAATTATTACATATAATTTGTTTTATATAATCCTTATCATATTTATTTTGGATTTTCAATTGAGTCAAATTATGTCCCTTTGTGGCTCACACTAGCATGTTGGTGGTGGGGACAGTGAGAAGAGAACACATTTGGGGTATGCTCTGGAGAGAAAACCAACAGGATTTGTGAGTCAAGAATATCACAAGGTTTTCAGAGACAGCAGGTGGATAGAGAGAGTCACCCTCAACTGATATGCGGACCACTCAGGAGGAATAGGTTTGGGATGGAGAAAGAGAGTTCAGAGTGAGGCATGGAATAACCTATTGAATGTGGTACTGAATTTTCAGACTTGAACTATTTTGTGCCAAAGGTGGAGAAAGTAAGGGACACTAAGGCAGACAGGCAGAAAGGAAGGTGGACAAGCAAAAAAAGTGAGGAAAAAAGGAAAGTAATTGTTTAAAATTTTGTTAGATGATTTGTGAATAAAGTAGAAAAATAAACAAGATCTAAGAAACCATGTGTCTCTAAACCTTAGTTTGAAACTGTATGGTAGCTGATGTTTTAGTCTGTATCACCTTATAATAACAAAGGATATCACAGATCTTGCCCCACAAGATTAACACAACAGCTTCATAGTTTTAGGATCAGTTGATCCTATATCCTATGCTATAAAATCATTCCCTTTTTAAATGAATAACAATTTATTAAATGTGTCTATCTGCACTTAAAAATGCACTTTCCATATAGGAGTCTTCTTCCAATCTAGTCACAATATTTGATACACAGTTACATTCATCAACTCCTTCACTATCTCTACTTAGACTTACATGTTTTTAATCGACTTTCCACAGACTGGGATGTAGGTCCAAAACAGGTTCTAAAATGAAAAGTGTTCCAGAGAAAATTAATTAAGAATTAGCCAAAGCAAACAATCATTCTGTGCAGCTGACCAAAACCAACAGCTGTGAGGAAAGAGTGCACAGCTAGATAAGTTTTAGCAACCTCTTTCTGCCTTCAAAAGACAAGTTGCCACCTACTTTAGCTGAAAGATTTATTTACCATTGTGAAATACAATGTCTCAACAGCAACCCTGTAGGCCAAGTTTTGGTTGAGATCCTAGGACCTGTCTTTTGCAACGGAAAAGCAAGGGGAAATTTAATTGTCTTTTGCAATTGTCTAGGATCTTGATTTTGCAATGGAAAAGCAGGGGGAAATTATAAAAGATGTGGTGACAGGGCCAGATAGAGGATCTAACTGTATCCTGATTCTATTGCTTCTCTAGAAGACTCTTCTCTGTTCCAGACAAGTCCACTGGGTTGTTATCTTGTGCACATAATGCAGCAAGTCACACCTCCATGCTCTTCCTTTCATATCCCCCCAGCTTTGTGTTTATCTCCTTCAGAAAAGCTTTCCTTGTCAGTTTACCTCTTCCCATTAAGATTCAACATTTTCCCAGGGACTTCCCTGGTGGTCCAGTGGTTAAGACACCACCCTTCCAATTCAGGGAGTGTGGGGTCGATCCCTGGTTAGGGAACTAAGATCCCATATGCATGGCCAAGAAATTAAAAAAAAAAAAATTCTCAGTACACTTTTCTAAAACCCTTTCTATTGGCCCAAACTGTACTAGAAAAAAAGGGATTAATAATGAATAGGACATTGTCCCAGTACTCAAAGCCCAGTGGGCACACAAAGGAGACAGTGTTCTTTTCTACCTGGAACACTGAGATTTAAAAAAGGCTTCATGCTGGAGGTGATGCTTAGGTTTAGTAGATACTTAGATAGTAGATATTTACCAAGTGAATAAAACAAGAGAGGCGACTAGAGCTAACATTTCCAAACACAGTAACTCAGCAACTTAGGGCCTAACCCATAAGCAAAGGGGGAACCATTTAAAGGTTTAGAGTTAAGGAATCATACACTAGGATTTGGTGTTCAAAAATACCTCTCTGGGGGCTTCCCTGGTGGCGCAGTGGTTGAGAGCCCGCCTGCCGATGCAGGGGACACGGGTTCGTGCCCCGGTCCGGGAAGATCCCACATGCCGTGGAGCGGCTGGGCCCGTGAGCCATGGCCGCTGAGCCTGCGCGTCCGGAGCCTGTGCTCCGCAACGGGAGAGGCCACAGCAGTGAGAGGCCCGCGTACTGCAAAAATAAATAAATAAATAAATAAATACCACTCTGAAGCAGTGTAGAGGGTGACCTGGAGAGAGTCAAGACTGCTGGTAAGGAGAGTTAAGAGATAATTACCATATTTCAGGGGGTAATAAATGCAGTGCTGAGGCAGTCATTCTGGAAAGAGGTAAGAGAATGTTAAGAAGTGCATAGCCTCCAGCTAGATGTCAGAACTAAAATTGAGACTTATTTGAAATGACTCCTGTTTTGAGTGAATGGATAAATGGTTATGGGAGCTCAGGAGATAATACACGCTTCACAGGAAAGATATGAGTTCATGTTGGGATAAATACTTTAAAAATCTATACTGAGTGCCTACTGCAGGCCGGACACTCATTTAAGCAATGTGTCTGCTCCGTGAGAGCTGGGGCTCCGTGAGAAACGAAACTGCCGATAAATACATAAACAGGATCATGTTCGATAGTGAAATCCTGATGTGGCCATCACATCCCTGTGGAAATGCTCAGTAAGCATGCATCTATGTAGGGCAGCCAGGGAGTCATGAGTAAGACCTTGGCCAGAGTTACATGTCTGTGAGTCAGCATCAGTTCATAAGTGGCCACTGATGTGACTGAAGTGAATGAGAATTCCCAGGAAAGAGACAGAGTGAGAGCATAGAGGTTTGGGGAGCAGCAACATGTGAACAACTGATAATAATATACTGTGGAAATGTCAGCACTTATGCAGACATGCAGAAATTGCTATGCAGATTATGAGAAAAGAGTTATTGACTGAGCCTTCATTAGTCAGTGGAGTCTCTATCAGAGAGGAGGTGGCACAGATGAGCAGAATTCTTCTGGGCATTCATGAAGGTAAAGAGAATTCTGGCAGAAGGATCCACATGCCCAAGGAGCTAGAGGGCGTCGTAGAGAAAGGGGCAGTGCGGAGGGACATGGAGGTCTCCAGGATGGTAGGCATATATGGTGCAGGAGTGACCGTGTGGCAGGAGATGGAGCTGAAATCACAGGAGAGCCAGCTAGAGCCAGGTCAGACCCACGTCTACAAGCCTCTCTGCATAAACGTCACTTAAGCGCTGTGCTTTGTGCTAATGCGTCTTTGTGTTTGTTACCCGTCTTTATACTTTTTTCTTTGTCTTTTTCTTTTTTAATCTTGCCTTTCTGGTTATGTTATTTTTGAGCAGAGATCTTTGCTTCCTTTTTTATTCCTCATTCCCTTTTCCCTCATGCCTTACATCATCCTCTTCCTCAGTTTGATTTCAGAGGCTTATTTTAAAAAATAATTTAAAGGCAATATTACTTCTCAGATTTGAAGAGTCTCATAGACTTGGCATTCCTATCACAAATGCCCAAAGATGAGTAGATGATTTTTGTGGGATTTGGTGTGTGATTCATTTAGATAAAGAACAATTTTTTTGGCTAAGCAGTCAAACAGGAAAATTTTTGATGGTCAGAAGCCTTAGCTTTAACTTATTTTCTAACTCAGGACAAGATGAATAGCAAATGTAGAGATGTAATGAAAGGCAGTGACATTTAAGAGTTGAATTTGGCTAGCAATCTGATCCAGAATTATGAGTGTGTGTGTGTGTGTGTGTGTGTGTGCACGCGTGCCTGTGAGACATGTATGTGTGTGTATTTCATTATGAGACTGACATGTTCAGAGGGTGATACAGATGGGAACCCCACCTCCACAGAAATAGAGAGCAAACTTTTCACATTTAAACCTCTAATCGTTACTCCAGGAAAGGCTGGGAGAGACTGGTAAGTTTTACTTCATAAAGCAATTATCATAACTTTGGCACAGACAGTTCAGAAACAATGTAAAATACAGCCATGAAGCTGGAATTGTTAGTATTACCTACAAAGACATCTTCATGCTTTACCAGTGTCAACAGCAGCTACAGTTTCCTAATAATGCTCTACTTTGGATCTTCATCAAGCCCTTCCCCTTTCATCACCATGCCTTGCCATTTCCTCATACATGGAAAAAGAGACATTGGCAAATTTTCAGTTTTGTAATTTTGTGCCAATATTTCAACTCCTCCACCATCCTGCTAAACAGAATGTCACCCCTGCTGAGTAGCTGAATATCCCCTCTCTGTTGTCTACTCTTTCCTACTTTTCTTTCCATAAATGTCTTAATATTTCATTATTCAGGAAACTATCTAGTTCAAGGCAATATTTTACAGATAAGGAAATTGAGACCCAAACAGATGAAAGGAATGACTCAAAGTCACAGAGCCAGTTTGTAGCAGAACTGGATAGAAGCAAGTAGCCTCATTCGAGGGCATTTCTCTTTCTGTTGCTTCATTCCTCCTCCAGCAAGAGAAGGAATTCAGGGCTCTATGTGACACTGTTTGCAAATAAGACTAGTTTACATATCCTTTTGTGGATATTGTCTTTTCTTTCACAGCCCCATCCTTTCATACTTCCTCTTTTTTCTTCCCATTTAAAATTACTGCATCAGGGCACACGGGTTCGATCCCTGGTCCGGGAAGATCCCACATGCCGCGGAGCAACTAAGCCCGTGAGCCACAACTACTGAGCCCACGTGCCACAACTACTGAAGCCCACGTGCCTAGAGCCCATGCTCCACAACAAGAGAAGCCCCCATAATGAGAAGCCCGCACACCACAACGAAGAGTATCCTCCCCCTCGCCCCAAATAGAGAAAGCCCACGCGCAGAAACGAAGACCCAATGCAGCCAAAAATAAATAAAGTAAAAATTTTAAAAAACATAAATAAAATAAAATAAAGTTACTGCATCAATAATTCTAAGGTTATGAATATTTCAGGGAGCCCAGATAATTAAGATTCAAGGTGGTTAGGCAGATGCGGGGTGGTAAATATAGTAGGGGGTTGTGAAGAGGTAAGAGATTTGAACATGCCAACTTTCCCACCTGGAAGTTGTTATTACAGATGAGAAGATTCTCCTCTGAGGCAGAAAGTGGCCTGGGAATGGGGGAGGGAGAAGAGGGGAAAAGATGTCAGATTATTACTGATTTCAGTTTTCTTTTCCAGGGACATTTGCACTTAGAAAACGTTAGTAGTTAGTAGGGCACACATAGAATCTTTTCCCTTTACTCTGGTGTAAAACAAGCCAAAGACAGATGCATGAAAGTGTACTGATCAGTGCTTGTCTTCTGTTGGCTCGGCCAACTCCCTCTGGACACTTTCCCCTTTGCAACTGAGAAAGATGCCAAATGTATGTTTCCCTGAATGCTAAAAAGGAGCAATTCGTACAATGTCTCTCTTAGGTTAAAACTATCCACTCTGTGCCATGAACAGTAAGGAGAAAATGTCCTGGAAATTAGTGGCAGACTGCAGGAGAACGACATATCTCCTGGGACCTCTTCCTTACTATGGAGAAACTGCAAGAACTCTGCAATAGACAAGAAACCTATTACTGCAATTCTACCATTTCAGCTTTACAGCATCATTGCTGAGGCGATGGTTTGGGATGACCATCTCCACAGAATAAGAAGACCTTCTGTTCCAATCTCCCCTGTGGACCTTCCCCACATCATCATTCCCCTGCGATGTTATCTTGCTGAATTTAGCATACCTCAAAGAGTTCGAGGGACAGGAAATTCACTCCATACTGAAGCAGTTCACAACACTTAGTGACATTTTTGAATGTTAAAAGTTCTCCTTTTTATGGCTGAGTAATATTCCATTGTATATATGTGCCACATCTTCTTTATCCATTCATCCGATGATGGACACTTAGGTTGCTTCCACGTCCTGGCTATTGTAAAAAAGAAACGAAATTGAGTTATTTGTAGTGAGGTGAATGGACCTAGAGTCTGTCATGCATAGTGAAGTAAGTCAGAAAGAGAAAAGCAAATACCATATGCTAACACATATATACAGAATCTAAGAAAAAAAAAAAAAAAGGTCATGAAGAACCTAGGGGTAAAACGGGAACAAAGACACAGACCTACTAGAGAATGGACTTGAGGATATGGGGAGGGGGAAGGGTAAGCTGTGACAAACTGAGAGAGTGGCATGGACATATATACACTACCAAATGTAAAATAGATAGCTAGTGGGAAGCAGCCGCATAGCACAGGGAGATCAGCTCAGTGGTTTGTGACCGCCTGGAGGGATGGGATAGGGAGGGTAGGAGGGAGGGAGACGCAAGAGGGAAGAGATATGGGAACATATGTATATGTATAACTGATTCACTTTGTTATAAAGCAGAAACTAACACACTATTGTAAAGCAATTATAAAGATGTTAAAAAAAAAAATTCTCCTATAGAGGTTTAGCCAAAATCCTCTCTGTAGATTCTACTCGCTGTTCTTTCTTCTTCATAGGGACATTTCTTTTCTGGAACTTGGAGCCCCTGTGTTAAGGAATGAGAAATATGGAAGATCTGCTATGACGTACGTTTTTTAAATTGTAAGTAAACCCTCAAACAATAATAAAAGTGAGAACAGTATTTAACTTTCTTTGGAAGTCATTTAATAATGTCATTTGAAGGTCATATATTATAAAGCTCTGTAATAAAAGAAAATTTTTTTTGGAAATTCTAATCTTTCCAAGAGGCTTCCTGAATTCTAAATATCTGGTGTATGGCTTCTCACTTAAAATTTTAAAGGAGAATGAAGATCCTTCTTCCTCCAGAGCATATTCTTTTTTAACCCCTGTGCCTACCATCCATCCCTATAAAGATGTATAGTCCTAGTAATTTGGGGGTTATGAAGCTGTTGCCAAAATGCTGTATCTCTTTCTTGCATGGTCCACAGGCTATTTGTACCAAATAAATAAGGCAGCTCTTTTTAAGTTTTAAAAGCAGCTTTATTGGGCTTCCCTGGTGGCGCAGTGGTTGAGAGTCCGCCTGCTGATGCAGGGGACGCGGGTTCATGCCCCGGTCCGGGAAGATCCCACGTGCCGCGGAGCGGCTGAGCCCGTGAGACATGGCCGCTGAGCCTGCGCGTCCGGAGCCTGTGCTCCGCAACGGGAGAGGCCACAACGGTGAGAGGCCTGCGTACCGCAAAAAAAAAAAAAAAAAAGCAGCTTTATTGACATACAATAATTTGCACAAAGTTAAAGTGTACAATTTGATAAATTTTGACATGCATACGTCCATGAAACCATCAGCATAATCAAGATAGTTTCCTCACGTCCCTTTGTACTCCCTCCTTCCTGATCACCACTCTCTGCCTTTGTCACTATATATTGGTTTTCATTTTGTAGAATTCTACATAAATGAAATCATACTATATGCACTCGTTTTTTTTTTTTTTTTTAGGGGTGGAGGTTCTGGCTTCTTTAATTCAAAATGAATGTTGTAGGATTCATCCATGTTGTTGCTTGTATCAATAGTTTATTCCTTTTTATTGCTAAGTAGTATTTTATTGGGTGAATATATCATTCACCTTTTAGTGAACACTTGGGTTGTTTCCACTTTGGGGCTATTACAGGTAAAGCTGCAATCAATATTTTGGTACAATCTTTGTATGGACATATATTTTCATTTCTCCTTGGTAAATATCTAAGCATGGAATGACTAAGTAATATTGTAGTGTTATTACTCAATAACTGAATGTCAGTGAAGCTAAATCACAGTCAAGTTCAGTAGTAGCTCCACAATGCTCCATTGACTAAATTTTATGAGGCACTTAATGAAAAATTGTTGAATAAAAAAAATCAATTCACTTTTTCCAGACAACTTGCATCTCCTTTTCTTTATTCCAATCAAAAACTCAATCAAGTATTCATAACTGTTTATAAAGGAGACTCAAAGAAGTTAAGAAATTTCCCTTCCAACACAAAGCTTGTCAATTGCAAAGGTGAGCCTCAAAGCCACTTTAATATTTCTCTAGAACCTCTACCTCTTTCTCTCTCTCTCTCTCTGCCTCTTCCTATCCCCCTCTCTCCCTACCCACCTCTTTCCCTCTCAGCATGCCTTTTATGCTTCAGTGAGGTTTATGGAGGTGAGATTTTAGTCAGCCTTCAATAGGTGGGTGATATTCAAATAAGAGCAAAGAAGAAATGTCGAACGTGTGGAAATAGGAAATCATGAGATGTGTTTGGGAGACTCTAAACAGATTAGCCTGAAAAACAGTGAAGGTTTATATAGGGAAGTAGTGGACATTAAGGTGGGAGAAGCAAGCCCAGCTGTAAGAGTTGCCACTTTTTTCCTCTGAGAACAGCTATTGATTTCTGAGGAAGAGTGGGATATGATGAATTGAAGTAATCAAGTCAATAGTCTTGCTTGATAGAGGCAGGTTGATTGGTGAACTATCCGCCGAAATATCCTGATTATGTGGCAGTGAGAACTGGAAAATGAAGATGGCAAAAAGAGTGGGAAGGAAGGTGCTGGTGTAAAAAACACTCGAAGGAGAAATGGCTCACGTTTTGTAACTAATTAGGTACAATTAATTCTTTACTTTTTCTCTCATAACTTGCTCCTCTCTTGTGTGGAATGAACCCTGTTTAGTCCAAGGTTTAACCAGGGAAAGCCCATCAGCATAATTTTCTCAGTTAAGTAAAGAGAACGGATTGGTTTACTTGTTTGCCTTCATTAGTAGATTATTATTGTTAGCATAAAAGGATCTTCTCTGATGATTACAGCCTGGTATTTTTCTTTGGGTCATCCAAACAGAGATGTAAATATAGGATGGTTGAAAGATGAAACTGATCGTAAGCAACCTCAAACAGTTCCCTGCGAGATGCTGCCAAAAAATTCTCAGATTGATGCCTTTAACAGTTTCTTCTTTGCTCCTCAAAGAGCTACTCACCAAATTTCAGTTATTTGAGAATCCTCCATTGCTTGGTAGCAGTTATTTGAAGTTTAGCAACATGAGGTTCATGTTTAAAATGTGTGGTTCATGTTTAGCCTCCTTGGATTTTGGATGAAAAGGAGGATGTCAGAAAACACTAGTGCGTAAACAACCGAAACCCAGACTTTAAGGAAAAGATTACAAAACTGAAAGGGCTGTCAGGCTAGGAAAGTCTTAAGAAGAAGCTCTGGATAATGGTTTATAACATTATCTTTCCCTAAGGACCCAAGAAATGGAAAATATATTAGTTTTTCTATGAGTTGCATTTGGCAAAACACCATAAATGCACTTCGTTAAAAATATCTTGATGCCTCAGATTCACAGGCTGGGATATGTAACGCATATGTTTAGGGGCTAATGAGGCCTTCTTTATGTGGGAATGATCCCTGGGAGACCCCATGAGAAAGATACAGAAACAGACTTGCCTGATTCCTTACATAGGCCTTAAAAATCCAATGAAAGAGTCATTCAACTGCCATGATGTTGGTTTCTGTTTGCTACTTTCTTCCCTCCTCTATCCTCATTTCCCCCTTTTAAGTGAAGGGAAACGTCTCCTGTATCAGCCCGGAATTATGCAGTCATAGGTGTACGTGGTTTCCATACCCCAGTACGATCTTTGAGGCTGTAGCGCTGGGTCTGTGCCACAGGTGGAATGAGTATGGTCTGAAGAGAGCCTGGGTGGGGAAAGAATAGTCACTGAGTAGCTTTCAGGTCAGAGACCATGAGTTAAATGCTGTTACACAATCAAGCTCTTATTTTCACAGCAAACCTAGGAAAAGGGCACAGTGGGACTTGTCAAAGCTCTCCCAGCTGACAAGTGGAAGAATTGAAGTTTGGAGCAAGCAGATTGGTTCCCCGTAGCAGAAGCTGTTGGTACCCATCTGTATCCCTGCTTCTGTGAGCAAGCCAGCTACTGCCCCGTCTGAGAACTTTCCATAGCAGCACCCTGGTAAGCTAGGAGTCCTAGAGAACACCCTCCCCACACACACAAAGCAGACAGCGGATGATGGATGACGGCAGGCAGTGTATATATACTCTAACTCCAATATCTTCTGGGTGGGAAATCTCTGAGGCTCATATATTACGGACCCTCAGAGGTCTCCGGTGGTATAAAACTCCTGCTATTTATGCTGGTAACCGGCTTCCTGAACACTTTATCAACTGACTTCCTTGTCTTGTTTCCCCACCTCACTATGAGTATATTTCTTGCAATCACCTCTCACAGAAGTTGCTTCAGGCACGGTACCTTTCTGGGGAAACCCAAACTAGAAAACACTTCAAAGCGGAACTTATTTCCAAAGGCATGTGGAAGGGAACCTGTTAGACATGTTCACGTGTGTGGCCCTGCAGTGCCCTTTCTTCATCTTTCTTCCTCCTTCTGGACTTCTCAGTCTCCTTTCTTCAGATGCCCCCTTCCTCCTTTTGCTCCTTCATTAACCATACCCTGACTTTTCTCAGCGAGGCATTGGGGAGTTTCTAATCCCATCAAAGCAATTCAACCTCAGACATGAATGATTGACAGCCTTTCACTCTGTCCAATAAATTTGTATTTCAAAATCACCTGTCTTTTATCCAGATGAATCTCTAATGAGAGCTGGATCAGGCATTCAATAGAAATGAAGAACTTCAGGCTTTTGGGTATAGGGCAGTCAAAGAAACTGAAGGAAAACGTGGGAATGACTTGAAGAAGCTGGGCAAGACATGACTAGGGACATAACATGAGCTGGGCTTTGCAAGACAAATAGGACTGAAACAGGTTGCAAAGAGAAGGCAGGGTGTTTATCAGAAGGCCTCTATTTTCTTCTAAAGAGTTTTGAAGATAGCACAGAAAGTTCTGGAAAGCCCTTCACCCAGCTTCCTCAGATGTCACTATCTTGTATTTCCACAGTACATTTACCAAAACTAAGAAATTAATAATGGCATAATACCATTAACTAAACTATAGACTATTCAGATTTCAACAGTTTTTTTCCAATAATTTCTCTGCATCTATTCCAGGATACAACCCAGGACACCACGTTGCATTTAATCATCGTGTCTCCTGAGTCCACTTCTGGCTGTGGCAACTATTCCATCTTTTAGGAAGACCATTTAACTTTCACAATCCAAGCTATTATAGGTAGTTACATATTATGAAACCCATTTTATAGATAAGAAAACTGGGGTTTAGAAATAAGAATTGTTGAGGGTCACACATCGCTAGAACTAGGACTAACCCATGTCTGACTGCTCAACCACGCTACATTTCTATATTTTCTTCTCTCTATTTTCACTCTTTCCCAACCCCTCTCTTCTATCTATCTCTCCTGATCTTTTCCTCTGTATGCTCATTTTCTCCCCCTCTAGGGCTTTCCCTACTATGTGTAAGACAGGAAGGCGAGGCAGAAGATGAAATAACATCTTCTAGTTTATCACCTCTATGACTTAGCATAAGGCCAACCTTATAAACCCTGGATAAAAAAGACTGTTGGAAGTGGGCAGGAGCTTTATTTCTTATTGCAGCTAAAAGAAGGACATTTTCTCAGGCCAGATGACTTTTAATCGTGAAGAGTTCTCTTTCACCATTGATCACATATCTCCTTTTCCCCTCATGCTCTTGTGCTTTTATTAATTTTGACCCAGAGTTTTCTTTCTCAAGGTGGTTGAAAACCAAGGAATTGCTGCTCCCCACCTGGAGTGTTAGACTGTAACAATGTCCTGGAGCAGGATGGCACATTTCCAAGATGTCGATAGGCAGCCAAGGCATTAAAAGGCTTTGTATCATGGGAGGATATAAATCATGCTTCACACCTGGCCCTGTCTATTAGGCGTTATTTGCAAAGCACTCTGCTTACGCCAGCATTCTGTAGTTAATAGCACTTTCCTTCCTGGAACAAATTTCCCCTAAAGCGGAAACTGTAGAGGGTTACCATGAGTTTTATTTACGAATGGAGCTCAGAGACAGAGCCTGATCCAAGGGACAAATGCTGAAAAGGCTATTAGCACAATGCCAGATGAACTTCGGGACCTCCACCCCGCACACCTCCAAAGAACACTTGTTAGAAGCTACAGGGAGTCTATGCAACTGGAAAGCAGGCACTATCTCAGCATGGGGGAGAGATGACATCATTTTTTGTGCCTGAGTCTTCTTCTTCCTCTTTTCCATGCTCTCCTCCCCAGACTGTGATAGACCAGATGCTGATAGAACAATAGGAGAGGTAGACTCTCAAAGAGGATTATAAAGTATGTGAGGGCAGGGAGGTAAGTGTGAGCTGGGGAACAGTGGTGATGAGAAGAAGCAGACCGTCCATTGAGAATTAGTCCTTAGGACAAATCCAGCTAAATCCCTTCATTGAGAGAAGAGAAAACTGAGGTCCTCAGGGGGCCCTGACTCGTACAAAGGCAACCACTCACCAGGAGCAGGGTCAGAACTGGAACCAGGGGCGTTCTGCGGAATTGATTGCTCCCTTCTAGAAATTGTGTTACTTTCGTATTCAAGAGGTCAAGTCTAATTCCAGTTCAGTCCAGTGAGATCTAAAATTGGGCACTTACCAGAATCTAGCAGATAAGTATGGCATGAGATTGGGCATTTTTCATAATATTAGTACCTTATATTCTTCACAAGTTACGGCATGCATTTGTATCCTTATGTAGCAGAAAGGTTAAATGTTTTACCCCTGGTTATACCAATAGTTAATATGACCAGGTCTTGTGAATCGAAGCAAAGTGCTTATATCACGAAAATATTGTCTCACTAATGTACCATTAGTGTATTATTACCTACAAGCTCCACGAGGGAAATAAGGATGTCTGTTTGGGTCACTGTTGTTTCTCTAATATCAAAAACTATTATTGTAGCCCCCATAGCACTGTTCTTTGTAGATCACATCATGGTACCACTTCCACATGGTTTGTGTGCCTATTTAAGCAACGTTTAACTCCCTCAGTACATGTTAAGTGTCTTGAGTCCATGGATTAAATTTTTTTCTTCTTTGTATTTCTGGCTCATAGCAGTATGTTTGATCCATTGTATGCACACAATGTAATTTGGTGAATGGTACTATCAAAAAAAAATTAAATTTCAAGACAGAAGGCCTATGTTTTAAATCCAGCTTTAACAATAATTATAAGCTCTTGGGCCAGAAAGTATCTCAAGGTTCAGTTTTTTCATCTGTAAAATCACAATAGCAACAGCCAATCAACAAATATTTTCCAGCACCAATTTCTGTGGGTTTCTGTGGCCGAGGTCTTATGTTATGAGCTAGAGACACTGCTTCAAAAAAACAGAACCTACCCTTAGACTCAAGGAACTTATTCTTCCCCAAACCTTCCCTTTTCTTGCAGGATGGTTGTGAAGATCAAATGAGATCATTCGTTATTATTCATTTAAAAAAATATTGAATGAGCACTCACTATGACCTGGGCATTGTTCTATGCACTGGGGATCTGTAGTAAGGAACACAACCAAGTCTCTTTCCTCAGGGGACTTACATTTTAATGGGAGTGGCAAGAAAGCCAGCAAGTAAATAAATAAGTAAACTAGAAAACAAATTGTAGTAGATTAAATATGGCCACAATTCATTGTCGCTCCTCCCTTCAAGAGGTAGGATTCCTTTCTCACCCCTTGTGACTTGTTAATATCATACAGCACGAGTTCTGTCAGAGTTTGAGAGCCTTGACCTCAAGGAGCCTCGCCCCTTCCATCTCACTCTCTTGGAACAGTGCCCTGAGTCAGCCATAAACCTCCCGGAGGATGGGTGGCCACGTGGAGGAGAACTAATATACTACCTGACAGCCAGTATCAAATGCCGGATATGTTAGTGAGGCCATCTTCAGTGGACACCCCCAAATCAGTGTAGCTGCTTGAATGAGCACAGGCAAACCAACAAAATCAAGAGAAACAACAAATCTTTGTTGCTTTAAGTCACTAATTTTGGAGTGGTCTGTTATGTAGCAAGGGTTAACTACATAATAAAACAGAGTGAGGATCCCTGGGAGTCCCAGGAAAAGTGAGGGAGATTTGCCATTTTATACAGATGGTTAGATGAGTCCCACAAAGAAGAGCTTTCTGGGGGCATGGGGGAGGGATAAACTGGGAGATGAGGATTGACATACACACACTACTATATATAAAATAGATAACTAATAAGGACCTACTGTATAGCACAGGGAGCTCTAACCAGCACTCTGTAATGGTCTATATAGGAAAAGTATCAAAAAAGTGTATATGTATAACAGATTCATTTTGCTGTACACCTGAAACTAACAAAAACATTGTAAATCAAATATACTCCAAAAAAAATTTTTTTTTAAAAAAAGAAGAGCTTTCTGAGCAAAGGGAAAGACAGAGGCAAGAGCTTGGGTACATGAGAGATGAACGGCAAGGATGCCCATGTGTCTGTGATAAAGAGAGAGAATAATAATGTCAGATTGGTCCAGAGAGTGGGGGCCAGAATGTGAAGGACCCTGCAGACCATTGGAAGGACTTCGACATTTATCTGACTTTTTTGTGTATCTCAGTCTCAAACCTATAGAAAAACCACATGAGGTAAGAAAGACCCAGAGCCAGAATTACCCAATAATTCCCTGTCTTTCATATTATTCTGTAGTGGTGTGACTGTATATTGGTTATTCAGGGGAGGGGTTTTTTGCACTTCAAATGATCAAATATTTTGTTTTCATTAGCTCCACAGTGCAGTTGGCTTAATGTTCCACCTTTGATTTAAAAAGTAAATCAATAAATAAACCTTGTAATTGAAGGGCATTTGGCTCAAGTGCATGTTTTTCATTTGCACTGAGATAATCCAAGGAGGACTTCTTAATAATCAGTTATAGCCAAAAAATTCTGCCTTCTGTATTTTTTTAGAATAAGAAGTGGTGTCTCTTATTCAAGCCAATGATCTAAAATTTCTTTCCTTAAACTTGCGTGTGTGACTTTCGTGTGGGCTCTCCATTTTGTGGACAAGTAGTCCTGTCCACAAAGGGCAATGTGAAATTAAACCAACCATGTGGATATGTGAAACACCCTTCAGGAAACCTGATAATAAAATTCTATCTCTAAGGAATTAGAGGCAGACAAATGGAATCATATAAACATTCTCGGAGGATGAGTAAAGGAGATGTTTCCATTTCCACCCTTGGTGACAATGCCCAAGTTAAACTGAAGCTGGGTCAAAATATTCCAGGAAAGCTAGGAATAAATATTTCAAGGCCCATTTTTCCCCTGACTTGTATTAAGTACGCTAGCCCCTTAGTGAGGACATTTATTTAACCAAATTTTGACTACCAAGCCAAAATAAGGAGGATTTCAATGAAGTTGTAGTGGATGCTTCCCAATAATAAGCAAGAAATTCATTTTCTGATTCCAGTTTAAGAGGTTTGATGTTTATCATTTAGGGCAGTGCTAAAACAATTATAATGTTAAAATTAGCTTGTTCATCCTTTGCTAAGTGATCAGACAGCTTCCATGAATGGAATCATCAGACTCTAACTAAGGTGAACCTCAGGTCCTCAAAATTGAGACACAACTATAGGATGATAAAGCCTGTTGAAGCATCCCAGCCCCGACTCTCCATCCATCATCAGCAGAGAGTTATTCCTATAGATTCCTAAATCCTCAATTAACCTAACCATTAAGCCCAAGGTCAACTTGGTATCTAAAATATATTCCTCCTTTTTTAAAAAAATATAAGTTATTTCCAAAAAGATACTTGAAATCAATGACTTCAAGTGACTTGAGCTGGATTCTATTTGACTTGTCGGTAATTTTTCTAGAATATTTTTAGCTTGATCATTTTTATTACATTAAAAGATAACTATCATTTGAGCATAAACGGGGAATCAAAAATAATTTCTGCTGTTCCTTAATATATTTTCCCCCAGAAGGCACTGTGAGAAGGACATAAATTATTCAGACTCCAAGTATATCAATCACAGAGGAGAACTTTCCTCTTCCTACTATAATTTCTCTGCTCTAGTCATTTATATGAACAGACACAATGACAGCAAAATTGAAGGTCAAAACAATTTTAATGAGAACTCCCTACTTTTAACAAAAGAATATCTAATTTCATGCTAGGGTTTTATTAATTGTTTATATAAATTGGCATAAGCTAATCTCAGCTAACATGTCAATGAATTAATTCTATCAGTCAACACAAGCTAGGTACTGAAAATATACACAGGAAGATAACATAGTCCTTGGCCTGGTGGAATTGTAATCAGATATGTTATGACATAGGTTAAAAAAAAAATGAAATTTTGGAGTCACATGAGAAATGAGAAAGTAAAGGACAGAATTCTGAGGAAGCATTATTTATGAAGAAACTAATGATAGGGTCATTTTCAGTTGGAGACTTGAAGGAAATTCCTCTGTTTATCCCCACTGTGGCCACTTAACACTGTACAATGGTGAAGAGTCTGGGCTAGAATTCAGAAACCCTGGGCAATAGCCTTGGCTGCACTGGGAACTGGCTCTTCGTCCTTGAGAAAAGTGGCTTGCTTTGCTTTGCTACCTTTTCAAGTTGCTATGGAGGCCAAGTAAGAAACACAGTTTGAAGGCACAGCTCTTTCTCATTTTTGTTTCACTCCAGTCTCTCACTTCTTATTTTCCTGTGGGTGTGATTTTTATACTAGTTCTCTCACTGTGGATCAGGGGAAGAGTAGCTGTACTAGATCTCTACCTCCTTCCTTAGATTCCTAGGCTCACAGTCAGCACCCTGCACATCCTCCATCAGCTCTGTTGCCACACGTGACCACTATTGCTTATTCAAATGGTTGTTTTCACTGCTGGACGGTAAGTTCAGTCAAGGAATGAAATCATGTCTATCCTTATCCTTAGTGCCTGATCCACAGTAGACACCACAAAAGAATGTGTTGGCTGCCTGGCGGAATGGACAAATGGAATGAATGACAGAAGAGATTTTAAGGGTAATCACTGTTGGACACTGACTGTTCTCTGAGGGAAACCACCTATGCTGTGGCAGGAGACAGCCCCTCATTCTTTTCTGAGGCACTTTAAGTTTAAATGGCTGATTGGGGCTGGGGAAAGTGTGAAGGTCCAGGAGAGAAAGAAACAGTCGGTCATTTCTGTGCCAAGTACTGCATTCATAACTACGTGCAACCTCTACAGAAACCCAAGAGCTAGGTATCAGCTCATTTTTATGGATGAGAAAATTCAGGATCTGGGAAATTAAATAATTTGCACAAACTCACATAAAAACAATCTACAAGATTTGACACAAGGGCTGTGCTCTACACTCCCATTTCCCAAACTTTGCAACTATAAGACTCCAGTGGCCATTGTTTAAAAGACAACTGATGCTTAAATGCAGTATCATTTATCCCTTTTCCCGGGCCATAAAGGGGCCATAACGCATGCAATTATGTTGTAGCAGGTGTGGTTGATTGCCTCCCTAAAGCAAGTTATATACAATTTTTCTCTCCTATCTCTTTCTCTGTCTAGAATACAGCTAGAATAGGTAACTAATAAAACATTAAAGGCTGTGAGCATCCCTACAGAAATTGAATCTACTTAGCTTTGTTCAACCTGTGATTTCCAAACCGATTAGACTACAGAAGTTTTTAAATAATGAATTTACTAATATTTCAGAAGACACTAGTCCCTCCTAGAAACTTTTTTTTCAGATATCCATCAACACAATGCTTGATTAATGACAATGAAATTGTCTTTTAGGTTTGAATATCAAAACCTGAATTGTTTTTGCACAACATTGCATACAGAAAACCTTTGCTCATAGCAGGCAATTTTGACCCTGGCCAACACAGAGAGAGCAAAGGAAGATATGCATGACCTATAAGGTGTTTATTTTCATTCCTGTTCTGAAGTCTATTTATCTGGAGAACAATAGTGGAGAAATTAAGAGGTCAGAGGCAGGAGCAAAACCTCTCCCAGACCCCTTGTCTTCTTACTGAACAAAGATGGGGCCACTGTCTTCCTTCAATCCCCCCACCACCCGTCTTCCCCTTCATGAGGGACTCATCATATTTAATCACCTTTTTGGTCAGTTCCTCAGGCAGACGCGTAGATGTCAGGGGGATGCCAACGGTTGCTATGGAAATGGCCTGTTTACGAGGCTCCTCCCTGCGGGTGGCTTACTGAAGTCTGATCCACCAAGTCGGCGGAGCTGTTTTACATGAATCAATAGTCAGAAACTTAGATCGTTGGTGCCAAGGTAGGATCTCTCCCTTATCTTCTCTCTATTCTGGACTTCTTACCTCGAAAGTGAGATGACACATATTATTACAGTTTGTTTTCCTCTGCGCACCAGCTCAGTCAAATCTATGATTAACAAGTTTAGCTAATACACTTTTATTTATGATCCACAGCTAAGCAAATAACTTCCTGCATTATAATTTTCACACACACCAGTTCACACTCCCAAGCAATACTTCTAGAGCATCCATTCCTGCACTGGAGTGGAGTCATTACAAAGTCTTATGGGTAAGAAAAAGTGGAGTGGGGACTTGGAAGGGGGAAATGTCTCTGTGAGTTTAGTCCCCAGAGGTGAAGGTCCATAACCACAGGAATCTCTCAGTTATAAACACAAGACGGTTGTCATTTTATTCAGCTAACATGCAACCCCAAAATAACTGTAAACAGCTCTTTAATAGTTAAAAAAAGTTTCCAGTACTTCATCCAAAGACATGTTTCCCATCCTGTTCTCTCCCCACACTCATAAGGAAAAAAAACTACATCTTATGATCTATGAATTCCATGTAATTTAAACCCTGATTAAAGCCATCCATCCGATTTTCAGTCATAAACTTAGTGTAAGTCACTTAGCTGCTTAAATGGGTAAAGTGGATTACTTCAATTTGAAATTCAGACGAATAATTGTTTGCAACCAGGCAAGCTCATCTATATTCATCTATATAATGTAACCCAAACCATTAATTTAAAAGAAAAAATATCTTATAATATAGTTTTTATCACTTTAGATACTCCCTTTATTATCACACTTTAGTTAGTGAGGTGGAGGTGAAGGGAGAAATAATCACTAAACAAAACAACACATTTCTTTATGAACAAGGAATTAGCAAACATTTTCAATGGTGCTCTTTGCTTTTCTACAGAGCAATGGTGGGAAAGTTATAGTTCCTTTTTATTTTTTGGAATGGAATTTATATGTGATGAATCAGCCTATTACCAAGGTTTCATAGAAGTTTTGGATGGAATGCAGGGAAATTCTGATAGGATATGAGTTTTTCACTTACCAGTAGTGTTATTTTACTTTTCTGGCAAACCTAACCTCACTTATATAGAGACCTGCCAAATGCTACTCTTTTATGGGACTTAAGACAGTTACATCAATGCTTCAATGACTCCAACACCCTTGCACCTGTTTCACTGCATTTTTTATTTCTTCCAGTCGTGTTTAAACCACTAGCACAGATAGCTTGCTTCTTGGGCACTGTTCTGCAAACGGCCAAAAGCATAATCTTTTGAATATTTCAGTATAATTTTTTAATAATGGGAGATGATTATAACTGGGATATTTTACAGCATTTTTATGATTGATAACACCTCAAGTTCATGAGCTTATCATACCTTATTTTTGATGACTTCTTTATGGAAAATATTTTGCTGAGCTGAGAATATTCAAAGCAAAGCAGAAAAAATAAACCCATCAAATACCCTGTTACTGAAAGGATGATAACAGATGTTTCTCATCCCCAGATAACTCTGGGGAGGCAAACTGAAGGGTTTCCCATGTTTCCCAGATGCTGCGTGATGTGTCTGGGTTCCCAGGATTCATCCAAATGAAGACGCACTGAGATTTGCAAATAGGAATTCCCCAGCGGAGAGACTCAGGGTAGGGAAACGGGGCTAACCAGGGAAAAAGGGTTTGCATCTGTAATTCTAAGACATCCATGGGTTGTCCTGTGTTTGAATTTAGGTCACTCTTTCTACATTTCAGAGAGTGCAGTAAAGAAGTCAGAAGAGTTCCATCAGCTGCTTTTAATTTTCTCTTTTCTGTTAAAACTTTTAAAAATTCTTAGAAATAATAGGAAAGGAAGAAAAAATAGCTGAGAGAACAAGGGGTGATATCCAAAGCCAAGGGGCTGAATTACTCAGGACTCTTTAGTCTTTCTCACCAATATTACATCCCTACCCAATTCCAGTAATATCATATCTGTGTACAAGCACGTTGCAAGCACATACACAAATGCTGGTTCCTCAACTCTCCATTGTGCTCATATTGTAGGATTCCTCCTTGGGTGCGTGCCCATGTATATATGAAGAGGTAACATTATTGAGTCTTATTCTGTAGCCCTGTGATCTAAATCCTTTATATGGATTAAATTCTTTAACCCTCACAAGAGCTCTGTGAGGTAGACCCTATTAGTTTTTCCATCACACAAATGAGGAATTTAGGCTATAGAGGTTAAGTTACTTATCCATTCATGCTGCTAATGAGAGGAGGCATCCAATTTTGAAACCCAGCAGCTGAATCTCAGAAGCCAGGCTCTGAAGCTCTATGGTGTCCTGCCTGATTTGGGACACCTTCATAGATTATGTTTTCTGTGGAATTGAATCAAAAGAGGAATATATTACTTGTGAGTACAAGAAGCCCAAGAACAGCTTTCCCGAGACCTACGTTCTGCCACAAGCAAATGCAGTCGTCTTAGCCAAATAACAACACTTTTCTGAACCTCGGATTCGTCATCTGTAGACTGGCATCAGGAGAGAAGACTAGAAAAATCTTTAAGTCTCTCTTCGCTCTCTGATTTCTAAGATTCTTGGATCATGTATTGTGCAACATGTAGATAACTCCAACTGTTGGAGTTTATGGTTATTCATAAACCGCTTTTAATTATCCGTGGAGACCACAGCTGTAATTTACCAATGCAGCAGAGGAATGGCATATGTAAGACTGGTTTTTATTTTTGGTTTAACCTTTTACATCGTCATCTACACAAAATAAAGTAATAGAAAATGAGCATTAAAACCCATTACATCGTTTCTCAAGGAAATCTGTATCATTGATGTGATCTGAAAAGAACTCTCTCCGAGCACAAGGTGGTCCTAGAGGTTACATCCTCCAAACATCCACTTCTCGGCCACTGCTGTCAAGACACGCAACTTTGGATTTATCTCATTTGAGCGTCTTGGTTGAAATCCAAAGAACCACTGAGAATGATATATTCTCTTGTGAAAGCACTTAGAACTATCTTCTTTGGAACACCTGAGAATCAGGTCCGATCCTCCGTTAATCACAGTACATCTGATAGATTCAAATTTTTCTATTAAGCTGGCCCCCAAGACCCAGTTGAAGTGGAAAGTGGTTAGAAGAAAAGCACAACACAATAAATAGCACAATGAAATTATGGATAAGGTTATACTGACTCACAGTTAAAATAATTCACAAAGCCCACGTATGCCAAAAGAAGAGTTTCTAAACTTAGTTCATGAGCCCGCCTTTCTGACCCTTAACAGGAAAACTAATAAAGTCCTTTTGGGAGAACTTTCTTAGTTCAATCCAGGACGTTTTGTGTAAATTCCGGATTGTTATCTCAGGTTCAATCCAGTTCAAAGCTCTGTCTTGGTCATTCCTTTTCTTCACCTGATCCCAACCCTAAATTCTCAAGAATGGAACAGAAGTGGGAGAGGAGGAAGCCTCTTATGCAAGCAGGGGGCCACTGCCTCATGACGGGCCACAGGCTGGTATACGGATGGTGGGGCTCAGTTTCCACTCTTGTCTGCTTCATGTCGTGGATGATGATACCCAGTGGTTGCTCTGCTTGGCTGCGCTGAGGGACTATTTCAGTTTCCACGCAGCATTCTCAACATTGTTGATTCTCCTCAGACTTTTCAGCTGTGACACCAGCCAGTAATACTCTCCACGCCTGCTTTGGGAGACCTCACTTCTCTTGACCATGAGACTTCCAGGGCCTGTGACCCAAGACTTTCTGTCAACGAATTTACACTCATCTCTTTGGCAAGCAGGCACTTCTGAATCTCCTCTGTTCCACTTGTGGGTTGTAGGTTCTGTAGGTGTTCCTGGGTAGACCTTGCTACCTTCTTCTCTTTACCCTCTCTCATGTTCCAGAGCCCCAGGACACATCTGCTGGGCTCTCTCTCATCAGACTCCATCAGTTAAGAAAAATCTCCTCCTGTTCTACCCTGTGGATTTTTCCAACTTGAAGGGGATATCATTTAGGTGCTCCTCAATTGCCTTTCCTTATTGGTAAGTTTAGGAAAAATAAAATAGGCATACTCAGCTTACCTCACCCTTTTTCTCTTCCCTGGCGGTAGCCTGCCTACAACAAACAGGGGTTATCGTTTGTTCCCTGTCTGCTCCCAGAGGGGAGGCTGTGGTTTTCCAGAATGTTCTGTATCTGGATGAGGATGCCTGCTGTAATTCTGGACTCAGTACTGATGAGTCCATTTTCCCAAAGATATTAGTACTTCCTCCCATATCAGCTTTGTCAGTAATAAAGGCAATCTTTTGCTGTCTCATCTGGTTTACTCTTATTTGTTAATTGGTTCATAACTTAGTCAAAAAAGAGAGTTATTACTGGTTCTAATTTCAACAAACATTTTACATATCCTCTTTTCACACGGTTAATGTGTTTCTCTCCAGTTCTGTCTCCTCTCTCTCAAATCTGACCAAGAGCGTGAAGACTTGAAGTAAAATTCTGGCCATACCACATACACATAGGATAACCCCAGACAACTGATTAGTCTCTGGGCTTTAGTTTCATCATCTCTAAAATGAACATGTTAAGAATTCCTTCACAATGCCCAGAATAGCTGAATCCATGGAGGCAGGAAGTAGATTAGTGGTCCCTGGAACCAGGAGGAAGGGGGGATGCAGAGTAACTGCTAATGGGGATGGGGCTTCTTCATGGGGTGTTGAAAGATTCCGGATTAGATAGTGGTTGCACAACTGTTGCACAACTTTGAGAATAGCCTAAAAAAACACTCATTTTTAAATTGTACACTTTCAAAGGGTGGGTTTTGCAGTGAGCAAACTGTATCTCATTTTTTTTAAGAGGAAAAAATAATTCCTTCACAAAATTATTAAAGGGATTCATCACGACCACTGATATGAATGGATCTCACTAGCTACTTCCACCCATAATTGCCAGTTTGGGGCTATGGTAAGAAACCAGATAGCTTTTACATCTCATTGTGAGGACTTAATGAACAAAGAGTGCCTTGACTCTGAACCATTTCTGTTTTTCTAAACCATTTTCAGAAACATGAAAAAGCAGATACCCATGTACCAGTCCTTTTGGCACTCAGACTGCTTCTTTCAAAGATTATTCAGAGCTGGATAGGTTTCTAAGGGCATTCCATTCAGGGGCTTCTGTTTCTTTATTGAGGTATTTCTTCATTTTTAAAAGACTGAGATGTGGATTTATAATGTTCCAGGATTACATGTCTCAGCCAGAAACCAGGGAGAAATAAATGAATAATTTGTCTGAGGAGTCTATCCAAATTCTTGCTGCATTTTCAAAGCCTGACTATTCTTCCTTCTTCTGAGTCTGAAGCAGAGACTGCGAGGATGGGAGAGGTTTTATATGAAAATACAGCTACAGAATTTGGGTCACTGGGGACTAAAATACTATGTGCATGTGCTGAGCAATGCTATGCCCTGATGTATGCTGAGGGGGGTCCATGTCTCTTTCCTAATAGACAAGCACAAATGAATCACTAGGACAGAAAAAAAAAAAGTGGTTAAAGTTTTCTGGATGAAAGGAAGCTTGGAAGAAACAAGGAAAATATGTTATTGAGAGATTCTGTATAAGAATAACTTCAGATAACTCATCTGATACTGTATTGGCTACCTAACTTCCTAAGGTAAGTTATTCAAATAGTCTCAAGAGTTCTTCAGCGGCCATGCTAGGCTGGGCAATGAATTATATCCAGGCAGCAGCTTAGTTTCTGCTTTAAGGACATATACTCAACTGAATTAGCCTACTCTACATTCATGTTTCATTTTTATACAGTAATCCAAGTTAAGAAATTTAAACAGAAAATTCGAAAATAGAAATAAAAAGCAGTGATCATCTTTATGGCCATCATCCTACTATTGCTCTATGACTACTGTTGATACTTCATTCCCTTTGCTACTGACTTGATGTACACACACATGCAAATCTACATGAATATTTATGTATATGTAAATGAACCCACACACATGCACATAAAGTTACTCCTATAGTTATCAGAGTGGAATTATAAATGCCCTGCCCTGTAACATGCTTTTTCACCTAACAATATTTCAGACCATTTTAAACATCACTTCATTCAGGCTGATATCATTTTGAATGTGCCATGATTCATTTGACCAATCTCTAATTAATGGGCATTTAGATTGTTTCTAATTTAAGAGGAAGTAACTGAATTGAACATCCTTTTATACACATATTTGCATAAATACTTGTCTAATTAATTATTTGAGTTAAATTCTTAGAAGTTGAATTAATGGATGGAAGGGAATGCATATTTTTATAGCAATGTTGCCAAACTGCCCTCCAGAGAGACTGTACTAATTAACACTTTTAACAGCAGGATTTGAGAGAAGCCATTTCCCCCCAAGTCTTTGCCAAAACTGGATTGTCCCCTTATTTTTAATGCCTCACAGTCTGATATATCTTCTTTAAATATTCTTTAAACAAAATCCAGCAAGTAGCCACTACAATCTAAACTCCTCAATCACAGGGAACCAGCAAAGTGTCCTGTAAGAATGGTTTTGGGAGAATTTAAAACTGGGTGAATAAGCAACAAATTTGTCCCCAAATCTCTTACAGTAGTTATATCTTGTAAGAAATTCTCTTGAGCAAACTTCCCAGCAGGAAATTCTGTTTTAGACTGCAGGGATATTCTGAATTTTGGTCATCGATCAAAATATTAGTTCTACTTGCTGAAAGAAAGCAAAGCCAATGAGTCTAAATATTTCACATGCTACATGACTACTTCTAGTAAAAGATTTATGTTGGTTTTTTTTTCAGAATTTCTTTATTGAATTATAGTTGATTTACAATGTTGTGTTAGCTTCTGGTGTACAGCAAAGTGATTCAGATAGATATATATGTACACACACATATGTATATTCTTTCTCATATTCTTTTCGATTATGACTTATTACAAGATATTGAATATAGTTCCCTCTGCTATATAGTTCGTCCTCGTTGGTTATCTATTTTATATGTAGTAGTTTGTTTCTGCTAATCCCAAACTCTTAATTTATCCCTCCCTCACACCTCTTTCCCCTTTGGTAACCATAAGTTTGTTTTCTTTTTTGATTACCACGTGTAAAATTTGTGATGGGAATTAAATTAGTCATGAATTCATTATATCAGTATTGTGGAAAGGATTTGGAATTAGGAGAACTACATCTGTATATCACTGATTCAAATGATGAAACTGCATTTGACATTCAAGAAATATAAGTACATTTAAAGTACCATTAAGGAGCTGTAACTGTTAATCCGGGGCCAAGATACTGGCAACATAATTTGGACTCTGATCCACCCATGTATGTAACTGACTCATAGCTGTGTGATATGGTTAAAGGAGGAGTGAGATATTTGAAACCTACTTTTCCTGGAAGATGAGTAGGAAAAAAAAGTGTAAAAACACCTGGAGATGTCTGTCTCCATTGTCTTAATCTTATGAAAACATGCATCTTGACAGTAAACATTTTAAACATCTGCAACTGTAAAGTCTGTGCCACAACATTCCAATATCATAAAAGAAGCCTTTTACACATTTTAATCTTTTACCAAATCACTTCATTGAAATAATACGTTTTTGCTTTCAAATCTGATGCAGCATGCTATATAGACTCTTAGGAAGACAGCCATAATAAACTGTCACACTTAATTATTTTCTATCTCTTTCCATGATGTAAATGATCTAAAAGCACCATAGCAGAAACATACACAGGAGAGGCTGGAGGCAGACACATGCTATGCTGGGAACGCCTGCTGGACCACTTGAGCGGGCAGCTTACAACATGGAAAACAGGGACGTACGTAGTCCTTGCTTGCAAGTCCGTGTGTGAGAACATAAATCATTAGTTTCCATTTGCAAACAGCATAAGGAATCTCCTCTCTGGCTCTCATGGTTTAAAGCAAAACACACCATGGTGATGTAGTGACCTGTCAGCTAAAGTACATTTTTTCATTTATCAAATCATTACTCATAGCAATGGAGTGAGCTTGGACTGTTCGGCCACTTAGATCATACAGTTCCCCCTCCTGGCTCTTCCTGACTCTTACAAAGCCACCCGCTCCCTCTTCTAACTTGATTGCCCTGTTTTCTGATTGCCAGCTTGGTGGGAACTGGCTGAAGCCTATGAGTTCCCATGCCCAGTGCATCCTTGTTCATTTGATTTCTGATGACCCTGCCAAACTTAAATGTTAGAAGAATTCCCATGTTCAGAGCCATAGTTTCAGTGTAGACAGAATGATCAGAAATAGATCCATTAAGGAAAAATAAATCACCGAAAATCACTGTTGAGTTTACTTTGGGGCATTATTTTACTGTGGCTATGAAGGGAGATTCTTCATTTCTGCCCCTTTCTTCAGTAAGATTGATCACAAAAGTGGCCTCAGTTGTCCACATTTCCCAGTTGTATCCAAATCCTTTGCAGTGAGATAATGGATCTCCTCCCTTCAATAGGTGGAAGTGGGATGGAATAATGGATACAAGTAAGAGTTTGTAAGTCAAACATTTTCTGTAAAAAAAAATTTCAAGTGAGATGAATAAAGCTATAAAGGAGACGAAATAATGCGATTTGCAGCAACATAGATGGACCTAGAGATTGTCATACTGAGTGAAGTAAATCAGACAGAGAAGGACAAATATCGTACAATATCCCTTATATGTGGAATCTAAAAAAACGGTACAGATGAACTTATTTGCAAAACAGAAATAGACTCACAGATGTAGAGAATGGTCTTGTGGTTACTGGGGAGAAAGAAGGGGAGGAATGAATTGGGAGATTGAGATTGACATATACACACTGCTGTATATAAAGTGGATAACTAATAATCACCTACTGTACAGCACAAGGAACTCTGCTCAATACTATTTACAGCGTTGAAAATCAACTATACTCCAATAAAAAAACTAAAAAAATAAAGTTATAAAGGAACTGTGATATGAAGAGAACGGGTGAATTCAAAAGCAGTTTTGACCTTGTCACTCCACTGCTTACAACTTTTCCATAGCTCTCCATTATTTCTGATGGGTTTGGAGGTCGGTTGCTATGGATTACAGGAGTGACAAAGGAAGAGTCTAGAACAGAAGTCTAGTGAGGAACTGAAATTTAGATTCAACTAAAATTAAATGTTTCCTTCTCTGCAGCAGAAACATTCCCCTGCAGTAATTCTGTGGCATGGTTATGACTGATTGTACAGAACTAACTAATGGGCCAAGTGATTGACTCCTTGTCATCTTGCTAGTTAGTGACTGTGCAGTTACTCGAATTTGGTAACCGTATTCCAAGGGCTTCTTTATTTTTATGATACTAGAGTTGTGTTTGTGTTGTAGTTTTAATGAGCTACTCTGTTCTTGTTGAAAGGGTCATTGAGTCATTGAGATAGACCACACGCTGTGAAGCTCGGACAGTAACAACTAAGAGTATCAGGCCTGTGTCCTGCCCTCATTCGCTAAGGCCACTCTTTTTTTTTTTTTTTTTTTTTTGGTACGCGGGCCTCTCGCTGTTGTGGCCTCTCCCGTTGCGGAGCTCAGGCTCCGGACGCGCAGGCTCAGCGGCCATGGCTCACGCGCCCAGCCACTCCGCGGCATGTGAGATCCTCCCCGACCGGGGCACGAACCCGCGTCCCCTGCATCGGCAGGAGGACTCTCAACCACTGCGCCACCAGGGAAGCCCTAAGGCCAATCTTTTTAACAGAAAGAGACAGGGACTAGGATTGAAACCAAAAACAAACGAAAAACACTGGAGTTTGGGTCCTGCTTCAGTCTCTTACCTCCTACTCGATCTTCTCCCCTAATAATTTCACTGGTAAAATGGAGATAATCCCTTTGTTATATAACTCTTGGTGTAGTACAAAAGCCAAATAATATCACCTAAATTAAACAAGGTAGTAGCTAATAAAGCACTGCATGTAAATTAATTGAATTCCACCTACTGATTTTCTTTGTGTGCTCTGTACTTTCCCATCCTATGAAGCTTTCTTGAACTCTGTCTCTCTCAGCCCCAGATTTGCCGAGCCCACTCTTTCTTTTCTGCCCTTGCCGTACCCAGTACCTGTTTCAATCATAACACCGAAAATCTTGATATCAATTACTTATGGGGGAGTGAATGGAGCCAGTTCATCCCTGTATCCCCAGCACTTAGGGCAAAGCTTGGAAAATAACAGGTATTCAATAAATATTGTAGAACAAATACATGAATGCATACAATGTAAGGTATACCATTATTATTTTGTATTGCTCTGTTGAAGCTTTCAAGGACAGAGCAGATGTGGGTTCCTGGAAATTTGATAGTAATTTTAAAATCAGAAAACTATCTTTCACATCCATCGAGTATTTCTAATGCATACAGGTATTATATTTTAAATAGTGTTTAAGTTGCAACATAATCATTTCAAATTTTAGCATGAGAACCTCACTCTTGGTGTGTCTGGGAAGGAAATTTTCAGTGTTGATTAAGCTGAGAGACTTATCCAAAAATAATAAAGCCACCCCAAATGAGTACTTACTTAATTAAACACAGAAGTCAAGCATAATTGCTCTGTAAAATAGTTTAACATTTGGCTAATGATATTTCCAAACCTTAGCTGATTTCTTTTTTTAAACAGGTGATATTTGACGATTGAGATTAGAGGCTGTGAAAGAAAGTATTTCAATTATTTGAGGAATAAAAAGAGCAATCTTGATAAAACAGATGACAAATGTAAACTTTCCCCCGTTCTTTAGTGCAGTAAACAAACTCAGTGTGCAGAATCCAGTGGTTCAGGACATCAACTGTAGCAAATTCCGTAAGCGTTATGATTGATCAAAATAAGAAGCTGCAACAGAGTTGCCACTCATGGGTAAAATTTGTCAACTTTCCAAGAGTGGCTGCTGGAAAACAGCCCAGGGCAGCAGCAGGCTCTGGCAACTCTTAAACTCCAGCTGGGGCTGCAGCTTCAGAAGCTCGCACAGTAATTAAAAATTATGATTGTGTTTTCCCCTAGAACATACTCCTGAGATACACACCTTAGGCAACTCTATCCGAGGTGCCATTGATAGTCATCTCCTTCCCACCCTTGGGAGTCCAGGAGATGCTGGACCACAGGCAGCCTCGTGCAGTGAGTGAGTCTTGTTACCTCATTGGAGAGAGAACGAGAGGTTCCTTTGGTGCCTCAAATCTCTCCTGACTGCTGGCTGAAAGGGGTGAGGGGACGCTAGGAAACACAGGACCGACTCGTCCTGATTTTGCCTCCTTTCAGAAAGGGAGACAGCTTGCCTAGAGATAAGTGCTCAGGACTATGGAGGCAGCCAGATTTGTGTTCAAAGCTCAGCTCTGCTATCCCTAGCCAGGCAAACTTCACTTAACCATTTTAAGGGTTCACATCCTCATGTATAAAATAAGGAGCACAGATTCTGACCACTTAGAGATACCGCGAGACTTAAGTGTGGTATTATTCTATGTAAACCTCTCAGCTCAGTGTCCAATAAACAGAAATTGCACAGTGAAAGGGAAGAAGATGTGAGGGAGAAAAGGAAATTTAGGTGAATGAGAAAGATTTATGTCCCGGGCATGGGACATTCCCATGGCAAGCTTTGCCAGCCACAACCAACATGCTGATGACGGATGCCATTTTGGGCTCCCTTAAACATAATTAAGGCAGGTTTGTTCCTCCCCAAACTGCAAGAATATATCTTAGGGGAGACAGTAAAGAGATGATATGAGAGAAAAAAATGACAGGACTGGAAATCAAGAAATCTGGATTCTAATCAGGACTGGACCATGAAACATTCCACAAACATGGATAAGTTTCTTCATTTCTGGGCTTAGATTTCCACTTCTGTCAAATGAAGAGTCTGGCGTAGTTGATGGGGTTTTCAGACTGTATTCCTCAGAGCCCTAGGATTGCTGATCCCCTGTGAGAGGAGGGGACCCAGGCAACACAACCGGTGGAAGCTTGCACTTTCATACACAGATCAGGAAAAAGTAGCTTTGCTTTGACTTCTTATAATCATTGGTGATTCCCATAATGTTTCTTTTCTTTTCTTTTTTTGGCCACACCATGTGGCTTGCAGGATCTTAGTTTCCCCAACCAGGGGTTGAACCCGGGCCCCTCAGCAGTGAAAGCATCAAGTCCTAATGACTGGACGGCCAGGGAGTTCCCCATAATGTTTCTTTAAATAGTGAGTCCTATTCCTTAAACAATGTTTGAATAGCACTGAACTAGATAATCACTGTAAGAGGAATCTTTAATTTAAACCAACTACGTAATTTGTGCGGCCCGGTTCAAAAGTAAAATGTGGAACCCCTTGTTCCAAAGGCAGTACCAAAGTTTTTTTCATTCCTTAGGCTTGCTCTCTCTCTCTCTTTCTGTCATGGTGGTCTTAATTTTTTATTTAATCTTGTGCTCCCTTGGGCACAGGGATATTCAAAGGTGAGTCAGACCCTCACAGGCACTCAGGGCCCCACCCCAGTACTCAACATGCAGAGTATGTGCACGTCACGCCAACCCTCCCTGTATCCACGCCGAGCCCCCATGGCAGGGGAGGGCGGAAAGGTTGTGAAGGGTGACAGTGGTTGCTGGGTGGAGGAGAGGGGCAGGTGGTTAAGAGGAGGCAGGGGGGCAGGATGGAGTGTTTGCTGAGTCCACGAGCCCCTGGCCCATACTCTCTGTCCCATCAAACTTTACCTACAAAAACCACATTCAAAGATAAAACTGTCACGAATTTCAAGATGGTGTCCACAAAGCATTACACCTCAAGGATGAGCTTCCTTCTAAGTGTGGGTTCCTGTGCAAATGCACTGGTCACATGCCTATGAAAGTGACTCTGGCTTTAATAATAGTTGAATATGAAAATTAAATCTCGAAACAATTATTCTAATCTAGTGATTTGAGTCCATTTTTGCAAGAGACTAGACTACAGACACAGATATAGTGAGTATCAGTCGAATATTATCAGTTGTGAAGAGGGAAAAACGAAATGAAACTTGTTTTCAATTAAAAACAAGTAACTATTAACATAAGAACAACTACTATTGTTTGGGAAGCTATTTAAGATATTCATTAAGACTAATACGACCCCAAACACTCACACTTTGAATTCTGTAATTCCTCCTGGTTATCTCTGCAAAAATGTTATCTTTCTTCAAAATTTTCTCAGCTAACCACCTACATAATGTTTTCCTGTTCTCTCTAGGTTTTTGCTAGCTGGCTGCCTTACAACCATTCTGTTCTCTTTCTTCATTTTTCTTCCTGGACTAAACAATCTGAAACTTGGGTTCTCTCACTGTGCCCTGACCTGTCCTTCCCCAGGAACACACATCAATATAACTTTCTTTTGATCTACTGTTCAGTGCCCCCTCATTAATCTCCTGGGTGAGAGGCCACCCATTAGAGTCCCATTTGCCAGTGTATACATTTACCTTGAACACTCAAGGAAGAAGGAAACCCCATATGCCCAAAATACAAATACAGATACAATTGCAAAGAAGGCTATTTCTCCAAACAGGTCTTGGTCCAACCAATGCACACGCAACAGCTCATAGGTAAGTACTAGTTATCTGCAAATAGGCTTATCAACCCTGTCCAAATCGGAATTGACATTTAAAGTTATTCAAAACTAGGAGACTTATTGGCTCTGACTTTAGATACATGGGATAAACAAACATTGCTCAAACCAGTTCCAACTCAATCCCAGCTTCAGGATTAAAGCCTAAATTGCTCACATGTCCCTCTGTCTGAATCACTAACAGGCTTCTGTCAAAGTACATGCATATTTGAGTTGTTTTTGAAGGGTACTTTATATACTTTCATAATGGACCAGCATCATTTAGCCCAATTGCAGACAGATCTATTTGTTGGTAAATAGGCTGTTTTCCACATAGTGTTGAAAAATTGAATGCAGTTCTTCTTTTGTATTTTGTTTGCATATATTACATGAATTTCATTTTAAAATTTTAAATAAGGCAATGTAGATATTAATAGAGCTTCATTTTATGGGCATAATTTGAGAACAGTGTGACCATTTATGTAATTTAAAATTGGTGGACCAAGTGATAAGATGAATATGCAGGGAAAATGACCATCCTTTATCAGGATTTGTTTTGTATTATTCTGAATTTAGGATATCATAATGTTTTCAGTAATATATCCCATTCATAATATGTGATGGCTCTGTGTGTGTGTGTGTGTATGTTTTAAAAAGAGCCTTTATTTACTATTGAAAAGCAAAATGAGAATTCCAATAAATATTTTTCACAGCACTTACTAAGCTCTTCACTGGATAGGAAAGAAAATAAAAATGAATAAGATTATGTACATGTAGCCAAAGATTCTAATTGAAATTTTCTTTTATTCCATAATAATAATCAGGATATATTTTCATGAGAAAATACATGCTTAGTTTCTAAAACTTGAAGGTTAGCAATACCTGAACACTTGCCAAATTATGAAAAGTTAGAGGCTCTTCTCTGGTATCAAGCATGAACACTTAACAATGCCATCGGGATGTCTTCATGTGTGGGAAACATGAAGATGAGTGAAAGACTAAAGACCTTGTGAAACTCAAGCACTTTTTGCCTCCACCTAGATCAATTAGTCTGCAAAGCATTTAAGAAGACACAAGTCTTGTGAGAAGACAGATGTAATTTTACTCTTCACCTTGAGTCTTTTACCTGTGTATGGATGGCTGAATATGTCATACTTTATAAACTGCTACATCTCACACACAATTAAACAAGGAAATTGGTTTCTGCTGTGTTTAAAGAGAGATCTGTGGCTGCCTAGCCCCGATTCATCAGAAGAATCTCCAAGCTGTCTATACTCTGTCTTTCCTACATGGGATGAGCATAGATTCCTCTATATTAGAATCTTAGTTTTGTTTTGTTTTGTTTTTTTAACATCTTTATTGGAGTATAATTGCTTTACAATGGTGTGTTAGTTTCTGCTTTATAACAAAGTAAATCAGCTATACATATACATCTATCCCCAAATATACAATGGAATATTAGCCATAGAATCTTAAAGATTAAAAACTGGCAAGGCTACTTTGATACCTACAAGGCAAAATGATGCAGTGATTCTGTGCATGGACCTTGGTATTGCATGTGTTTTGTGTTCAGCCCTGATTCTGTCACTTACAACTGTGTGGCAATGAGAATCACTTAACTTCTCTGTGCTTCAGTTTTGTCATCTATACAATGGGGATAATAATAGTACTACCTCACGGGGATCTTGTTTGTGTTAAGAGGATAGGGCTTGGCAAATAGTAAGCCTATAGCCAGTAGTAACTGCCATAATTAATGTTGGTTAAGTTTTTATTTTCCTTTTTATTTGATGTTAATTGACTGAGCACAAGGCAACTCTCAAAAGCAATGAGAAAGTCACTACAGTTGCTTGTCTATTGTTTATATACTAGTTCTTAATTCTGAAAATAATATGTAGGTGAAAATTCATACAAGCTCCCTTCTTTTGCTTCTAAACACTTTCTGCAATTGGCAGCGTGTGAAGAAGAATTTAATAAATATTTTGTAAAGGATGGGGCACGGCACTTCAGAACTGTGCTTCTAATTGCAGGTGCAGAGTATAAACCATAACTTCTGTGTGGATTTCATGAAAATTGAGAGTTGATATTTAAAACAGTGAATATATTATATTCGAAAAAATATTTTCCCCTTATTATCCTATAGAATACTGCATTTACTGTTTTATTTTCACCTCTTATTTCCTTAATATTTTCTGTATATTATAGGGGTTGGAGAAATATATTTTGCAAGTGTTCGAATCTAGCTAGTTGGCCATCAAAATCAGGTTCATCTTTGAGACTACGAACCTTGAACTAAAAGAAATAACTCACCCAGAGTTGCACAATTGATAAACTTGAATGCACTTTGTATCAGTCACGATTTAGTTGCAAGAGACAGGAAATACTATTTTAAGCAGAAAAAAACTTTAATAATGATAGCAACTAAAATTTTTATTGAGTACTCCCTGTGTACTAGACTCTGCTCTATGTTATGTATATGTGGGATTTAGTCCACACAACAGTCCTAGCAGTAAGTGATTTCCTTACTTTACAGATGAAAAGCCTGAGGTTCAGAGAATTGCCGAAAGTAACACACTACTGATTAGCTGAGCCAGGATTTCAACCCAAATAACTTGGTCTCAGTGTGTATGTACCTAATTACTACACTCTCCTGCCTTTAAGTACAGAGAACAAGGTACTTAAGGGTACTTTCCAAATTCCTGACAGGACTGGAAAAGCTGTGACTCCAGGATTGACTTCTAGGATGACACTGCGGAACTGACCTATGAAGGAGATGGTTAGCTCTAGCACGGACACGAGCTGGAGCATTGGAAATAATGCCTGCCTTCAGAATAATAATGTTCCATGTCAAGAGACAAGTGACCACCTTTCAAATTATTGCCTCCAGAGCTTTGCTCTGTCTACTATGTTGCACAAGCAAAACGGGTGTCTCAGATCCTGCTGCCTTTCTCCATACTTCCACTTGGAATTCGGTTTCACTGCCAACAACTGCACCCAATTGGCAGAACTGAAATCACATCTGGAGCATCTCACAGTTTTGCAGCCTGTGAGCCTGGAAAAAACACCCGAAGAAGGGTGGAAAAGATGTCAAGAAAGCCAATTTAAAGTATCATGCAAACACTTGAATAGAATTTCTCCTTTGCTTCAGCATTTTCTCACTGTTCATATGAAGTATTATTTCAAGTAAAATAATGTGGACGCTTATAAAATAGAAAGAGGAAAAAGTTATTAGAGATTAAAATAAAATGTTTTGTTTCCTGTTTCCTTTCCTTTCACATTTCAGTGGCAGGTAACAGATAAAGGTTCTTCAGTCTTGCAGAAGGACATAGAAGCTGTGATAGTCGCAAAATAACAACTTGGTTTTCTGCCTTTTTGAAGCTGTTTAGACATATCAACAATTTCTAGATGTAGGAATGCTGCAAATAAGCTAAACAAAGAGGAAGGTGAGAGAAAGTTGGATGATTTAAAAAGCAAACATTACCCAAGCCCTTCAAATGTATTCTTGTCAAATGAAAAGCAATGTGCTTCTGCTCTAAATCTATAGCTCTCAAAATGTGGTGTGCATTACTCCATCCTAGAAAGCTTTTAAAAATGCAGATCACTTGGCCTTACTGAAGATTTAATGAATTAGAATCTCTAAAACTTAGGGCCCAAGAATATGCGTTTAAATCACCGCAAATCTTTAATATAATACTTTCTCTGCCTGGGCACCAGTTCATTAGCTACTCTACTAAAAGTAATAGTTCATATTTTCAGGGAAGGAAATATCTGGTGGTGGTAGTGGGGAGAAGAATATCACACAAATATACTTATTTTTTCTCTTAAAATGGATGTAAGAGGGCTTCCCTGGTGGCATAGTGGTTGGGAGTCCGTCTGCCGATGCAGGGGACACGGGTTCGTGCCCCGGTCCGGGAAGATCCCACATGCCGCGGAGTGGCTGGGCCCGTGAGCCATGGCCGCTGAGCCTGCGCGTCCGGAGCCTGTGCTCTGCAACGGGAGAGGCCACAACAGTGAGAGGCCCGTGTACCGCAAAAAAAAAAAAAAAAAAAAAAAAAAA
>NW_020837985.1:120262-412842 GCF_003676395.1 Aethalodelphis obliquidens | reverse complement strand
CGGCAGGTGGGATCTTCCCGGACCAGGGCACGAACCCGTGTCCCCTGCATCGGCAGGCGGACTCTCAACCACTGCGCCACCAGGGAAGCCCGGGAAGCCCTCGAACAATGCTTTTAAGCTTGCCTTTTCTCCTAACCTCAGGATAAAATCATCTCCTATATAGGTAAGAAAACAAGAACCTTTTCTAGATTCCCTCTTCTGCACATGTTCCTTTCAACATGCTATTTTTACTTGACTTTATTCTCACCCTCAAGGAGCCATGTGTTTGATTCTGAGTTCTGAATGGCAAAAAGAAAAAGAAAAAACATTTTAAATCAGAGGCATCCTTTCTGGAGCCAAGTGGAACCTTCTTCCTGGCTCTCATTGCAAACCTCCCTCTCCAGATGCCCCCAAAGATCTACAGTTCCAGGGAAAAGGTAGCTAAAATTGTGAATCTAATACTTAAGCAGAATAAGGAATAACTTAAGAAAGACATAGGATTAATGAAAAGGGGACCCAACACAGGACAGCCATGAAGGGACATCCAAGGATATCAATAAAGGGAGTTCCTAGGACCACTACAGTGCAGCAGGGCCAAAGAGCAAGCAGTGCAAATTGAAGCAGGCATTCGAGGGGCTCTGGAAGGAAAACTACAGGAGAAGAAAAAGCAAACTGATGCATGAGATTATATATATACAGAGAGAGATAGATACACATATATGTAGATATCACTCACAGCTTTGTGTAGTAGTCATCAGACATGATAATGTAAACACTAACTTTTATTTAATGTATGTGAGCATATATGTGTTAAAATATTAAATTATACATTAAATAAAAAAATAGAAATTTGAATCTAGGAGAAAAGCAGGCGAGATGACACAAAGAGATGGAAGTGGTTGTCCCAGAAAATACCCAGATCATCCAAGTCTCTTCATGAGGCTCAGCACGTGGCTCCTCACTGAGCCCTGGAGGTGAGGCTGGCTGGCTGGGCACCGGGACCCATCTCTCATCTACCCTCCGACACCTACCATGCTTCACCTTCTCCAATGTACTACACTTTCTCTGGTGTAGTGATCCTGGAAAAACCTTCAATTTGGCTTGGACTCTCCTCCAGGATCCTTATGAATATCTCTTCTTCAATGTCTGAAAGGCTCGCTAAAGTTATATCCCAAACTTAATTTATGGTTTTCTAATACTCTTGACCCTTGCTTATCTCATGTCCTGATACCAACAAAGGACCCACGTTAGAGACAGCTGCATAAATAGGAAGCCTAAAAATCACCATTGACATCCCCCTCTCACTTATCCAATGCCCAAAGTCAGTCCACACCAAGTCCAGTGGATTTTACATCCCGTATGTCTCTTCCATAGTTGTATTTTTCTTCTCTAACTCTTAAACAAAACACTCTTCTGAGCTATGACTATCCTTCACAGAAACTTCAGTAGCAGAACCCTAACTAGTTTCATTGCATCCTCTACTTGCTTCCCCCCAAAATCTATTCTTCATCTACTAGCCAGAGTGACCTTTCCAAGCATAAATCTGACCCATCATCTCCTTTGCCTTAAAGCTCTCATCAGTGTCTTCCCATTTCTCTTAGGATAATGGGAAAGATTTGGCTATTGCTAAACCTGAAACAGTCATATGTGATTTGGCCAGCCATCTCTACTTCTTGAAACTCACTGTCATCTCTCTTTCTCTCACTGAGCATCCCTAGACATGAAGACTTTCTTTAGTTCTGTATACTTTCTATACTCATGGCACTGGGTCTTGACACCTCCTGTTCCATCTGCCTTGAACCCTTTTCCTTCCCACTTGATTGTTTTCTTTTATTTTCCCCCAGATATCAATTCCATTTCCTCAGAAAAACCACTGAAAAGTCAAATCATGTGCACTCATAGGACCATGGTTCTCTCCACTGAAGACCTTATCATACTTGCACTTTTATATTTGTTTATGTGATTAATTAATATCTGTCTAGCTACTAAACAGTGGTCCTTATAAGGTCAAGGACTATACTGGCACTATCTTTGGCATATAGCAGGAATTCAATAAATTATTTTGAATGAATAAAAGCAAAAATGGAGTTCTGGAAATGTGCAAGGTTAAATTTTATATTTCTCTTGTCTCTTCAACTGTGCTAGGTTCAAAACTCTGCCACAGAAAATAGAGTAGACGCAGGGCTCTTTGTCATCATTATCCCACTTGTCCCAGAGAATGTGACTGATCTCAAAGGATATATTATGATAAAAAGCAAATATTCCAACTGTTCTTTGATTATATCTATACAATGCCAAACATCTGCATAAAAACATTAAAATTACCTCTCCATATAATTCTAAGTTTAACAAGTACTTGGCATTATAGAGACACAGTGCCTGGATTTTGCAAATTACATGAACCCAATATTCTCCAACATTCTTGAAAGTTTCTTCTGTCTAAAATGGTGAGTGACCTGTTAGCTATTGACTTTTCATTTGTCCAGTGATTCTGAGAATACAGACATATTACAAATTTTATGTGCTGGGTATTTGTATTAAATCTAATTTTCAAAATATCCCCAGAAAAATATTGTTCCTATTTTGCAAATAGAAAACTGAGGTTCAAGATCATACAGATAGCAAGAGTCATGGCTAGTATTGCATTTAAGTATATTTGATTCCAAGACTTATGTCAGTTTCTTCTCTTTAATACCACAAATCGCTTCTGACTTTTCAGGGAAGAGGAGAAAAAAATAAAGAAAAATAATCATAATTTAAGAAAATTAGATTATCTCTCTCTAAATGCATTTTCTAGCTCAGAGGATTCATGGAAATTGTAAGTTTTTGTCCACTATTTTCTTAATCCCCAGGCCACAGATTCTATGAGGGCAGGGAATCATCACTATCTTGAGCAAAAGGAATGCTCCTCAGCACCAAAAGTATCATCGAAGTATTGGGTTGGCCAAAAAGTTCGGCCAGATTTTTCCATAAGGTGTTATGGAAAAACCCAAACGGACTTTTTGGCCAACCCAATATCTGCTCTGAAGTTCTCTGGAGTGAGTCATGGAAATATCTTAGTTACAAGTAGGGAGTCATCTCACTTTTTCTTGGAAACCCTCCTTTAAATTATTGATATACAAGAACAAGTCTGTGAGACACTTAGAACTGTGGACTTAATTTCTTTTCTGAGGATGATTTACTGAGGACTCCATTATCTGCCAAGGAAGGCACCAAATGGCCAGTGGTCAGGAAGCCCAGCTTCCAGCCATGCTGTTTTCAAACACGTTTGTTGAGAGGGACACCAGATATTACCTAGTTAGACTCCTTCAAATTACAAGTGAGGAAAGTGAGATTCAGAGAGGGATAAGCCATTTTCAAGCTCACACAGCAAGTCCTATCATTTCACCATCTAAGTCCTTTTTAACACGAAAACCTTTTCTCAGCAAATAATGAGCAAGAAACTTATCCTTAGCTTCCCATTTACACTGACCACCATCCCCAAGAAGCAGACCTCTGCAGTCCACGAAATGCACTCCCCTCCTTTTCAGTCCCAAAGTTCTTTCACAAAGGACCAAATTTATGATGAAGTGTGAGGAGCTACTATCAGATTCTTCTACAAAGTGTCCTACAGGATGAGGATATGTAGCAGGTTTCATTTAAAAAGGGCCAAATTGATCCATTGGCAATTTTTAGGACAAATATCTCATTTTTCACCTTCCTCTAGACCCCAGAAAATATGTCTCAATAACATTTGCAAGTTCTGCTGCAAAAGAGCCAAGATAAGCTTCAGTTTTGGCTCCTTTGGTGGAGAGCTCCCACTGAGATATAGAGACCTACTTCCAGCTCCTTGAAGGGCTCTTTCCCTAACTTGAATGTATTGGCCTCGTGTATACAACAGCTTGAAAATATTACGCAGGCACCCAGCCAGAAGTTTCCGGCTTTAGATGACAATGACAGAAGACCCTGAACACACCCTGGAGACAGCCACCTGCAAAACACTACTTCTTAAGTGGGAGTCAAAGTTCAGGCCCTCCTGCATTATACTAGCAATTCAGATTGCAAAATTACAACTTCACAAGTTCCAAGCACAGAAGTTGGAGACTGTATGAACTGTTTGGTGTGAGAGAGTGCTGTGCACGCCTATACATGAAGGCCAAAACTCTATCTACATCTAGGTGCTGACTCTCTATAGCAGTGGTTCTCAACAGGGATGATTTTATCCCCCTGGGGACATTTGACAATGCCCAGAGGTATTTTTGGTTATACAACTGTGAGTGAGTGTGCTTCTGGCATCTAGTGGATGGAGGCCCGGGATGCTGCTAAACATTGTACAGTGCACAGGACAGCCCTCTACAACAATGAATTATCCAGCTCAATAATATTGAGAAGGACTACAGTAGTGAGTTTCAAAATGTGCTCTGAGGATCACTGAATCAGAATCCCTGGAGTGAAGGATGGTAACCTGCACTTTGAAATTAGCATCCTGTGTGATTTTCTGTGCATACTGAAGATGGAAAACTACTGTCCTAGAAGTTTGCAAGATCCATGCCAGCAAGAACATGGCTAAGGAATGAAGCTGTTCATGCCAATCATGAATGTTTAAGTCACCATAATTTCTTCCCACCCCAAATGGTAGTCGGTAAAGGCAAGTGTAGTACATGTGTCTCTGCTTGGAAGCACTGCCAGAACTCTACTTCAGTGCCCAGGGTAGGATGAGATAAGAAACGTGGCTAGAGCTGAAAATTTACGGAGCTCTCTCTTAAGTTCATGCGAGTGCGGAATCAGCAGATATTACAAGAACACTGCAGAAACCTAGAGTGAGTGTCTTCTTAAATGTCGTGCCCTAGGTAATATGTGCCTATCTTTATAACCACTCTAGTTCACCTGGCTCTGCTTCTGACCCTTATCTTCAGTTTATGGATTCATTCATTTATTCATGTATTATGTATTTATTATTATGCATGTATTTATTCAGTAAATATCCATCTATCTATCTATCCAGATAAATAGATCTGGAATTATACACAAATTTAAAGTTGCATCATGTGTATCTTCTGTCTAGGTTCCTGTGGCTATCTTCTTAATATCATTTGAAGGTAATGAGCAAACGTCTTTGGATAATCTTCTAGGTGCCATGAAGTGTCTATAGTGTGGCGAAGGATTCAGACAAAAATACAAGTGTATAGATTAATCAAACAATTGTGAGAAGTGACAAGTGATTGATGCTGAGATAGAAAATCAGGGATGGGATCTAGTTTAGGTAGTGTGGTTGTGAAAGACTTTTCTGAAAAGAAGTTTAAGAAGAGACCTTGAAGTGGAGACCTGAAGCATGAGTAGGTAAAAACTGTATAAAGAATACAGACAAGAATGTTCAGAAAGTCAGATGTGTATATTAGAGGCACAGAGGTGACGAAGATCTAGACAAGTTTGATGGGCTGAAAGTGGGCCACAGTGCCTTGAAGTGGCAACAGATGTGGCTGGAAAGTTTGGAGAGAGAGGCAGATCATGAGGGACTTTGAAGACCATGGCCAGGTATTTCCATTTTATTTCAGATGCAAAGGAAAGTTGCAGACAGGCTTTAAGCCAGAGAGTGGTATGATACAATTTATTTTTCAAAGAAGAGCATTTCTCTTGCCCATGGTCTAGTTAGTGACTCAGTTCCCTTAAACTTATTCCTAGAAATTTTCTAAAAACTTTGGTTCCCACACCCACATGGCTCTTTCCCCTCTTGGTTACCTCAGTTAGAGTATCTTCTGGAGCTGGGGTCCTGCATGAGCCGGTCCTGAGATTCAGACCTGTCTCTGTAAGGAGTCAGGGTTCCCCAGGTATCTATGGGTTGACTACCTGGGCAGAGAAAGCCTGAAAGGATGTGGTGGTGAGAGTGGGGGGTTGTCAGTGATTCAGATGAGAGACAGACAGTGAGGTCGCACTAGGTCTGGGAGAGGTCACAATGATTCCCGTTTCCTGGCCCAATCCCATGCACCATGTTGGAAGCTGTGCAGTGGCAGAGAGGGTGGGGCAGGAGCTGAATGAATAACAGGAGCTCATTGTGCAACACAGAGGCACCACTGACACACAACCATTCCAGGACTGGGTGACAAAATGTGTAGAGGGGAGAGGCAGAAGCAGGTAGAGGTTTTGTGATGCCGGAAGTTTACGCAATTGGGATATACCATTTGGAGAAAATGAATATAAATTATCAGGACAAAATAAGAAAGGGAATATTTATTTATGAGAAAAAGGATCCACAGTAAGTTATAGCATGTAAAAAGCTGACAAACACTATAAACGTTATCTAAAAAGCCACAAAAAGTGGTATTTTAATTAACTGTCACACCTTTGCGATTCTTTTTTTTATTTACTTGTTTTTCCTCCATATATATACATTTTTAAAGGTTACACTCTGTTTACAGTTATTACAAAATATTGGCTATATTCCTTGTGTTGTACAATACATCCTTGTAGCCTACCTTATACCCAATAGTTTCTATAGTTCTTTTTTTTTAACGTTTATTGGCTACATACTCTTTGATCGCCACCTATTCATAGAGCAACATTTCTTGTGATATTTTTTATAGAAAGTATAGAAAGGTAGTTCAGTCTTCGCTCTGTTGTATCTGATCAATAAAACATGCAACTTCTCTTACAAACATATTAGCTCTGTATCGTATTTTTCAGGACTGTGCCCTTACAAACACAGAATTTTGATAAAATTCATTTTTGTGATTTACATCAAGACAAAAGCATAGGGTAAATTTAAAATTATCTACGCTATATCATCAAGTATGTTTTTAACAGAAGAAAACTTCCATTTTCTCTAGACTTTGATGAAAACTAAATCTCCTACTTGTACTTTTATACATTTAAAAAATGGTAGAATTTTCCAAAATTAGCTCCTGGCTCATGCATTTCAAGTTTGTTTCTTCCTCCCCTCTAGCCATATAATTCTAGTTCTGGATGCCAGAGGACCCATTAATATCACATTAAGTCATCTGGCTTTGAACGTTATATCGAATGCTGTATCAGGCACCACATGGGGTAGAAATATTTCTAGAAGCCATTCCTATACTGGGTGCTTAAAATGTATTAATTATAATATAGAAGTAACTACAAACTACATACATGTTTTCTACTAAATCCAAACTAAAGAGTCTTCCAATTCAACTCTCCCTGTCGTGGCCTCTCCCACTGCGGAGCACAGGCTCCGGACGCGCAGGCTCAGCGGCCATGGCTCACGGGCCCGGCCGCTCTGCGGCAGGTGGGATCTTCCCGGACCAGGGCACGAACCCGTGTCCCCTGCATCGGCAGGCGGACTCTCAACCACTGCGCCACCAGGGAAGCCCGGGAAATAGTATTCTTGATAGAGCTAATAGCATTTCTCAGGAGTCACAAGCAACAAACAGTATGAGGTACTACCCTAAGTTGTAGCTTCGTTGGCAGGACCCCTCAGCATGGAAGACTGGTAGGGGTGAGGGGAAGGCGGGTGCTACCGGGGAAGAGCATGACTCATGAGAAGATTATAAACAGGGATGAGACTCCCCACCAGGGCTTTCCCAGAAAGTATTGGGGGGTGAGCCTTTGTCCTGATCTATGAAATATATGTTATTTCTATTAATATCACTAACTTTACACAAGAATTTGGTTAATGCCTACTTTATTTCCAAATCCCAGAACCAATCTACACCAGGTACCAAATGGATTTAGACAATGATGAGTGCCAGGATAGCTCATCCACAATATCACATTAATGATGTACTGGGAACCACATGCTGTGCTTTGGATCCAGTCACCCCCTAAGAGGCAATCAGGCATCTGACCAATGTTGACCTTGGCCAAATATCAAACTAAGACCCAAACAAAGGGCATGTACTTGTAGTCTTATATATGACCCAGTCCTCATTCCCTGACATCAAAACTACAAGAACTTCTGCTTAATCTTTCTTTTCCTTTTTTTTTTTTTTTTTAGGTGTAGTACCAAAAAGCAATTGCGTGGTCAAATATGTCCCATCTGAATCTCCTGGGAACACATCAGGTACAGCTCTCACCCAGAGAGACTCTTATTACCCGTCTCTTACTGCCATCTTCTTATCACCCACCAATAAAACACAGTTTTGGAACACCCTCTATCCCTAAAAATTCAACTATTTCATACATTGAAAATGATTCTTCAAAAATTATATCCTGCCAACCAAATTTGCATTGCCTTGTCATTGTTTACCAATGCCTCTACTTCAACACTAGACATTCTGTCATAGACTAACCCCGTTGTCTTTAGCCGCTTGCCACTTCATTGGGCTAAGGACAAGTACGTGCTTGTATATACACAGAAGGTACCCCCTAGAGGATAAGGAGGCAAGTAAGAGTGGAAAAATAAAGAAAAATCATAGCAAAGAATTTTTTCCTTTGTACAGAATTTTGGTCTCATATTTTTCTTTCCCACCAGTCTTAGTTTAGTATACAGTATGGGTCAGTCAGCTTACCTACATGACATCTTTTGATTGTCAGGACACCACTGCTAAATAAGCGTTATTATTATACCCATTTCAAAGATGCAAAAACTAATGCTCAGTGATATTAAGAAGAAAAAAAGAAAACTACGTAGCAGATTAGTAGTTATGGAGCTGGGCTTCTAACCCAGATCTGTTGCCTCCAGGGCTTCACACATGCTGCAGCCTCTGGATTTTTCTTCTGAGAGAACTCAGTCATGTTCAGTGTTAGGATTGTTTGCTTTTTATGTTGCCCAAGGGCAGGGAAAACATTTTTAAAAATTTCAGCTGAAAAGCAAATGTGTAAATAAATAACTTTCCTGCCTCCTTCTGAGCCATATACTGCCAGAAGTTTCCCATTTCTTTAAAGAGGCCTTTCAAAAGCAGAAGAGGTATGTGAAATAATAAAAGTTCTACAAAAATATACAATTTTAAACTACCATTTATTTCTTAAGGACTTACTGAGTACTCTAGGCCCTTTAAAAATATTTCTCATAACAACCCTCTGAAATAAATACGATCCATTATACAGAAGAAAGAATTGAGGTTTAGAAAGGTTAAGTGGCTTGTGCAAGATAGGTAGAAAGAGGCTGAGAAAGTGAACTAATACCTGCCTGGCCCCAAAATTCATGCTCTGCATGATTACACTAAACTTTCTCACATTTGTTAAGAGTCCTGTATGTCATGCATAGTTACTCTTTTTATGCCAACTTAGAAATTAAAACATTTCTCCTCATTACTCACCTCCCAAGCACTGCCTAGTGCAGTGCAGTCCCAGCATGGTCTTTGGAGCCAGATTACCTGAGTTTAACTCCCCGCTATATCACTTAGTAAACGTGTGAACTTAGGTAACTTAACCTCTCTGTCTCAATTTTAATCATCTACAAAATGTACATAGTTCTAGTGTCTACATCATAAGTTATTGGGAGTTTTAAATGACTTAACATGTGGAAAACACTCAGAAGAATGTATGATGCATAGTAAGTACTACGTTAGTGTTTGTATGATGCACAGTATTATATTAGTATTTATAAAAAGAATATATGATCCTAGTAAGTACTTTATTAATGTTTGCATAGAAGAATATATGATAGATACAGAGAAAGGTCCTATCTCTTATGTTTGTCCTCACCTCTTTCTGGTACTCCCTACTCCAGCCATGGCTTCAGCAACAAAGCTTAGTTTATTTTTATTTTTTTAATAATGTATAAAAGGTATATTACCTTTAATTTATCATAAGATTTATTTCTTGTTTTATATTTTTTCAGCTTTTTATTTTATATTAGAGCATAGTTGATTAACAATGTTGTGATAATTTCAGGTGGACAGAAAAGTGATTCAGTTATACATATACATGTATCTATTCTTTTTCAAATTCTTTTCCCATTTAGGTTATTAGAGAATATTGAGCAGCATTTCCTGTGCTATCCAGTAGGTCCTTGTTGGTTTTCCATTTTAAATAGAGCAGAGTGTACATGTCGATCCCTAACTCCCCAACTATCCCTCCCCACAGCCCTTCCCCCGTAACCATAAGTTCGTTCTCTGCATCAGCAGCAGCTTAGCTTAGGTGTAGCCTGAGGTCATTTACTACAGCTGCACCTCACGTGTCTCAACTTCTGCCCTGCCACTGTGGTGTGGCTGCTCTCTCTGCAACCACCAGGCGTCATATCTGGAGCTGTGAGTGAATTATCTCCCTGAGCAGTAACCCTTGAACAATGTGGAATGGGAACCAGTAAATAAATGCCTACCTCTTCCATCTCTCAGGAGACCATTCAGAGGATCATTTCAAATAGGCCTTTGGGGGGGGTGTGTATGGGGGGGGGGGGGGGACTTGGAGATGGCAGTGAATTAAGCCCTAGGAATAAGTGATCCAAGCTTCTGGGACCTCATAATGGGATCTAAGTCTCCATGCCTGCCCTATAAGAGTCCCTTATTCTTGGTGCCAACATGTTTCCCACTCCACCTTGTGTATAACATGGTGCTAAGCAAAGCAGAACAGCAGAGGAATAAAACCCTTTGGATCACGTATCACACAGATGGGATCTTGTTTGCCTTGGCCTAATATAACCTAAGTAATTTGCCTCCAGTAAGAAATTAACCCAATTTGACAAATAATGTGTGGTGCATGAGAAATCGGCAGACGTGGGCTCTAATTCCACATCGATGTTTAATTAGTTCTGTGACCCTAGGAAATACACCAAACCACTTTAAGTCCCAACTATCTTATTGCAACAATGGGGGATATTACTTGATGATTTCTAGAGTCTTTCTTATAAAATTAAAATTCTGATTCTCAAGGCCTTTTGACAGTTACTAACATTGTACATATTATTTGGAGCATACGATGAAAATAGATTCAAGATTATTAAACATTTTATAACCTATCTTATTTGAAACAGACCTAATAACCCCTTTATTCATGGATTTGCAAATAAAATTCAGATTTAAGAGAAATTTATCATACTTAAATGTAAAAATTATCTAGCCGTTATTCACATGGTACGCAGGCTACACTTCAAAAATACTTTTTATAATAGCATCCCTGTAATTTAATTATCACAACATTCCTACTGTATCAATACTATTAATAATTCCCATATGAGGAACAAAGCAGTAAATTCAAATTTCCTTTCAGCTACATGGTAAATAATTGATAGATACATAGTTTTCCATTAAGAAAATTATCTTTCTAAAAACTGGGTTTCCACTAGAACCATACAAAATAAAAACAAACATTGAAGGTGAGCAATAAAAATTGTTTAACTAGATAGATAAAGACAAATAATATGATGGGGAAACCTCCTGGTTTTGTAGAAAGTTCCATCCTTCTTGCCCATACAGTAAAATCTTTGAGGTCACAGGTAGGTGTCTTACGTAACGGTTTGTATTCACATTCTAGACTTACACACAGTAACTGCTATATTATTAATCACCAGATATATGAATGATTGCGTGATAAATTGGGACTGAAGATTAGAAACAAATTTATTTCCTGTAGGATTCCTTCCATAACTCCCCAGCCCCAGACAGGGCAAGATGCTTCTCTGCTCTACTAATGCCAAAATCATTATGACATTAGGGCAGAGAATACTGGAATCTCTCTATGTGGCCATGTGTTGTTAGCTTGTGAACTACATGAAAGGCAGCACTAAGTTTTAATCATCTCTTTTTCCTGTGCCCTTAGTATGTGGTAGATACAAGAAATATGTGTTGACTCAGCAAATGAATGAAAGACAGAGTTTGGAAGAGAGAGAATAATTTGGTAATTTGGGATTTATTATTACTGTGGTGTTATTTGAAGCTGGAGAGAGAGTAGTAGCATAAAAAAGGAACTAGACCCTTGGAGATGCTCACAGTTGGATGTACAATGGAGAAAGGAGGCATAAGAGAAGAATCACTGAAGATCAACTGGGAGAACCAGAAAAACGTGAGATCGGGTAAATAAAAAAGAAAGTGGCAAACCACTCTTCTGGTGTTTCCATTATGATGTATTTATTGCACATCATACAAGATTTATATTTAGCATGGATACTCAGAGTACCACCTTAAGTTGTTATTCAACTTTGGTTTGGACTTGTGTCATCAGAGCCGCAACCTCAGAGAACTTGAAACAAGCGAGGCTCTGAAAACAGTAACCTTGGGTATGGCATTTCTAATCCTTGCTGTGTGGGCTGGAGCAAACTAGCCTGAAGATGCCTCAGTTTTGTTTGCATGGTGAAAACACCTCCATCTCCCTCACTGGGTTGCTGTAGGCAATCACTAATAGAACATTATGATAAAGCCCTATGCAAATATGAAGTGCTATTGAAATGTACAGCGATACACTGGACATCTTTGTTTTCCATCAGACACATCCCGAGAGACATTTCCTTCCTTCCGGAACGTGTACACTCAACGAAGTGTCCATCTGGCAAGTCAGACTCCACCAGGAGTGGAAAGACAAATTATTATAAGGTAAACGGCTGAGTGCTAGTGTGCGAAGGTGGGAAAAGCCTTGTAGCCCTGCCTGAATAAGGGTTAAGAATAGGGATTAAGATGCCCCAGAACGTGCAAGGTACTTGATATTTTCCCCGGAGAGAAGGAAGGCAGGGAAAATTTCTGGCTACCTGGGCCCCTTTGCCTTCCCTCCAAAAACATTACACTTGGCTAATGGAGCTGTAACTTGTTTTGATTTCCTGAGTGGTCTTGAGTTACCTAATATCTGGCTTGCTTCCCTGGATGGCTGCTTCTTAGATCTCTCCAGTAAAATCATACTCAAACCATTTTCATTAGCGACTGAGTACTACATGATTGTAAAGTACCTCATGAAATGCCTTGATTAGTAGAGATCAAAGGCAGACCTTCATTAGTTTGGCTTTCTTTCCCTCCTACTTTGCCTTTGCGTTAAACTGCATTAACCTGACTAAGCTCAGCTCTCCAAAGTTTGTACAATCTGGAAAAGATAACTTCTCCTGAGGAGTCTGACTTTTCTTTGGAGCACATGGCCGGCAGGTTTTCTGTGGCCCAAGTCATAGTCAACAAGCTGTCTATTTTGTGGAGAGAAACAGTCCCTACTCCGAAAGTAGCACCACTGTGGTCACTTCTGCAACACCCCCTAGGGTTAAAATAGACTCGGATCAACACCATAGCCAAAGGTCATGAGCCTATGAGCCTGGCTTTCCTCACCAAATTGAGTCATTTTAACCTCACTCAAGTATCACATTCGATAATAAAGCTGTCCGGGGTGACATGGTGGTAAGGGGTGCTTTTCATTCAGGCAGACCCGAGTTTAAATTCTCCCTTCTTTACCTCTCTGAGCTTCGAGTTTCTCAGATGTAAATTCGGGATATTAGTGCCAACTTCACAGAAGTGTTGCTAAGAATAAATGAGATTATGTTTAGGGACCATCTGACACAGTGCCTACCACATAGAAAGCACCCAATACATTTATAAAAATATATAAATATATTTATATGAAAAATATATATATATAAATTCAGTGCACCCTTACAATTCTAGAAAGGAGAGGGGCTAACGCAGAACTCTGACATGTTAACTGGAAAGTGTTTCCAGTTGCTCAGCCACAGCAGCCTCCAATTTTCCTTTGGATAAATATTCCAGTGAGGAATGGAAGATGTTTCCTTGGATTAGCTATTTGGAGCCACGCAAACCTCAAACCTTCCCTCAAGCACATAGAAAAGGATGTCAACTCTTGGTCTAAGAGCAAAAGACACAGTGGAAAATCTGGCTTTCTGCATCATGAGGTTGAAGTTGAGTGATATGGAGTAGAGACAAGGTAAACTTGAGAGAGAGAGAGATTAATTATAAGGAATTGGCTCATGTGATTATGAAGGCCGAGACAGCCAATACATAGTTCAAGTCTGTTTGAAGGCCTGCAAACCAGGTGAGCCAATGGTGTAAGTTCCAGTCTGAGTCTGAGTCCAAAGGTAGGAGAAAACCTATGTCCCAAGCTTGAAGATGTTCAGGCAGAGAGAGAGAATTCTTTCTTACTCAACCTTTTATTCTACTCAGGCCTTCAATGAATTGGATAAGACCCACCCACCTTTGGGAGGGCAATCTACTTTACTCCGTCTACTGATTCCAATGGTAATCTCATCCAGAAACACCCTCAAAGACACACCCAGGAATAATATTTAACAAACTATCTGGGTACTCCATGGACTAAGTTGACACCTAAGATTAACCATCACAGTAATCCCTTAGATGGCTGAGTTATACATTGCTGACATTCATTCATATATTCATTCAGTCAGTGAATCGACAAATATTTGACTGTCTCTCATGTGCTAGCCACCATACCAAGCTGAACATTCAAAGATAAATAAATACCATTGTGTCCTCCCAGGTAATGTGACCTATGTGAGGATCACAAGGTCTATCGGTCACTCTGATAAACAATTATTACCTATAATATAATGTAAAAATTGTCCTCAGAAAGCATTCTATGAGCCTTAATAACTGAAACCTTTAGTGTTTTATAGGTATGTCTAAAATATACAGGTTTTATACTTTATAAATGGAAGCCAAGCTCAAGCTATATTTTTATAGGTGAAGTCTTGAAATCCAGGGATTAAAAACAGGAATTATCTTCCGTGAGCTTTGGTTCTCTCTGGTGGGAGTCTCCTCGAGGGGATGTCCCACAGGTGCATCTCTTCAATTATGTCCTACTGAATATGTCTCTAGATACTTTCTGGGAAAGCGGAAATTGGAGGTGTAAGGCTAAGATTTTGCTTTACTTTCTCCACAAGCATGTTTGATACAATGGGAATGAGAGGTGTCAGTAGTAGAGAAAAGTTGAGTTCTTCCTGCCAAACAGGAGAGTAAAAATGCCACCTGACATACAGGGAATTAAGCCCTATAGGAATTAAACAAATTGTATATGGGAGTGATTTAGGAACTAAAATCTAATGAAGGTGGCGGGGGGAATAGAGGCAAAGAGTTGGGTATACAACTTAATATGTCTTTTTTAGAAAATGAACTTTTTTTTTTAAAGAGGAGAGCTTAGACTAATAATATGTTCTATGTGCCCATCATCCCATTCCAGTCCTCAGCACAGTGATTTTTGAAAAAAAAAAAAGTGAGATAATGAACAAAAACAAACCAGAATTGCCAGGTAATAGCATGTAGCAGCTAAGAATTTGGGCTCTGGGTTCACAGAGATACGAGTTGGAACCCACTTTTGTTGTTTAATAACTGTGACACCTTGGGGAAAATAATACCCTGAAGTTTACTTTATCTGTAAGGTGGGAATGATGATCATACCTAATTCTTAGGGATGATGCAAACATACATGTGGTAATACCTGGAGGGTGACTGAACCAGAGGGAGTACTTGAGTGTTAGCCCAAATAGGTTATTTCATATAATCTTTGCAGTACTGTGAGTAGCTATTATTAGCTCCATTCTATGGATGAGGGAAATGGGGCTTGCAGATTTTAAGAATTTGCTAAATCTACACACAAATCTTAAATTCCCTCCCAGCACTGCTTTAGTTGTAGAAGATCTGGGATTGAAACACGTATTTTCCACTTTACTAATCTCAAGCTTTTGTATTATTCCATGTCACTTCCATTCTCTTGTGGAAGCTCTCTTATTCATGCTTGTTTTACTTCCTGATTTATATCCTAAGCTCTCAGAAAATAGTCCAAGGCTGGACTTTCTTTGTATCACCCACATTGGCTAACTTAGTGGAGGGGACTCGTTCATCAGTATTTGTTTGACTGCTTTGTTCAATAAAAAAAATCTCTTGCTATTTTCAGGATATTGATACATACTTTGTTAGATTTGTATCTAAGTATTTCATTTTCTTTAAAGCAATTTGTAAATAGTATTTTGTTTTTAATTTCAGCTTCATGTGTTCATTTTATTATATAAAAATATTATTAATTTTAGGTATTGATCTTTACCCTATGACCTTACTGAACTCAATTAGTTCTAGCTGAGATCTAACCACTTTCTCATTTGTTTAAGAGAATTCGTAATGGCTTGTTGAATCATTTTATGGTGGTTGCTTTAAAATCCTTGTCAGATCATTTTAACATCTGATTTATCTCAGTGTTGGTACTACTTGATTGTGTTTTCTTACTCAAGACGTGATTTTTCTGGTATGAAGGATGATTTCCTAGACATCTAGGCTATTACGTTAGGAGATTCTGAGTCTTGCTTAAAACTTTAATTTTAAGCATCAGTCGCCCTGTTTAGGTTTAGCACATAGGTCCTGCCTCCTTCTGTGAGCTGTGATTCCAATGACAATCTAATTTTCAGAGACTTTCTGGTACTCTTTCGGTCTGCTTAGCAAATTTCAAGTATACAGAACAGTATTGTTAACTATTGTCACCATGCTGTGCTTTGCATCCCCAGAATTTATTTACCTTGCATAACTGAAATTTTGCACCCTTTGGCCAACATCTCCACATTTCTTCTTCCTCCCAGCCTCTGTCAACCATCATTCTGCTCTCTATTTTTATGAGATTGACTATTTTAGGCTGTTCTTATAAATGGTATCATGTAGTATATGTCCTTCTGTATTTGGCTTATTTCACTTAGCGTTATGTCCTCCAAGTGCATCTATGTTGTGACAGATGGCAGGATCTCCATATCCAGCAATCCCACGTCGGGATACATATTCAAAGGAACTGAAATCAGGATCTTGAAGAGATATCTGTACCCCCTGTTTACTGCAGTGCAATTCACAATAGCCAAGAAATGGACACAAGCTCAGTGTCCATCTACGTCAATGGATAAAGAAAATGTGGCACATACGTACCCTGGAATATTATTTAGACTTAGAAAAGTTTCCTTTGTAAATGAAACGGTTTTTAGCAGCGTTGTTTAATATTTGCGTAAGATAATCATGTACATTGCTAAGCACAGTGTGCAATGGTTAGTAAACATTCAGTAAGAATTAGACTTCATGCTGACACCAGTAGCGATTTTCTCTGGAACTGTTCCCAGGTTTTCCCCAAATGTGCTTCTATCAGTTTGGACAGAAGCAATCATGGAACTTGTGTCAGGGCAGAGCTCAGAAACTAATCCTGGAAAGCTGCATAGGAACATATATAAAGTAAATGTATTTAAGAAACCATAGTGGATGTTTGAAAGGCAGTGTAACAAGTACACTCTAGTGTCAGATTATCTAGATGTTCTAATAGCTGTTGATTTTGTACAAATTGCTTAGTATTTCTATGCCTCAGTTTCTTCACCTGTAAATACAAATAAATGTAAATAACCTTCTTATGAGGTTATTTTAAAAATTAACTTAGAAGGGCTTCCCTGATGGTGCAGTGGTTGAGAGTCCGCCTGCCGATGCAGGGGACACGGGTGTGTGCCCCGGTCTGGGAGGATCCCACATGCCGCAGAGCGGCTGGGCCCATGAGTCATGGCTGCTGGGCCTGCACGTCCGGAGCCTGTGCTCAATGGGACAGGCCACAACAGTGAGAGGCCCGCGTACCGCAAAAAAGAAAAAAAAAACCTATTCCTGACTGATCTCATAAAATAAAAATTATCTTAAAAAAAAAAAAATTAACTTAGAAAATATACATAGGACTGTTTTAACAGTAAGAGTTAATTAGGTTCAGTACTTTAAACATTTCTTGCACATAGAACAAATTGAATATGTGTTTGTGATTATTGTAATGAATACCTTCTAGAAAAGAAGTTAAGGCTTGGAAAAGTCAAGCAATTCACCCAAGACGACACAGCCAGGGAATAGAAGAACTGGGTCTTGAACTCAGTTCTATCTGATTCCAAAGCCTGTGTTCATTTCCATTATTTTACTTTTCTCAAAGTTGAGTAACGGACAGACTTAGAAGAAACAAAAGTTCAGTTTAATATTGATGTTGATTTAAATGATTTTTCTTATAATGTTGCTAAAATGTGTGCAAATCTAAACCTAGATATAACTTCTTACGCCTATAAATCATGTTATAAAATTCAAACACATTTACTAATTATATGCAGACAAAAGATGCAACCCAGTAAAATTTAATTTAGTAACATTTACTTAATGTGATGGATGTTGTTTTTTACTTGAAACTAAAAACCACTCACAAAGGAACATGGTGCTCACTGCTAAGGTTCAAGATCTTTTGCGGCCATCATGCCCATACGTCTGTGTGTTGTGAGACTGGTCATTTTTTCCACCTCTTTTCTCTGTTCCAACTACTGCAAAAGCATAACATGATGTCATTTGGCCCTCACTTGGCAGAAATTCACCATTTACATAGTAATTCTGCCTCCATTTTTTTTTTTTTCCACTTTAGCCCACGGTAAAGTAGAACTAGCGGGGTATAACAAACTCAAAACAAAAACACTATTAATGTCTTTGAGGGACTTCCCTGGTGGTCCAGTGGTTAAGACTCCATGCTTCCAATGCAGGGGGCGCAGGTTCGATCCCTGGTTGGGGAACTAGGATACTACATTCCACGCAGCCAAAAACTGAGAAAAAAAAAAAGTCTTTGAATATGGTGACAATTATTAGTTGTGAGGTTGCCATCAGATGGTCAAAAAATATGCTTATGTACATGTTTTAGATTGCCACTGATATGAAACTGCCAAATGAAAAATCCTCACGGACCCTTGGAAATATGCTCAAGGATCTTCTAAGGAACCAAAGGTCTTATTTTAGGAAACTTGGAGCTGCTCTCTGATGGTCTAATTGCTGTCTCCTCCTGTCTTGAAGGAGCTTTAATTTGTACCATAAATGATATAGAATAACGTTTGAGTCATACTAAAGTTGTGCTGGCTGGAAGGAGGTAAGATGCAACACAATTACCTTTTCAAATTTTTTTTTTTTTTGCGGTACGCAGGCCTTTCACTGTTGTGGCCTCTCCCATTGCGGAGCACAGGCTCCGGACGCGCAGGCTCAGCGGCCATGGCTCACAGGCCCAGCCGCTCCGCGGCATGTGGGATCTTCCCAGACCGGGGCACGAACCCGTGTCCCCTGCATCTGCAGGCAGACTCTCAACCACTGCGCCACCAGAGAAGCCCTACCTTTTCAAATTTTTGTACAGTGCAAAGTGATGGAAGACATTCTTTCTGAACATGTAGAATCAATGACATTGGAGAGGGATGGTTTTCGTTTATGGCTTACTTTGGTGGTTGAGAAAAAGGGAGTCATGATCATGATTAACTATTATTTCACTCATTTTAAGGGGACAATAATGATTAAGGTTTATCTGACATGTTATCATTTACAAAGAGCTTTGTCCAACTTGATTATCTTCCATCTTCAACCACACCCAGATGAAGACATTTCTCCAAGTAATAATCATAAATTGAGGAGCTGATATTTAAATCAGGTGCCCTAAATTTTAACTTCTCTATGTTCTGCTATTGCAAGGCATCTCCATGAAGAGTAGTGCTACATGCAGCCTGTCCTTGACACGAGTAGGATAATACACACTACACTGTTCCCAAGTTTCTTCCTATTAGAGACAAGGAAGCCTGAATTTTCACCAAAGTCAAAACAAAATGTTAAGAACATGGGGCTCTAGGCTTATACTCTATCTTTATTACTTACTAACTCTGTGACTATGGAAAAGTTATGCAAACTCTCGAAGCTGCAGTATTGTCATCTGAAAAATAAGGATGTCAGTGCCCTTCTCATGAGGTTATTTTAAAGGTTAACTTAGAAAATATACATGAAGAACTTGGCATGATACTTGTATGCAGCACTAATAATACAATGCTTACTCTTTGCTAGACACTCTTTTAAGAGCTTTATATATTGACTTAATTAATCTTCGTATAACAACCCTATGAGTAAGATATATTTCATCCCCATTTGACAGATGGGGAAACTAAATGAGTTATCTAAGGTCACACAGCTGGTAAGCGATGATGGTGGAATTTAAACCCACACTTCTAATCCAAACCCTGTGTTCCAGAGTCTGTGCTTATGGCAAAGTTCTGTGCTACTTCTCCATGCTCCAAGTATTGTAACTTGAGAAAGGGACTGTCTTTATTTAATCTCCCCATCTTGTCATCCCATCTCAGCTCTTTCCTAGAATACTACATCACTCAAATCTTTTACAGTCTTTTACCCTGATTACAGTTTTAGCTCCATCGAATCCATTTTCCTCACTGCAGCCAACATGTTGTTTAATAGAACCACTCCTATCCCTCATTACAATCTTTCTAAGGTCAATCATCACCCTCAGTATATGGCCATGATCATAGCCCTGCTTTCCTTTCCAATCTCATCACCTTCTATCTCCTCTCAACTTTGACATTCTAGGAATCTAGACTATTTGTAGTTTCCTGAATATACAATTCAGTTTTATTGTACTTTGAAGCATTTTTTTTACCTTATTGAAATGACCATATTTTTATGAATGGCTAAATCCTTCATATCTTTTAAAACTCATTTTAAATAACCTTTATACGGGAAGTCTTTTCTGAAATCCTTACTTGTACTTCCTGAAATCTAGATGTGATTATAGTCACATTTCCTAAGCTAAAAAGTGTTTTAATTCTTAAAAAGAAAAAAAAAGGCTCCCAATGATACTTGTAGTATCAATTACTGTGCAGAACTGTGACATGGGGGGGTTGTGTATTAGTCACTTTGGACAAATACCACAAACACTAAATAGTAACTGAACCAAATATTATCACCAGATTTCGTTCTGGAACAATAGCAGTGTTGAGCGAATCCAGCTCTGGTTGTGTTTATGTACCAAGAAATCTTTGTATGGCGCAAAAAAAAAAAAAGAAATCTTTATATAATACTTTGTGATCAGTGAAACTCAGCACATGTTTCCCAAGACCCCGCCCTCCCACCTCTTCTTTCTTCCTCCCAACCCCCATCCCCTTGTTACTAAGCTCATTTTGTCAAGAAAAATTTGGCCTCTATGAATCTGATTTGTTTACACTTGACTCATCGAAAGTGTTTTGTAAGAGAGGTTTGATGTCCAAGAAGCCTCTAGAGCCTCCTCTGTGGATCTTTAAGGTATTTTTTTTTCTGAGAACTGAGAGGTGGTTTCTGGCCATGACATCCAAGTAAAGGGGAACTTCAAATTACTTAAGACTGTTAAGGGGATCAAAATATATGTATGAACGTGCTAGCATGTGCTCTCTTGTACTTCAGTTATATATCCACGTACAAGGAAGGTTTTCAATTTCTCCCTGAAGGTGAATTTCAGGAAGTGGGTAGTTGAACGACATGACCCAAGGAATCCTTAAAATATTACCTAGTTCCCTGGGCCCTACTGAAATTACTTTGTCCTTGATGTCACTAACATTTCCATATCAGAAGGCACCCTCTCCCAGACAATAGCTAATCTGAATTAAGTATTCCTTTCAGAATGGCCTTTGGCTTACTGCCAGCTAAGGTAGAGCAGGGTCCTTCCTTCCTGCCAAGCCACCTGGCTCCTTGCTTCCTTGCTATACCAGGCAGTCAGGCCCAGTCAGTGGAAGAGCAAGCAAGCCCCAGAACAGATAATGCAATCCATGTGTTCCAGCATAAATGTCTCTGTTTTTATTGCATGGCTGTAAGTCATTTATTCAAAGATTCCAAATTATATTTTAAAAGTTCAACAAATAGTTCATTGTACAACAGACTTGAGCACTTAATTAGAAACCGCAGTACTTTGCTCATTGCATGTAATATTATAATGGCCTTTTTCTTCCATTATCCAAATATTGTAGCTAATTTATCTTGTAAGATGTCTTGTGCAGTACACGACAAAAGTAGTGTGACTATATATAAGTTAGACAACTAGGCCTCATTTGAGAAAAGGGTTTTCAAGAACACTTCCTTAATATTTCTTCCTGGCCACTTTCTCTAATCCCTAGCAAACCACAGGATGTCCTAACCTTGAAACCTACCACAACAGCAACAAAGCCCCCGTCTGGTTACTAAACACCCTTGGAGGCTTCCTTTTTGGAAACTCACTTTCAGTTTTCTGCCACTGCAAGTCACTAGAGGAAAATCATCTTATTGTTTCAAAGGCAGAGAACAGAAATTGAATCCAATCACCTCTTTGGATGTGTTGATACCCTGACATCCCGATTTATCATTTCTAAACCCTATTGTCCTCTTGCACCACTCAGTAACCTTTAGAGACAGAAGGAGATGGTCACATATTCTCTGCCTCTGAATATATGGATGAGAACTAGAAACACAGTTACCTAATGCCAAACAGCTGGATATGTGAACACATCCTGATGTTTCCTTTCTTTATTCCATTTTCAGCCAGCTGTTTGGCATTACACAGACAACACCTAATCTTTCTAAAAAGAGTTTCAAAAATATTATGACTCTTTAAATTGTGAAGACGGGAAAACAAAGACTTAGAAAGATATAACTGAAGTCTATGCAATCATGAAGGATTTAAATAAACTGAATATAAACTCATTCGTAGATCAGAATGCTAGAAACATTCTTTGAAATCTGAGAAAGACTTTAAGCCACAAACAAAAGGACAACCGAGTTAAGAATAAACATATGGAACTTGTTACCCTAGAGGTAGGGAATGAAGATATACATATTAATTCAAAAATATTTTTATATGTTCACAGATGATCGACAGAGTTATTAAACGCAATGAAAATATTTTGGATACATTGCTAACTTTTTGACACTGGTGTCATGGAGGACAATTCTGACTTTTAGCACAGGAGTAACTGTCTGTATCCATACACTGTGTTGGTTGAAATAAAGTCTGGCAATTGTAACTTGCATGGTAGCTGCTTATCATTATTTGTTGAATGAATACTAATATGTATAGTGCTTTCAAGTACATAAACTCTTGCATATGCATTCTCATTTTTTTATCCTTATTATAATCTTTTGATATTGAAACGGTAGAAAATTCCCCAGAGAAGGGAAATGGAGGTAGGTGGAGAGAGAAGGATTATGGGAGAGTAATCACACTCTTGGGCTCTGCAGTCAGAACCGCCTAGAATCCTGGCTCTACAAATCACAGGCTTTATCATTTTAGACAAGATACGTAAACTCTCCAAACCTCAATTTCCTTTTAGGTAAAATGAAAATAATGAAAAGTCTACTTTATAGTGTTTCTGTGAGAATTAATGAGATATCCCATATAAAGCATATTGTCCAGTGTCTGGCACATAGAAAATATTCAATAAATATTAGCTATTTTAAAGATAAGAAAATTTATTTGCAAAGCTATTAAGTAGTCTATCCTCCACAACATGGCTTGTAAATTATAGTACTGAGAATCAAGCAGAATTCTTTACATTCTGGTGTGTTTGTTCCATGTGCATGGCATATGCTATCTGGCCAAAGATAAAAGACTAGACCTAGTTGCCCAAGGAGAAAGAACTGGCATTTGGTATTTGAATGAGTTCTCCCATACAATGACAAATATAAACTCTATAACTCGTTAAGTATTGTATATTTTAAGTGGACTTCTGTTGGTTTTATGATAAAAATATCCAATTTATCGCTGATCGACGATAGTCAACTGTATGTTTGGATTTGTGAGCTCACTACCATCATCTTGGCAATGTTTACCATTTATTAAATAAATTCTATCTATAGTTTAAGTAACAACAAAGATTTGCATTTATATGAGAGGCCTTCTGTTTAAAAGAGGATTAGACAAAATGATATGGAGGAAACACTGCAGAAGTATTTCTTAACATCTATTCCTCAGATGAGACCAACAGTGCAGAACAAATTTAGCATGAAAATTAATTCATGTCCTTTCCAAGATGTCTTAAAAAATGAGCCAGCTAGTGTGTTTGGATAATAGAAAAAAAAAAAAAGATCAGCTCCGTGCTCTGTGACCACCTAGAGGAGTGGGATAGGGAGGGTGGGAGGGAGACTCAAGAGGGAGGGGATATGGGGATATATGTATACAATAGCTGATTCACTTATACAGCAGAAACTAACACACCATTGTAAAGCAATTATACTCCAATGAAGATGATAAATAAAAACAGAAAAAAAGATCCTCTGTAATATTCTTTTCAATAAAATATAATCACCCCAAGCATTTCATCTACAGCATGATTATTTGCAATTAAGCCTAGCACGTTTAGCCACTGTAGATTTCATATTTCCCTCTCTCTAAATACAAGTAAATTATATAGTATGATTATTACGTAGTATGGGGCACCTTGATCCCCACTGCTTACTTTATCTTCACTACAACTTCTCTTCCTTCACCACAACTACCACGTGGAACATTTATCTGGTGGTGCAGACAAAAGAGGATATTATAGGTGGGAATTGTGTCCGTTGATCCTTGCTACGTAACAGTCACCCCAAAACACTCTGTCTTAAACAACAAAATTTATTGTTTCTGATAATTCTGTGAGTTGGCTGGGCAGTTCTAGTCTGGGCTCATGTAGCGCCTCAGCTGGGACCAGGTGGTCGGGATGGCATTACTCACAGGTCTGGTGCTTGGATCAGTGACAGCACGGTGACAGGCCACATGTCTTCCATTATCACACAGCCTTGGCCAGACTTATTCACATGGCGATGGTTGTAGTATTCCTAAAAGCACCAGGCAGAAAAGCCCCAATAAATAAGTGATTTTCCAGCCTTTGGTGGTGTCACGTTGTTTATTGTCACATTGGCCAAGCAAGTCATAAAGGCAAGAGCAGAATAGAGGGGTGGTTACATAGACTTCCACTCTTAGTGGGAGGAGTTGCAAGCTCTCATTTCAAAGAATGTGATATTAAGAGATGGGAAGAGCTTAGGTGATGTTTCCTCCCTACCACAGACTGTCCATGACTCTATTCTATTCGAATTCTCTCCCAGAAGTCGTTCTGCACTTTACAAAGAAACTTCACAATCCTCCTTTATTTTATCCTCTCAAAAATTGTAGAAGGAAGATTAATGGAGAAGATACGCACTTAAGTTTTAACTTTTAGGGCTTCCCTGGTGGTGCAGTGGTTGAGAATCTGCCTGCCGATGCAGGGGACATGGGTTCGAGCCCTGGTCTGGGAGGATCCCACATGCCGCCGAGCAGCTGGGCCCGTGAGCCACAACTGCTGAGTCTGCGCATCTGGAGCCTGTGCTCCACAACAGGAGAGGCCACGACGGTGAGAGGCCTGCGCACTGCGATGAAGAGTGGCTCCCGCTCGCCGCAACTAGAGAAAGCCCTCGCACAGAAACGAAGACCCAACGCAGCCAAATAAATAAGTAAATAAAATAAATTTATATAAAAAAAATTTTAACTTTTAAACAATTAGTTGTGTGACTTATGTCCAGTCACTTGATCCCTAGTCATCAGATAGTATTACAACAGCTTCTGTGCCATAACACTGTTGAGAGAATTAAACTGGATGATTCTGTGTAAATTATTTAGCACAAAACTCAAATGGTTAGCTTTTAAGCTTCCATTTAAAAATACTCTCTGAGCACTTACCTCATTCCTATGAATCAAGATAGACTATTTTTTTTTAACATCTTTATTGGAGTATAATTGCTTTACAATGTTGTGTTAGTTTCTGCTGTATAACAAACTGAATCAGCTATATGTATACATATATCCCCATATCCCCTCCCTCTTGCGTCTCCCTCCCACCTTCCCTATCCCACCCCTCTAGGTGGTCACAAAGCACCGAGCTGATCCCCCTGTGCTATGCAGCTGCTTTCCACTAGCTATCTATTTTACATTTGGTAGTGTATATATGTCAATGTTACTCTCTCCCTTCGTCCCAGTTTACCCTTCCCCCACCCGTGTCCTCGAGTCCATTCTCTATGCTTCCGAGTATAGACTATTTCTAAGGATTAGTTAAGAAAATAGTATTAAGCCAAATTCTGTACCTTATTCTAGCTTTTATCCTGAGGCAAGTTACTGAACATTTTGGATCTTACGTTGTTTCCCTCACCTGTAAAATAAGCATAAAAATAATTACATCTGCCTCATAGGGTTGCTGTGAAAATTACATAGAAATAATTAGAGAAATGTCTGGCACACAGAAATACACAACAAATGATAACAATTATTATAATGTCAGAGTATTGGAGTAGAGACTAGATATTTGTAGATGAAAATATTCATTAAAGATGATGGGCTTCCCTGGTGGCGCAGTGGTTGAGAGTCCGCCTGCCGATGCAGGGGACACGGGTTCGTGCCCTGGTCCGGGAAGATCCCACATGCCGCGGAGCGGCTGGGCCCGTGAGCCATGGCTGCTGAGCCTGTGCGTCCGGAGCCTGTGCTCCGCAACGGGAGAGGCCACAACAGTGAGAGGCCCGCGTACCGCAAAAAAAAAAAAAAAAAGATGTCCTCATGTATATTACAGACTATTGGAAGAGTAAGACATTGAAAAAGTTCAACACATCAATAAATAAAAATTACAAATTGTGATTAGTGCCATGATAGAAAATATTATGAAAAAGGAACATAGGCAAACTTCTGATCATGTGATAGTGATAGGTCTCACTGGTGAAGAAATTTTTAAGCTAAGAATTCAAGAATCCAAAAAAGTTGAGATTCTTTACAGAAAATAAAGATTATAGTTAGAGAAGTAAAGCAACTTGTTCAAGGTTGTACAAGGCAGATATAAATAACCCAGGAAGTTTCTACGTGATAATACAACTGCTCCAAACATTATTGGCTCTGGGAGCAAATGTTGCTGAACTCTGAGTGAGCTGGACAGCATCTCAAAATGTAAACTTCATCCCTCTGTGTGTTGCCCTCCTATTCACCTTATCCAGTTTATGAAATCTCTAACCTGAAGACTGAAAAAACCTAGAAAATGGATTTTGACATTAAAAGCTAATAATTCTGTCCTTTGTTGTGGTCCACAATCCTGCCATGTAAAAATTCAAAATATTCCTCAAACTAAAAGGCCAGGATTGTCGCAATGTACAAAACTGTCAGGCCCAACTATATACTGTCTACTCTATCAGAGACACATTTAACATAAAAAGACACAGATATGAATAAAGAAGGTAAATGGAAATAAATATATCATGCAGGCAGGAAGCATAAGAAGGCAGGAGTGGCTATATTAATATTAGATAAAATAAATTTTAAGGCAAAGAGTTTTACCAGATTAAAATAGAGATATCACATAACGATAATGATCCCAGTTCATCAGAGACTATAAATGTGTGTATTTAATAGCAAAGCTGCAAACACTGACAGGAAGAAAGGGAGAATAGGCAATCTTACCATCATAGCTGGAGATTTTATTACTTTTTGCAGCAACTGATAGAACTGGACAAAAAAAAAATCAGAAAAGACGGAGATAACATGGACAACATTAATGTGGCCCTAACTGATACTTATGCCACAAAAGAACTCAATAACTGCATAATACACATTCTTTTGACTTGCTCGTGGTGTATTCACCAAGCTCTAAAAAATGGTGCTTCAAAAATAGTACCATGTATATATATAGAATAGAATATTACTCAGCCATAAAAAGGAATGAAATAATGCCATTTGCAGCAACATAGATGGACCTAGAGATTATCACACTAAGTGAAGTAAATCAAAGACAAATATCATATGATATTATTTCCATGTGGAATCTTAAAAAACGACACAAATAAACTTATTTACAAAACAGAAGTAGACTCACAGACATAGAAAACAAACTATGGTTAACAAAGGAGAAAGTGGGGAGAGGGATAAATTAGGAGTTTGGGATTAAAGATACACACTACTATATATAAAATAGATAAACAACAAGGACCTACTGTATAGCACAGGGAACTATATTCAATATCTTATAATAATGTGTAAAAGAATCTGAAAAAGACTAGATTATATATAGGCATATGTATAATTGAATCACTTTGCTATACACCTGAAACTAACACAACATTGTAAGTTGACTGTACTTCAGTAAAAACATTTTTAAAAACGCTATCATGAAAGGCCATAGTTTGAATCGCAAACTTAAAAAAAAAACAGTTAATAGCATTCTTTCTTTACACATGAAATTACATTAGAAATTAATAATAATAACATATGCAGAAAATAATCCCAAACATTTGGGTAATATACAGCACACTTATAAAGAATCCACTACTAAAAAAGAAATTACATATAACTCAAGTCTAATGAAGAGAAAAACACCGGACAAATCCCAGTTGACGGACATTCTAGAAAATACCTAACGAATAATCCTCCAAGCCGTCAAAGCCATCAAAAACAAGGAAAGTCTAAGAAACTGCTACCAAAAGAGATGATAACAATATAGTAGAAATAAGGACTAGCTTAGAAATCAGGCAGACATGGTTCAAATCTCAGTTGTGAACTTTCTAGCCATATGAACCTGAGCAATGCAGTTCCTCTCTGTAACTGTTTCCTCAACTGTAAAATGAGAATGTAAATGCATATCTTGATGACCTGTTGCCTGCTATGCCTGGGCAGCCATTGGCAGAACTTTTCCCTAACCCAGAACTTTTCCCCAAATAACCCCCACTTGCTGCCAGGAAGACTCCCTTACAGGCTGTCTCCCTTTGCTTTAAGTTGCAAGGGCTGGGGGAGACTAGAAGAGTTCTGGGTTTTTTTAATACTGTGTATGAGACTAGGGAGGCTTGTTGAAAGCAGTGAGATATACTATAAACTTAGCAAATATCTCAATTTGTAAACTCACATCTTTACGAGTTAAAAAAACTTAATTTTAAAATAAAAGGAATAAGAAATGGTAAACTGTATGTTCCTCTACTGTTTCGAAATCAAATAGAGAATTTAGTTCATAGGTAGACTCAAGAAAAGACTCCTTCTTTGAACTATTTAAGCGATTTGGCTCATATCTCCTCCTCTCCTATGCAATTTTTTGTTCTCCTATTATAGTGCTTATCTCCGTGGAAGTCCTATGGGACATCCCTCCTTGTCCCCCTCCTTCCCTGTCTCTCCTTCCTTTCTTCCCACCCTCCCTCTCCCTCACCCTTCCCTCTCCCTCACCCTTCCCTCTTCCCACTCCCTCCCTCCCTCTCCCTCACCCTCCCTCTCTTCCCTTCCCTCTCCCCCTCTCTCTCCCTCCCTCTCCCTCTCTTTCTCTCTCTCTCCCTTTCCATCTTCTTTCCTCTCTCTTCCACTGCAGCTTGAGCCTTTGAAAGGCAGACCCAGCATTTGGTTCCTTGTTTTGTGTCCTGCCACTTAGCACAGATTCTGTTGTATGATAGGTGTTCAGTCACTGTTTCTCATTTGAATTGATCATTATAAACAAATTTCTTGCAGCTGGTATGGACCAGAGCCTTTTCCATTGGAAGTTCTTCCTGAAAAACACATGGATCATGGGGAAACGAGGACAGAGAAAGTAATCTAACCTAAAAAGTTGTGAAGCTCCATGACACACCCAGAATGCAACAGTCCAAATATGAATTCAGTCCTTGGCTTACTTTTCTTTGTTGGCTTCAGAACTGACCTTGAGTCATGGAGCAGACCGTGATACAAATAGAACAATTTTTTGTTGTTGTTCTTGTGTTTTCTCTTTGTATTCTGCAATAAGACCCAGAAGTGCCTTTTCAATGGATCACTGAAAAAATCATAGTAGAATATTATGGTAAAAAATTAAATATATACATATATAAATTAACAATAGTGCTTAAAAATAAAATGTCCCAGGGGCTTAGCAAACCCTTCTGAGAGTTTCAGTAAAACTCACATTCTGACATCCATACTCTTACCCTTAGATATATGTCACGTAAGAGGAACATGGACATGATGGAGGTTAGCCAGATTTCAGCATGAATGGCCTAAGAAAGAAGCAAGAAATTTAAACATTTTTAAATAGAATAAATTTTGCAAAAAATAGTTTTTTATACACGTATATATGTATATATATATGATATATCCTTAACTATTCAGTAGAAGTAGTCATAGATATATGAGTAATAATTATAACAAAACTAACATATTGGACACACATTATCTGTCAGGCATTGTACTCAGGTTTGTGTGTTATTTTATTTAATCATCAAATAAATTTGGGTCATATAAAATTGAATCTTAAGGACATGAAATAAATTTTCAAAGCTGTGTACGTATTAAGTAGCAGGGCCAGTATTCAAACCCAGAAAATCTAACTTCATAGTCCTCCATCTTAATCACTCTAATATGCTTAGTATATTTAGTAGATATAATAACACTGAACCCAAAATATTGTAAAATCCAGATGCAAATTTAGGAAATTCACTGTATACAAGAATAACAGTTAATTTTTATTTTTTAACATCAAATTGGATGAATATTAAAACACAGGACTTCATCTGTTTCCTACATAAATTTGCCAGTGAATGGCAGTCAAAAGCTAAATACAATCCCTTGTCAGGCAAAAGAGTTGTAAGGTCCATAAAACACAAAAATACCTTTTTCAAGTTCTCTTCTCCCATTCAAATTTACATAACTTTACAAAGTAACTTTTTCAGCAATCACTGCCCTTATAGCCAGTTTTGAAATAAATTAACTTTAGAAGCAGGTCTTTGAATTTCTGTAATATAGTGTGTTAAATCAATAGTTTATAAAATATTAACCTTATAATTTGTCTTGCCCTCTTTAAATTAATCAAATGCATTAATAATAGCAAAAATAAAGATTATGACAGAAACAATGGTAGGCTTTTACTCCATCATTTTCTTTTCCTGGACATGTATAAAGACTTCATTTCCCAGCTTCATTAGCTGTAAGATCAGGGTGATTTGACTGAATTCTGGCTAATGAAATGGAAGTTGAAGAGTTGTGCACTAACTTCTGTGCCTGGACCTTAAAATATTTTGTGCAATCATATTTTACTTCCCTTTTATTAAGTGATTGTGGAAGCCACATGTTGCAGCCTTACAAGATGGACTCAGCCTGGAGTTACATGAGAAAAAATCACCAACAAAAGCGTACCCACACTGTATTCTAGTGTGCGTAAGAAATAAACTTATTATGATAAGCCAATGAAGACTCATCGTTACTACAAGGGAGAAAGGACTACTCAGGCTAACGCAATTGTTAATAATATTTTAATGAGACAAACTGTTTTTGGAATATTATTAAATGTCATAAAATTATTAATGTAATTTTATCTTTATGTAATGATTTTTAAATTTATTTTTTTTGCATATGTCTGATAATAGATATATTTCCTCAGTAGTACAAATTTACGTATTTTTGGGTTGCATGATAAAGATACTTTTTCTTGATGAAGAAGCAATCAAAAACATTTAGAAGTAATTAATTTAAAATATATGCTTTATTAACACATTTTCATCACCAGCTATTTCACTATCAATAGGACACTCTTAGACGTATTATTTTCACAAATCTGATCCATATATCTCGGTCTTAAAAGACAAGAAAATGAATGTCAGCTGTGTCCTACTTCCACACACCTCTCCTAATCTCCACCCACTCTTAGTTGATATAGGTCACCATACCCAAACCAAAGATTTAGTAAAGTAGAGACTGTCAGTGCCAAGGAATTAAACCATGGCTGAAGACAATGTCCTTTAAACACTCATATCCTTGAAGTTCTGTAATGTATAAGCATTATATCTGAGAAATAAGGACAGAAACAATAATTAAGTTTCCAAAGGAAAAAATTTAAAAACAAGTAGATGCAAATTTCCATCTTAGATATATAGGTATATCTACATACACATACCTACCTAACACATGCACACAGACACAGATGTATGATTGTATACTTACACATATATTGGGTATTCATTTTATAGAATCAGAAAAAAATAATTTTTTATCCTAGAGATTTTCCTACTCAAACTGAAAATAACTAGAGGTAAGATTGAAATGAACCTTAGCCGCAAGGAAAAATTGAGGGTCTTGGGTCTCATTTTCTTGAGTTAAGTCAAGAGCAATATTTGTTTCAATAGTCTGATAGAAAATTTTTGTCCTATTCAAGTTCAAAAGCCAAAGACAGTCAATATTCTAGCTCTTAAAACTGCCATACATCTTTCAAGAATAACTGGTAAGCTCAAAGAGAGTGTCTGCTCAGGGGTTAGCTCCAAAATGTATTCATTTTGAGAACTTTGTGGCTCTTTAAAGTCTAGGATTAAAAGTAGTAGGAAGAGTGGCCTTTGAAATCTTTGAAACCATTGACAGCTCTGAGCTCTCTGAGACCTCTTGGTCACAATAACATCTACTGAGTACACTCTTGGACATGTCTCACTAGAAGCTCTCACCCTATCATCTGATCAAAAGTTTGACCTTTTAGGTCACTTTGTGAGAGTTTCAGATGTTCTTTTAAAAAGGCAAGACCAACATTTCAACACAACTAAAGCTATTTGAAAGTGTTCAGGGTATATGATGGCTCTGTCTCAACTTCAAGGAAACATCTCCTACAGTAGTGCTTTTGCCTCATTAGTTCTCAAAGCAGTGGTGCTAGGGACTGAGTAAATGTGTTCTTCAAAATTCTTATGTTAAAGCCCTAATCACCAATATGATGGTATATGAAAGGAGAGCCTTTGGGAGGTAATTAGGTCAATAGGGTAGAGGTTTCAAGAATGGGATTAGTGCCCTTATAAGAAGAGACGTGAGAGAAATGATCTCTCTTTCTGCCATGCAAGGCTACAGCAAGAAGGTGGCCATCTGCAAACCAGGAAGAGGACTTTCACCAGAATCTGTTGGCACCTTGATCTTGGACTTCCTAGCCTCCAAAAATTAAAGCTTATTGTTTAAGCCATCCAGTCTATAGCATTTTGTTATAGCAGTTAACTAACGAAGACAAATGGTGATCAAACAACCAAGCACCCTTAACATAGCAAGCTACTTTTGGATGCAAAATATATGTTATAAATGTCCTAAGTTGATTGCACAGTGTTAGGAAATCAATTTTGCAATTTTCTGCCATCTTTACTTGGTAGAAATGACTCAGTTCATATCAATAATTGTGGTCAGAGGAACTATAAATCTCCTCTTATCTCTCTTGGTCAGTGGAGTTGCCTCTTCATTAGAGAGATGGCATTTTGGTGGGATGTCATGTATTATTAGTCAATGTAGAAATTTTTATAATTCATAATGTAACTAAAGGCAGGGAAGGGACAAATGTTCTCTTGGCATAATAAGGTCATAGTTATTCATTCATAAGTAATAAGGTTTTCACAGTAAAGTATGTATGAATTTTTTGTTCTTTGGATTGTTTGGGAGGATTTATACTGTTTCAGAAGGAAGTGGCGAGATGTGTTTGATTTTAGGTACTCTATAAAATGCCAGATGTCACCCCAAGTGCATGTTCTTCTCATATCATCTTGTTTCTATAAGAGAGCAGCAGCCTGAAAGTGCTAAAATCAGAGTCCATCCCTGGCACTTATGGAACAGTTATCATTAGGCCAGGGAGGGATAGCTGAGAAAGCCATTGAAACCTAAGACTAGAGCATTTACAAGACACAAAAATGGGTTAACATGAACTGAGATTTTATTATTTGAATAAAAAAGCACAGTTCCTTAGGATCTGCCCTGTTCTGGACACACACAAAAGATAAAAGAGGATGATATGGTTAAAGGGAGAGAGAACTTCCAAATATTAGATAGAATGGTACAGGTAAATGCCCCAGAAGTATGTCATACCCACATTAATCTCTCTCTGTGAGGATAGAGAATAGACCAATATCACTAAGGTGACAAGAAAAGAAGGGATGGACACATGGCTTACATAGTGCAATTTTTCTTTCCTACCTTGAATGTTTGACTGCTAATAAAACAAACAAAAAAAGATTATGGTAGGTGTATTAGTTTGTTTGAACTGCCATGACAGAATACCACAGACTGGGTGGATTGAATAACAGAAATGTATTTTCTCACAATTTTGGAGGCTTGAAGTCCAAGATCAAGGTGTTGGCAGGGTTGGTTTCTGGTGAGACATTTTTTCCTGGTTTGCAGAGGCCCACCTTCTCATTGTGTCCTCACCTGGTCTTTCCTCTGTGCACAGAGAGAGAGGTCTCTGGTGTCTCTTCCTCTTCTTATAAGGACACCAGTCCTATGGGATTAGGGCCCCACCCTTATGACCTCATTTAAACTTAATTACTTCTTTAAAGGCCCCATCTCCAAATAGAATCACATTGGTGGTTGGACTTCAACATATGAATTTTGAGGAGACATAATTAAGTCCATACAGTAGGAGATGTCATGTTTAAAAAAAAAACTAAAACTTTTTCAGGATAAAAGGGTAGAATAGCAAATGAAGCCAGGGGTTAAATTATTGCAAATAAATATACTTTGTTAGGTCCTGACTAAATATATTCGTTCAACTTATTCTGAATTTTCCAATGACCAAGGCAAAGATTCTGAATTTTCCAATGACTAAGGAAAAGATGTGAATAACATCAGTTATGGAGCCCACAATCTCAATAAACTCTTATTTGCTTTCAGGAGAAACAAAGCTTTTCTTAGAGTCAAGGCCTGAAAGATACCATTTTGATAACACCTTAAGAGTTCAAGCAAAAGCCAGTTAAATAACATTGTGTCTTATTGTATCTTTCACTGGTAACTGCCAGAATAAAGACAAATCAAACACTCAGTAAAAGTGTTTCTATGAGAGGTCCACACAATGTGGGCCAAATGCATAGCTTTTGGTGATACTTTTGGTAAGCTGGGTCCAACAATTTTTATTTATATATCTAAAATAAGTAATAATGAGTAGTATAAAATTAATTTCCATATTCTGACCTTTGCTAATCAGAAAAGTATACTATTGTACATATTTTTAACAAAAAAAGAAAGATAAAAAGTTCTAAATAATATGGATACAAAGAGGCTTCTTCTTCTTATGTCTGTTCTCCATCCAAATGCTCAACATTATTTTTATTTTATAAATTTGGGAGGGCAGTTTGAGGACGTCAGAGCAATTTGTGGCTTACTTAAACTGTATGTGAAATTCTTGAGGTTGTATAAAAAAGTGAAGAAATAAACACATGGATAAAATAGTTTATTACAAAAGGACTTCAGCATGAGCAGGGATGACTACATGACCCAGCAGCCCTATTTATAAACTAGAAGTTCCTGAACTTAAGGATTGGTTTCTAAAAAGGAAATGACCTTTTCTGTGTTAGTTTAATAACCCTCAAATTAAAATGTTATATTAATTGTTGTATGTATTTGGAACTTCAGTACCAAATAGTTACTTACTCTAGATGGTGACATTATGCACAAGGTTGGCTTCTGGATATAACCCAGGGACCCAAGGATCTCTCTTTAACCTAAATATTAAGCCACCTCATTTGCACAAGTGGTCACTTTTTCTATCTATGAATCACCAGTTGGGGGAAAAAGTAAGAGTTGGGGCCACTAGCTCCCAGAAGCATGATTAAAATACATGTTTTTATCAGTAAGTATATGCTTTCCTAGCCTTTGAAAAATTCAACATCTATTTAGTCAATTAGTAACCATCCCTTTAAAATGCAGGGAAAACCTTGACCATACACAGACAATGAAAAATACACGGAGTGTGTTCAAAGGAGAGTCTGTGTTTCCCCAGGCAGCAGAATGACCTGATCAGAAAATATTGAGCCCAGATGATGTATCAAGGCTCTCTTTGGTCCAATCCCAAATTTCTTTTATCTTTTTTTGCTCTTCCTAAGTGAAATAGCATTTAGGGGTTAACCTTTCCAACTGATCATCTCCAGAACACACATTTAGTATTTTCTACAGTTGGAACTTTCAGGGAAATTTTGATGTTAAAGACACTTCTGTGTGCAGTGTGACCTTTGGGACTACTTTAATGTTTTATTATTATTTAATCAATATGTGTTTTCATCTTGTTTCCTGAATGAGAATGAAGCTCCTTCAGGGTAGTTATTTGTCTCATACTTCTTTAAATTTGTTGTAAAGACTAGAAATAATGTATTGCACACAGGGAACAGCATGGCCAGGAGGAACAGGCTTGGGTTTGGGGACCGATTCTAATTCTCACTCTGCTAGTCCAGTCACTAGCTATGTGATTACTGGTCACTTATTTAACCCTCCGGAGATATAATTATTATTCAAAGAACATGCTGGGGCGTGTGGGAGAGTGGAGTTAGCTGACTGGCTACTAGTGAACCAGAGGTTTAGTGCAAACGCTTGATCCTATTTACATGGGTTTGAGGTTTGAGTGCTCTTGGCTTTGTTTGCAGAAACCTTTCTTCAGAGACGTTCAGCTTTCAATACCTTTAAGAAAATGCATTGAGAAGATCAAGGGAAGGATCACTTTTAAGCTGAGTGCAAAACCCAAAGCTCACTTAGATATCCTTGGCTTATTCCACTACTGGATAGACTTATGTTCTTGGGCAAAGACAACTGTTTTTCCTGGCTCTCTTCCTCAAATATGCAGACAAATCCTCGATGGCAGCAACAGCTAGAGAAGAGTTTATAGCCAACTCTGTTAAAGGAAGTCGGTAATACAAGTCCTGTTTACTGGTGCCAAATTGCATAGTTGGTCCAATATTAGATAAAAAGTTCAGCATCCAAGGGCTTCTATTGATCACTGTGAGTGATTTTACTCTTTTTCGAATCAAAGTTGTTTACTGCAATGCTTCAGGTAGGGCTTGTCCAGAGTAATTTTGAAAAAAATAATGAATAGAGGGCTTGTTTGTTTTTGTTTGTTTGTTTAAGGCCTACTTTTACATACCTGGCATTACAGTGACCAACACACAGAAAGAGGGATTCTACTAAATGTACTGAAGGAGCTGCTGGAAAAGATGCAGGGACGTTAAAGATGAAAAAAATAGAACAGTGGAGGAAAGGGTAAAATGGTATACTTTATATTTGAACTCGTAAAACTAACTGATTATTAATGGTCATTCAGTGAAAAACCTTGGTTTGTGTTTTTGGGGGCCAGTTTTGATCTTGAAAATCCTCCCCTCCCCCACTACCATTTCAGCTGTTGTTGTCCATTGTAGTTGTCAGGGTTCTGCAATACTAGGTTAAATATTTTTATAGTAGCTTGAGATTTGATTTGCTTCTTTCTGTGACCATTATGTTGTCATGGCAAAAGTCTTGTGTAATATGAGAACCATAATTTCCATTTCACAAAGAAAATAATGATTCTTCAAGCTGACTTAAAGGACTCAACAATTTAAATGAATAGCAAGAAACCCATACTTATGTATCCCTCGAATACACTTGATTTGTATACGTCTAAGGAAGTATGGCTAACTGGTATCTTACGCTATAACATATTCCCATCTCCCCAGCATTGGTCATGGAAGCATTTGTTCATTGTTTCATAACACTAGTTCTTTTAATAACCTGGAGATAGTTCCATTAAGAAACTCAGAAATTTGACCAGGATTCATGGAGAAACACATTCCTTTATGCCCTGGTTTGGAAATTACTTACCAAATCAGAGTCTTTGGAATTTCCATAGCTTAAGCAATTGTTGTAAAAGAAACTTAGTATACTCCTGATATTCAATCCACTTTGCTTTCTGGATGAATGCAAAATTAATGTTTTTTGGTGACAAATTATCTTGTTTGGAATTTATAGATGTTTTCGTCAGAAGTACTGACTACAGATTCAAAACAATAATAATTTTTTTAAAAAGCAGTGTTCTTATTATGCATGGGATAACATGGTTCAAATCAAAAATGTTGCCTCTCCTTTGTTGAGGGTGTGCAGGCTTCAAAAGGGTGGATCTTATTTTTTGAACAACAATTGTTTTTCCCCACAATTCTGTGGTTTGCAACGTGGTTCTATCGGTTTTGCCTGGACTCTTTCAGGCAGTTGTAACCAAATAGCAGCTGGATTGATTGGGCCGGGAGGCCCAAGATGACTTCATTCACATCTCTGGTAGTTGGTGATGCCTGTCAGCTGGGGTACCTCAGTTCCCCTCATCTGGACTTCATCCGAAGGACTGCACAGATCAGTTGTTGCCCTTCTGTTTGTTCTCCCAATTTCCTTTCCTTCTCCATTATTTTGCAGCTCCTTATTCCTCAGGGTGCTTGAAATATTTTTTAATTTTTCTAATCCAGTTCTCATGTGAAGGATGTGGGTATCTCATGCCTTTTTGCTCTTCTCATACTACGCTAGATACATGTTGTTTTCTTAGCTCCTATTTTTTTCCCCCCACTTATTTTGACAGCTTCTATCACCTTTGGGACCAGCTTGTATTTCTGTTCTGTGTCTATTCATGCTTTGGAGTGAAACTTCAAAATAGAAAAACATGGCAAATTTTACATGACTAAGTGTTTAATTTGCACAGTCCTGATTTTTGTACTATGATTCTCTGCAGAGGACTACCTTACTTCTATGTCCTTTAAAGGATTTTCTTTTATTTTTTATTTTAAAAACCAGATGCATTTCTCTATTTTATTTTGGAATATGTACTTCTTGATGTCAACTAAAAACATCCTACAGTTTCTCTGCCTTCTTTCTAGATTTTTCCTCTCTCAATAGGGAAATAAGAGCCAATGGTCCACTCCAAGAAAAGCACAACCAGATCCAAGTGAACACAGCTTCTTTAAAGGTCCTGCCAATGAACCACACTCTCTGCTGCTGTCATTTAAGCACTTTGACACCCACCTGGGGCTATTGTCACAGGTGCCTATTCTCTACTCCATTCAACTTTTAAGGATCTACAAATGGTGTCCAGGATTCAATGTAATCAACATACTGAAAAATAAAAGAGAAGTGCCCAACAGAAACAAACTGAGAGTGTATTATATCTGTCATCATGAAAGCCACATTTCTAATTATTTTACTGAGGAAGAGTGAGAGCTGCAAACTTTTTTTAAAAGATCATGTCCCTGAACAGCAAATATCACGAAAACCTCAAATCATCAAATAATAGAATTGTTAAGCACTGTATGAAAGTCCTCTTATTTTAAGTAATATTGCCCCTAATCACAAGTAAAGACAATATGAATTAGATTTGCCTCTTTGAATTAACTGTGGTGAGTTGTAACTTACATGATTATCTTACCTTGAACATTTTTGCTACTATTTATTTTTAAATTGTTATTGCCTGAGCTCTGTCCATTATCTCGAGTAAAGTTCATTTCTCAACTCTCAATGCAAAATTTTGTGTTAATTTAAGATTAAAATGGCACGAAGATTTAAATATATGCCTTTTTCCTCCAAGGTCACAATAGATTGAGGGTCAGTAAAAGGGAGAAATTAAGAAACCTGACTTCATTTCAGCCTATTGCTTGGAAATAGCAAAAGGACCTCATCTGTCCTGGGAACTTTCCAAGTATTTATGTTTATTATTTCCAAGAGACTTTTCCCCGAATAGCTCTGGGATCTTATAACAATTTTCATATTTTCTAAGCAAAAATAAATAAATAAATAAATTCAAACGTGTTGAGAAAAGAATATGGATAGAAGGAGATATTAAGAGTATAGGAGAAAAAATAATTAAACCAAAATAAACAAGACAAATAAGAGAGTTTGAAACTCAGTTGGGTAGTGATTGAGGATAGACACTGTCCAGTGGGGAGAGTTGATGCTTTAGAAGTCCAGATATTTTCGAGAAAAAGTGATTCTTATTTATTTTGAAGGGGAAAAAAAATATTTTTGAGGGTAAATAGATGTAAAAGAGCTACATTCTACATTTATAAGGGATTACAAAACAGAGCAATGATGACCTTGCAAATAATTTCTAATTTAAAATGTGTGGGGATTTCATATTTTAAAAGGCCATTATTAATACATTTTTCTTCTCAAGTTTTTTAAAGTTCTTGAGGAATGATACAGTTATGTGGGGGAAATTTACCTATAACAAGCATCATTCTGTGACCTCTGCTCTGGCCTACAGAGTGCTGAGTTAAGGAGAAGACACACTACTTATCCTACAAGAAAATTGGAAGATCTGAGCTTTGAGCTGTAATATTTCCAGATGGTTGAAATCGAAAGCAGACTTCCTCTCCTTGCCTATTCAGCCAAAGTTTTATGCAGCAGTAAATAAACTCTTATTTGCTTCTGCCACATTTTATAGCAGAATACAGATGGATTGAGGTGAACGATTTCTTGGGGAATGATTCTCTTCTCATTGTACTTTGAAGGTTGGATACTACTTCTGTCTTAAACCAGGAATACATTGCTCACAATTATAACTTCAAGAATAATATAGAATTCTTTTGGTTCACTGGCTTTTACCATTAAGACTTTTCTAAAACTTGCAGAAAATATTCTCAATTTCTCTTTCCACAGATTGAGGTAGAAAAGCATAATGATGGTCCTTCTCCTTAAACTTTAAGTATTAAACTTGTTCTCATGGAAGTTAAAAACTCAGTACATTGATTTTCATTGTGCATACAACAATGAACACTTTTAGGAAATATAATATCCTTGGAAATCTAAATTAGACTTTAAAAAACTGTGGATTTTCTCATTAATGTGAGTATGACCATAAAGGACACAATTGACAAATGGGTTGGGGTGGGTAGTTACTTAGTTTACAAATGTAATTTCAATTTATTTTCTGACCTATAATCTCTATCCCATTTTTGGTAGAAACTGTATTTCAGCCATGACCTTTGCTGGGTAATGTTTCTGGGCCTTCCCATTATATTGAACAAAGAGAATATGTCTTGATAACTTAGAGGAATTAATAGAATCAGCTTGTCAAACATCCACAGTGTATGTGAAATCTGGTTCTAGAATATGATAAAATATGATTGCTGTGTACTATATTATGTGTTCAACCCTTCCCAACCAATTTTCAAGATAAAAAATAGAATGTCATATTGTTACAGAATCATCTCAATGCTTTGTTTTTCTTCTATGCTTGCTAAAAGTGAGTAAATTGTTTTCTGATTTTCAAGTGTACAGATGATGGGTATTATCAGGACTGTGAATTTTCTCAGATCTGTAGAATTGAGGTGCCTAATCTGGGGTGAAGCTAGAACTCAGTATGTGCCTGAGAATGGTGGTTGGAAAGAATATTGATTATACTTACTAGGATGTAGCTATAAATATCCTCCTCTGGCAGGCAAGTGGGAGGAAGTACAGACTTGAGAGAGAGGATTGAACACGTTAACTTCTCTGGTTCACTTCTATAAATAAATGCTAAATGTCAGTGCTGTATTTGAGACTGCCCTTGGCACTTACTATGGGCAGAATGTCTGTGTTCCCCCTAAAATTCATACATTGAAATCTTAACCCCAAAGGTGATGGTATTAAGAGGTGGGGCCTTTAGGAGCTGATGAGGTCATAAGGGTGGAGCCGTCATGAAGGGGATTAGGGTACTTACAGAAGAAGCCCCAGTGAGATTCCTCTTCTCTTCTGCCTTGTGAGAACGCAGCGAAAAGGTGCCATCTGTGAGCGAGGAGATGGGTCCTCATCAGACACTGGATCTGCTGGTGTCTTGATCTTGTACTTTCCAGCCTCCAGAACTGTGAGAAATAAATTTCTGTTGTTTATAATCCAACTAGTCTAAGTTATTTTCTTATAGCAGCCTGAACAGACTAAGACAGTATCTTTATTCAGTAATAAAGAAGGAACAGTACTTGATCAAGGAATGAACACACACTAGTGTGGTTTGCTTTTAGACCATCTTAACTAGTATCTGGATACGGGTCCTAGGGGAAGTGACTCTTGAAAGTAAGTATGAGCCTGGAGATAAAGGAAGAAAAAGGCTTCGAGTGGAGAAGGCAGTCCAAACAAAGGCACAGAATTATGAAAAAATATATGCATAGGAGACTAGAGACTAGAGGCTCTTTTAATTACTGCAGCCTAGAATCTAGAGGCAAAGAGTATACGAAGTAACTGAAGAGGAAAGGAGGTCACTGTCATTAATAGTCTTTTTTTCTATACACATGCATTCAATGTTATCTTCTTGTGAGATAATAAGCACCATTATGGCAAGGAATGTGCCTTATTCACCATGATAGCCCCAGCCTTTAACAAATGCCTGATAAAGCCTTATTAGTGAACAGTTTTTCTTTGATCGATGAGTGAATTACCTGGTTGAAAACAGTGGGAATAAGCTTAGAGCAAGGGATAGATTTTTAAAATATTTAACAGGTAAAATTACCAGGACTTATCAACTAAAGTTAAAAATGGCACTGGGGTGCCTGTATTAATCAGATCATGTGCAGCGCCAGGACGACATAGCACAGTGTTAAGAATGTAAGCTCTGGATTGTTCTTAACTCAAACCTCAGCACCCTGACTTCCTAGCTTTGTGCCCCTGGGCAAGTGGTTTAATCCATCTGTGCTTTGGTTTGCTCAAATGCAAAATGCGAATGAATATAGCACATGCCTCATCATGTGGTTCTGAGACTTATAGGAGTTAATTCTTATAAGGCGCTTAGAACAAAGCCTGGCAAGAAGCAATCAATGAAAAGCTCAGAGTAAATTCTCATCAAGTCATTATTCAGTAGTGACTGTTTTATTGAAGGGAGGTGACTTGGCTTTTAAGTATTAGCCATCCCTCTTCTTTTTTATATTTTTTTAATTTTTGAATTTAATTTTATTTATTTTTTTATACAGCAGGTTCTTATTAGTCATCAATTTTATACACATCAGTGTATACATGTTAATCCCAGTCGCCTAATTCAGCACACCACCATCCCCACTGCCCCCGTGGCTTTCCCCCCTTGGTGTCCATATGTTTGTTCTCTACATCTGTGTCTCAACTTTTGCCCTGCAAACCGGTTCATCTGTACCATTTTTCTAGGTTCCACATACATGCGTTAATATACGATATTTGTTTTTCTCTCTCTAACTTACTCCACTCTGTATGACAGTCTCTAGATCCATCCACATCTCAACAAATGACTCAATTTTGTTCCTTTTTATGGCTGAGTAATATTCCATTGTATATATGTACCACATCTTCTTTATCCATTCGTCTGTCGATGGGCACTTAGGTTGCTCCCATGACCTGGCTATTGTAGATAGTGCTGCAATGAACATTGGGGTGCATGTGTCTTTTTGAATTATGGTTTTCTCTGGGTATATGCCCAGTGGTGGGATTGCTGGATCATATGGTAATTCTATTTTTAGTTTTTTAAGGAACCTCCATACTGTTCTCCTTAGTGGCTGTATCAATTTACATTCCCACCAACAATGCAAGAGGGTTTCCTTTTCTCCACACCCTCTCCAGCATTTGTTGTTGGTAGATTTTCTGATGATGCCCATTCTAACTGGTGTGAAGTGATACCTCACTGTAGTTTTGATTTGCATCTAATAATTAGTGATGTTGAGCAGCTTTTCATGTGCTTCTTGGCCATCTGTATGTCTCCTTTGGAGAAATGTTTATTTAGGTCTTTTGCCCATTTTTGGATTGGGTTGTTTGTTTCTTTAATATTGAGCTGCATGAGCTGTTTATATATTTTGGAGATTAATCCTTTGTCCATTGATTCGTTTGCAAATATTTTCTCCCATTCTGAGGGTTGTCTTTTCATCTTGTTTATGGTTTCCTTTGCTGTGCAAAAGCTTTTAAGTTTCATTAGGTCCCATTTGTTTACTTTTGTTTTTATTTCCATTACTCTAGGAGGTGGATCAAAAAAGATCTTACTGTGATTTATGTCAAAGAGTGTTCTTCCTATGTTCTCCTCTAAGAGTTTTATAGTGTCCAGTCTTACATTTACATACCTCTTCTTTTGGTCTTCACTCTTTCTCTGAAAGATTTCACTCTCTTTATTGGACAAATAGCAAGTTGGAAGCCCTAAGTGATGTGTTAAAATTCACACAAATTGTCAACACCAGAACTGGGCTCAGAGCAGGGATGCTTTAATCTCATACAGTGCTTCCTACTGAATCTCTTCAAGGAAGAACTCATTGCTGGCTGTAGATAGTTAAAAGTTAAAGTCAACTTTTAACTATTAATAAGAACACATATTTTGGCAAATTGTGTCACTTCAAAGTCTTACCTGATCCCAACATCAAAAGCTTTAGGAAAATTCTTCAAATACGTGATTTTTGTTTTATCCTTTAAAGATTGATATCCCATAAATTTAGCTAAAATATTTTTTGTGTCTAAATGAATTTTTTTTAACCATGAGTTCCCCCTTTACTAGAGATTCTAGTATAAGTAGATTTTTCATCTGCTTCTATCTTCCTCAACTAGGAGCGTTTTGTGTTCATTGTGTACTAATTTTTACATTTCTCCTCTTGTGGAGCATTAGCAAAAGCAGAAATAAAATATTGGGGAAATAAAAATGAAAGTCAAGAGAACAGAGAGTAAGGATTTTGCAATTCAGCTTTGGAAGAAGTAAAGGAAATTGAATAAAAATAACCCTGAGACTTAGAAATGCTTTGAGGACCTCTCTGAGGTGATGAGTAGGAATATGAGTAGACAGAGGCTTGCAGGGCTGGGGTACTGGGCTCTGTTGCCTTCCGAAATGTGCTGCTTAGCAAAGGAGCTATAACTGGTAAAAGGAATTTACCAACTCAGTTCTGCCTACTGAATTAAATTGAGGTCATCCAAAGCTTTTTCCATCAAAAGGTACTTTGAATTTCTAAGAGGAATACAGGAAGAATTTAAATAGTATGCCATGATGAGAGTCAAAACTTCATAAGATGTTTGAAATGAATTGAATATATGGACAAGAAATCAAACCCTAGAAAATAAATATGTCCCTTGGGAAAGTCCTCTACTGTGGTCTGTGGACCAGAGCTGATCCCTGAAGGTTTATTATCTGTCTGCTAGGGAAGATTAGACATTGAGAATAAGCTGAAGAAACATGTATAGCAGTTTGGATGTAATTTTATGTCTGTTCCACTTGATGATAAAAATATGGCCATAATGTATGTCTTTTGTTTGTATGTTTTATATATTCCTTTGTTTTTTATTTTGTTTCTAGTAATTTATTCTTTATTGTATTTTATAAAAATATCAGTCAAGGATGGATTGGGGAAGAAAAAAATTGACCCTTTTCCATAGACAGTTTGAGAAGTACTGTCTTCAAATGAATGGTTTGTCCTACAAAGTATAGCAAATTTACAACCATTACATTAAAACAGTGGGGAAAGAAAATATAAAATTTCTACCAAGCAAGAGAAGGTAAATGGAGATTAATTTTACATTTTCCAGTATTCCTATTTTAAGATATGCAAAATGTCCTTGACAATCTTATTAAGTATCATAATGATATCATTATCATTATCATAATGATCAGATCATTATCAATGATCATAATCATTGAATTGATCCTTTTTATTTTGATATATATGTAATACATATTTATAAGGGCATTGACAGCTCCATTTATATTTCTATCTTCTAGTATTAGCTTTACCTTCATATCATGTTATTTTTTTAAACATTTTTTTTTTTCAAAATACTTTTTTGGGAATATGGCCTCTCAGGTAAGAGCAATATACAGTATTTTATATTTTCAATCTGTATATCTTCTCAAGGTTAGAGGTTCCATACATTAATTACCTATAATGCAGCACATTAATTTTATTTTTCCTGAATATACTTGCTTCAAAAAATATAGTAATGTTTACATTAAAGAACAAATTTCCTTCATCTTTTCCAATGCTCTTAATTCCTGTGGACATTCCTATTTTGCTTCTTGTTAGAAACTTTGAGGGAAGGAGACTTGCTAAATTCTTAAAAAGAAAGACAAATATATGAAAAATGCTCAACCCCACTCTTATAAGAATGCCTAAAATACCTGTATTTTCCAATGTTGGCAGTATTGAAATTAGACTTGAGAAAACAAAACCCTTGCTCCGGCATACCCAGGGTGATGTGCCTACCCAGAACACACACACACAAACACACACTCATCTTTTTAGATCATGCTCTGAGCGGGGGACTCTGGGGTTCCCTCTCCCAAAGGCCGATACCTGCTTCCAAGCCCATGTGGCCATCTTCCCTGTATTTGTAGTTTTGATGGTGACTGTCACTAGTGTGAGTGAGCAAGTGACACAGAGGCTAAGGGGCATCTGTGGGGGAAGTCATGAACAGTGATTTAAAGTGCAGTCTGGGGTGTCCACATGCCTACAAGGTAAAAGATTCAGGTGTGGGGAGAGAAAAAGGGCCCTGACCTTACGATATAGGTATAGAACTGTCTATAGGATTGGAGAATATGGAAGAAAAGCCTTTTCAAAATTCTTGGTGAACTAAACATTGGTACCACTGCTCTTAAAAGACCTAGTAAATCCCTAGTAAAAGTCTTAAATTCACACCTCCACTTGAGGATTTTATTCCACAGGTATACCCCAAATAACGTGTAAGAAAAATGTCTTTCCCCACTGATTTCAAAAAATTATTGAGTATCACCTACGTTCCAGACACTGTTTTAAGTGCCAGGGATACAGAAGTGAACAACAACGAAACAGTCCCTTTTCTTAAGGAGATTACAGTTTAGTGGGGGAAAGCAGAGTATGAATAAGTTACAAAATAAATGTAATTAGGTAATTTTATAATAATATAAAGGAGATAAAAGGGGAATTGGTAGACTATTTAAATAGGGACATTATATGTATATATACAAACATATATATATATAATCATTAAAATAATGCTATAGTAGCAAAAAATATAGGAAACAAATAAATGTCTATTGATAAGGGATTGGTTGAAAAAAGTAGGGTCTAGCTAGGTAAATAATGTTTATCATATAGCTGTTAAAAAATGTGGTAGAGTTTTCTGCATATGCTGATAAGGCAATATCTCCAACACAGAAAAAAAATCCACAAAATATTGTACATTGTATATTTTGTATAATACACTTCATTTATTTAAAATAAATGCTTGTATACTTATGATTGTATGAAAAATTTCTAGACAGCGAGAGCAACAGCAGTTCACAGTGGTGTCTTTGGCCAAATGAAGTGGAAAGTACATTGTTCATTAAAAACCCTTTGTCCTGTTTTAGCTTTTTACTATATGAATTTATTACTTTTTAAACTAATGTCTGTTTTAAAGTCCCAGGTTGGGTTAAGATGGAAGTGCTACAGTGTAGACTGAGTGCAATGGAATTCCAACTGGAGTATGCACCGTGGTTGCAGAAAATAAAATGCTTCCTCTGGGTGAGAAAAGTGTGAACAAGGGAAAGAAACCCAGGCGGTTGATGTCGATGAAACGTCAGTGAATACATTTCCAGAGACACACTTAAAGTGGGGAGAAGCAGCTGAGCTATTTTAAAAATATGAAAATGTGCTGTAGGGTCCAACTTGGAATAAATTAAAATCATCCCAGGTTTCAGGTTGGGAAGCAGGGCTCCTGCAGTGAGAGGTGGAGTGTGCTGGTGAGAATGTTTGGCAGCTTCAAGGGGTGTTCACACTGTCTTCTCAACAGGCTGAACATAAGAGCCTGGAACATAAGACATAACAGAAGCCTTGGTTTCAAGGCGCTGGGCTAAGCCTTCTGAGGCAGCAGCAGGGGAAGGTCTTTGGAATTAAGAGGCAAGAGTCTTGCCACAGCAGCATCCAAAGACAAGGCTGCGGAGGAAGCCAAGCCACTCCCTCTGAAGAGACAAGGAGAAGGAAGTTAAGCAGAGAAAATGGGAGAAATCAGGATGGAGCCCCAGGTTCAGAATGGAGGATAGAAGACAGGTCTGGAGAGGATCCCTGGGGCTCTGGGAACTTGGACATTTGCTCCTTGGCCTCTGCTGATATCGACAAGGACACATTTTAGAAAGTTGTGATTTAGCACCAGCACAGGAGCTTAAGGTACCTTTTACTTCCTGCAACTCAAGGTTGTTCCACTTTGTCAGTTTGGTTCAGAATAGCCCTTGGATGCTTCTTTAGAGGATTTGGAGCACCTGTACAAGGAGGAAAGAATAAGAACTCTGAAGTCAGACTTTTAGGAGTCAACTATCATTTTCTAGTTCGAGTCCTTGAGCAAGCTATTTAACCTCTCTAAACCTCAATTTCTTCATCTATAACATGGGATAATAGTACTATTCACCTCATAGGGTGTTATGGTGAGCATGGAATGAGATAATGTACAAAGTGCCTGGGATGTCGAAAATGCTTAATAAATGTGATGATTGTTGATGATGCTGATGATGCTGATGATATAACAGCATCACACAGATCAGGCAACGTGTGCATGACATTACTGCATTTGACATCAACTTCAAGGTAAAGTCTACTGATCTTTTTCCCTCAGTGATCTGGCAGGAGCAGAACATTCTGAAAGGGGGTGGGGGGCAAGAAGAGGAAGCCAGCTACAGCTCTTGCAACCTAGCCATCTAGCCAGTGGAAACGAGCCATAGAATTATTATTCTTAGCCCTTCATACCCCACCCCACCCTCCATGGTCTTGTATCCTCAGGCTGGACAACACCTGTTATACAGTAATTCTCATGAATGTGAGGATTTATCTGTAGTTTCATGCATTGTATCCTTATCATCCACAGTTAGACAGAGCAGAAAACTAGCTTTGGGTTTTATCATGATTAGTCTTACTAATTAGGTTTTCTACTTCCCTGTTTCCTGTTTCCCATTTCTTCAGAACTGACACTGGGAATTCTATACCAGGAAGTTGCAGATGTGTTCATATGCCATGAAGTTACAGGAGGGGTTTCCATAGCCCCATGAGCTCAGTAATCTGACTTCCATATATATTGATCCTTACTTTGGACTGGAGGTAATTTAAACGATTCTGCCTGTCTGAGCATTTCATGAATGCTCTCTTGCTTGGTGTAGTATGAAGGTACTTGGGTAGAGTATTTTCTCATGGTACTTAGTCGTTGGGATAAATTTTTTAGAGATTTTCACTTAATAGTATAATAGTTTTTATAGTATATTAATAGTATATTAGTTTTTTATTGATGCTGTAGTAAATTCCCATGCACTTAGAGGTTTAAAACAATGCAAATTTGTTATCTCAATTTCTGAAGGTCAAATTCTGGGCATAGCAGGGGCCAGCTGATTCTTTCCTTGGAGTCTCACAAGACTGATAGCAAGGTATCAGCAGGTATCTGCCTTTTGGGAAGATCTGTAGATAAATCCACTTTCAAACACATTCAGGTTGTTGGAAGCATTCAGTTTCATGTGATTATAGGACTGAGGTCCCTATTTCCTTGCCGATTGTTGGCTCAGGGTCATTTCCATTTTTAGAAGTTAACTACATTCTTTGACTCATGGCCCCTTATCACTATGTTCAAAGCCAGCAGTAGTGAATCAAGTCAAGCTGCCAATCTCTCTGACCTCCTCTTCTGGCATATCCCTCTGCTTGGTCTTCTGTTTCACAGCTCAAAATTTTTAATTTTGCCAGTTCTCAGTATATTCAAGGTTCAACAAACTAGCAGGAGACTAAAAAAGGGACAGAACTAGGTTTCAACTCCAACCAAAGGCTAGTAGCTGTCTTACAGGCTGTGTAGAGAAGGACAGCGAGTCTATCATGAAGTTCAGCAAGACCTAACCTGAATGGGATATTTAGTGGTGCCGTCTATGTGGACTTGGTTTGATCTATAGGTGGTGGACGCAGGGGGAGGTCTCAGCATGTGTGTCATGCATGTGCAGTACAGCATCTAATATGCAACCTATAATATCCATAAATTTCTCTCAATGTTTGACTCAAATGTTTGTCCTCTGAATTCTCTTCTATATTGGAAATTTTTAGAAAATTAAGTCACCATAAGAAGGTTACTCCAGTGACACTGACCAGATTCTCTTGTATGTGACAAGATTCTCTTGTATCTTATTGTTAGACTATTTAGTTTGACACATTCTTCCTTTATCATTGTTTATGCTATGGTTCTAGGATGCTAATACAACCAGATGACCAATACTATATTTTGACATCTTGATTGGAACTTTGGTATTCTCAGAACCCGTACTCAGAGTCACACCTCCATTTTATGTTCTTATCTCCATTTCTGCCATGACTCTTCTCCAAAAGACCACTCCGTTGGGCTTCCCTGGTGGCGCAGTGGTTGAGAGTCCGCCTGCCAACGCAGGGGATGCGGGTTCGTGCCCTGGACCGGGAGCATCCCACGTGCCGCAGAGTGGCTGGGCCCGTGAGCCATGGCCGCTGAGCCTGCGCGTCCGGAGCCTGTGCTCTGCAGCGGGAGAGGCCGCAGCAGTGAGAGGTCCGCGTACAAAAAAAAAAAAAAAAAAAAGACCACTCCCCGGTTCCCGTGCTTTGAGTTCTCTGCGTCTTCAAATATGTTGCTGAGTCATTTATAATGCCCACATTTCCATTTGTTATAATTCCTTTAAGAATCTGTCTCAAATGTCACCCTTTCTGGAAAATTTGATGCAAATAAGAATAACGGTTAATGTATCTTAGGTAAAAACTAGGTCAGACATTAATGCTTATAATGGTTCATAGAACTTAATTCTTCTAAGTCTATAAGGTGAATATTATTATATCCATTTTAAAGATGAAGAAACAGACTCAAAGTGACTCATTTCCTAAAGTTAAGTCTGGTTACTAAGAGCAAAGCCAGGTTGCAAACCTATGTTGGTTCCAACATGAATCCTTTGTTCTTCATTGTGTTGTGATGCTAAAATGCTCTGTGCTTGTGACTCCTTAAGTTTAAACTCAGTCATTCCTTCATGGACCATCTCAAGGTCACTTCCTGCACACACCTTTCTTAATTCCCCCATATAGATCACCCCTAGATTTGAAATGTGCTCTTCTCTTATTTGCTCTACTGCTGAGAACCTTTGTCATTTCTATTCTTGTATTATTTTCTCTTATTCTCTGCATTCCCTGGTGGGCTGTTTGCAACCTCCCTGATGGTCTCCCAGAGGTCTCATCGGCTCTGTCTTGTTCATTCTGCCCAGTAAATGTCTGATAAATAAATAAGAATGATCAGCATTTCTCTGAATGGATTTTTAAAGAGCCTGACATAAGAATGATTCTGCTTATATTAGGGGAGTGTAAGGAAAGATGACTTAAGTCATGCTTTAGTTACCTTTAATCCCCTATTTGAGTTCCTATCTTTGATGTTAAGTTCCAAAATGATTAAGAGTGCATTACTGACCTCAGACACCATTCAGGCTCTACGTCAATGCTCACCCACTGGGAATATCAACCTTCCGAAGGTTAAAGCTAATGTTTAAGGGAGGAGCATCAAAAGTGGGTGATGTCAGAAGACTTAGGCCTTGGGGACCTGCAGAAAACAACCCACCCTTTTCTTCACGCAGTGATGTTACTACTTGCTAATCATCAACAACTGGCCTCTGTGGTAGAATTTCTTCTCTGTATTTACACAGTCCATAAAGGCAGAACCATCAATGGACTTTTCCTTTACTAAGCACCATCAATATCCATGAAAATCTTTAGCTTTGGGGACAAAATTATTGCAGCCTGAAAAATGGGGAGATGGGGTTATGCTGAAATTTCTTTTTATTTTTTTTATTTGAGGCAAGATAGAGAAAACAACATACCTCCATATGTTATTTCAAAAACCATTTGATACTCCATTTGATATATAATATGTATATGCAATAATTCAATCATTTCTATAATTCTTTTTATGTATGCACAGTAACTTACGAGATGTTCCCAAACTGTGTCCAAATAAGAGAAGACCAAGATGAAAGTGACTCAAACACTGAAGCAATTGTGATCTCGCATAGTAACATGGTCAATATACAGGATCAGTTATTTCAGTGATTCAACAAAATCATGAAAGACCCAGGTTCCTAACATCTCTTTGCTCTGCCATTCTGAGCACGGTAGATTTGGTTCTCAGGCTTACCCACCCCAGATCACAGAGTAAATGCTGCAACTCCCAGTTTCATCTCATCGTACAACCAAGTCAGAAAGGAAGCAGGGAAGAAGAGTGTGGTGTTGCACAGCTGATCTCAGTGGAGCAATCTGTCTAGTTAATTCCAATAACAAATAAGACTCTAGCATGCTAACAGTTACATAACCGCGGAGCATTTGGCGTCCTCCAACTTCTTAGAGGGACAAGCGGCCTTCAGCCACCCGAGATTGAGCAATAACAGGTCTGTGATTACCTTAGATGTCCATGGCTACACGCACGTTACACTGACTGGTCCAGCATAGGCTTACCCAAGGCAGCAGGCACAGGGAACCTTCTTGAAGTTCATTTGTGTTTTTTGGGGGTTTTTTTTTGCGGTACGCGGGCCCCTCACTGTCGCAGCCTCTCCGGTTGCGGAGCACAGGCTCCGGACGCGCAGGCCCAGCGGCCATGGCTCACGGGCTCAGATGCTCCGCGGCACGTGGGATCCTCCCGGACCGGGGCACGAACCCGTGTCCCCTGCATTGGCAGGCGGACCCCCAACCACTGCGCCACCAGGGAAGCCCCATTTGTGTTTTTACAACATATCAGTTTAATATGACTGCTAGGGTTGGTCAAATGGGGTTATCCCAATTTTTCTGATGTGGCTAGCCACAAAAATTATGTAACTTAGTTTTACCCTCTAGTCCATCCCCACTTCAGGTTAGACATTATTACCTTTCCTTTTAATAACTATAGTAAAAGTAATCTTATTTAAGGGGATAGTGCCAGCTAAATAGTGTGCTCTGAAGACATCAGATTCCATAAACACCTATTATGGTCCAAGGATGTCTCCATATATGTTGTTACACTTTAACTACAAAAATGTCCACACAGAGGAAGATACTGATACTACCAGTATCACCAATATTGATATTGATTTTACAGAAGACTATAATTCATAGGTAGTTACATTAATTCTTCAAGACGACCCAGCTAGCAAATGGTAGAAATGAAATACAAATACAGGTTGTTTGGCTCTAAATCCAGTATACATTTCACAATGCTACTCTACGGGCTTAGAAAATCAATTAAATTAAATGAAAACAGATCCAACTGATAATACTGCTTTTAAAGATGTGATGGGTGAGAATAAATAATACTAAAGAGTTTAGGCAAATATGTTCAGAGCTGGAAGGTATTTACTAGTGGTACTTGAAATAAGTTTGGGTGGAATCTTGAATTGTACATCTGCTTCTGGGAAGATGGAGTTGACGCACCTTTTCCTATTCATCTCACAAAGTACAGCTACAAACCCTGGACATTATATGACAAGAAACATAAGGATATTCTGAAGTGTGGAGAGAAGATGACAACCTGACTAGGCATTTGACACTCAAGGAATGACATGATGATGAGCTCCCTGGGTTTTCTTCTTACCTCATGTATCCCACACTTGGAGCCAAAGAAGCTGGTACTATTGACTGAATGTTCTAAACAGAAAGAAAATAAAGAATAAACCTTGGAAGGAAGAAAAGACACAGTAAGCAAAAATATGTGTAAATACAACAGACTTTGCTTTTCCTCTTGAATTCTCTAATTTGTGTTTTCTAAATTATGCCAGTTGAAGCAAACATAACACCATCTAATATGCTTCTAAATGTTATGTAGAGGAAATATTTAAGAAAATTATTTTACAAACAGGGGAGAATAAAGGGAAGTAAAGGGAGGTAAGCTACCTATACTGCACAAGAACTGGTAAAATGATGACACAAGTAGACTGTGGTTAGAAATCCATAACAATCACTAAAAAGTTACACTATTTGGAGTGTGACATATACACCCAAAAGCACTACAGATAAATACTTTAAAAAGCACTACAGATAAATAAAAATGAAATTTTAGAAAATGTTCAAATAACCTACAGGAAGACAGGAAAAAGAAAATAGAGACAAAAATAAGAACAAACTGAAAATAAAAATAATATTGAATTACAAAGTGAGAATATTATACCCTTTTCAATTCCTTTCTAACTTCCTATCAAGTCGGGCAGAAATCCCAGTCTGGTGACAGAAATCTTTAGCCTTCCTGTAACATTGCTAACCTCTCCTTTTTAACCTAGGGAGAGCAGTTGCAGACTCAGAATCTTGGTTTGGTGAAACTATTTAGCCAGAACTCACTGTTTTAATTGACTTTATTTTTAAGATTACTTTCCTTTGTGGCAAATGATATAGGTTTTTATATACAGGTGTTATAAAATGTTCCTTTTTCAATAATTAGGGGAAAACGATGGATCAATCTCTGGGAAGATATTAAATACGTCATAGTTCATATATCCAAAAAGAGCAAATAGCAGGAGAGAGTGACTGAAGTTTGTGGATTTATTTAACTAAAGTGGCAAAGCCATTTCCTATCACATACACATTAATAAAACATTTCTGTACCAAGTACTTATTATTTGTTTATATACTTTTAAGCCCATTATAATGTGAGCTTCTTAAAATGAGGGAATATGTCAATTTGTTTCTTTAGCACTTAGTATTATACTTGTCCCATAATTTTCTAAATAAATGTCTAGTGAATGACTGATTGAACAGCTCTAAAGGGAAGTATAGAAAAATAAGATCAAACTCAGCCTCTTTGTTACACTTTGCCTATGATGCGCCAAGAAAATAAAAGTTGTAAATAACTTATATATTTGAATTTTCTCTAGGTATGTACACTACCAAATGTAAAATCGATAGCTAGTGGGAAGCAGCCGCGTAGCACAGGGAGATCAGCTCGGTGCTTTGTGACCACCTAGAGGGGTGGGATAGGGAGGGTGGGAGGGAGACGCAAGAGAGAGGGGATATGGGGATATATGTATATGTATAGCTGATTCACTTTGTTATACAGCAGAAACTAACACACCATTGTAAAGCAATTATACTCCAATAAAGATGTTAAAAAAAAAAGAAAAGAAAAAAAAACTAAGGGAGATCAAAATGCGTGCTATGATATCACTTCAACAACCTCAACAAGAACAAAAATATGAATGCTCCCTGATATTTCAAATCCATATTTTAGTAAACAATGCTTAGCTTTCGGAAAGATCAAATTCTTAGCATAAGCATATGTCCATTTATATTATAATTTTAATCAGGTACTACATACCAGGTTATGCATCAGTTTTTAAATTGTTTTGGTTGTAGATATGGGATCTGTTTTTGAGAAATATGGTCATAAATTTAATGAAAATTATTAGCGAGTTTCGTGAAAAAGAAATCCTTCATGTATGTGAGTGTTTTTGTACATATTTGTGTGAATGTATTGTGTCTGTGTACTTTTAAAACATTAAAACTCTTCTTTCAATCATGTCCTTTCTAATTAACTTTAAAAAGCTAAGAGAAAATCCCTCAAAAGCTGAGCTCTCATTATTTCTGGAAATAACACCTTTATCTTTTGTAATATAAATTTATTAAAGGAGATTAACAGGCATTTTTCAAAAGAAAAAAACACTTCGTGTGTATATGTGTGTGTAAATAGCAAAGTTGAATTTATGGCTTAGATTGTATGACAGGACTTTCTTACTTAAGCAATTTCGTTATTACTCTCAGACACAAGCAATAACAGAGACCAATGACTAAATTTTCCAGATGTTGGCTGAACAGATTTGTACTACAAATAGATAAGGATCATGGAAGTTACTGTATTATCTTGTGGTACAAATCGCTATTAAGTGTGTGAAATCAGCTGTTTTTCAAAACCTCCTCTTTGAAATTATCTTGACAGTATTAGATGCTAAGTAAACTCCTTCTCCATAGACAAATTCAAAGGTAAATTTTGACCTGTTCTTGTTCAAATGATCACTGTTTGGAATCTGTGGTCTCACTTACTGAAAGTTATTGTATTGTTCTAAGAATTGTGTGATGCCTTAGGGAAACAAAATCGATATTTCACTTTTGAAGACCAAGAGTTTTATTTTTGAAAAATAAAAGAAGAAGTTAACAACTTTTACATTTTACTCATTTGAACTTATAAAGAACAGTTTCAATTATTTTTAATGAGTGAAATTTTGTGACATAATATATAATAGAAAGAAAAATGTTGCATGAATGCCTTCCATAGCATATTCTGACAATTTCATATCCCCTTACTTTTAGGAACAATGGTTTGTTTCATAGTTCACTTTGATATCCATTTCAGAATGAAAGGCCATATTTATGGGAAATGGCGTTTCAAAACTGGGAAAAGGGAAGAGCATATTCATGAGGAAAGAATGATTTATTTTAGAGGAGTAGCTCTGTCTAATGCTCAGTAAATCAGAGTTAAACATATAGCTTATTTCTTCATTCAATAAAAAATTATTGAGAGCTTACTGTGTGCTACGCTCCTTTTTATCATCAAAGTTACCATGGTCAGCAACGCAGAAAAAATTCCTTCTGTCACAGGACATTTTTTAGAAAGGAGTCAGATTATAAACAGGGGAAACTGTAAGGTAATTTCAGATTATGAGAGGTCCTATACAGAAGATAAAGAGGGTGATATAATAGAAAGTTATTAGTAGAGAGAGAGGACGTTACAGTTATATTGTAAGTCAAGGAAGGTGCTATGGTCTGAGTGTCGTCATTTAGGTCCATGCTCTGTGCTTTAAAGGTCCTGCATATCACAACACACACACACACACACACACACACACACACACACATAGTTTACAAAAACACATACACAAATACGTGGGTGCATTTGTCACTTCACTTTAAACTTAAACACCTACCTTCATGACTAATGGCATTGAGGTCCCAGGAAAAGGCTTTTTCACCTCTCTGCCTTATATCCTCAAAAAAAGATAGTGGAAGTTTGGCATTGTCCACTGTATATTTCAAATATGGACACTGTTTTGAGTCTGTGGAGAATTTGAGTAGCTGACTTGCTTAGGTAAGAAAAAAGACAAATTCTTCTCAATTAAAACAAATGCATAGATTCTTGCACAGATACTCTAGAACATCAATGCAGAAGCAAGTAAATACTATTCAGGGTGGAAGCAACTGTCATTTTAAAATACTTAAAATATGCCAGTCGACAAATTGGATGATTAATAATGTTTGGTACATTTTTGTGTACTTATGGGTCATCCATATATCCTCTTTTGAGAAGTCATTCTTTCAGTCTTTGCCCAGTTTGTTTTTTATTGAGGTATGATTCCTTTTACTAAAGATTGTAGGAGTTCTTTATATATTCTGAATACAATCCTTTTTTAGATATTTATCTTACATTTGCATTTTTTGCAAGTTAATAGTATGTCTTCTCACTTTGTTAAGAGTTTTTTTGATAAGCAGAAGTTTTTAATTTGGAGGAAGTTGAATTTATCATTTTCTTGGCTTGTGTGACTTCTGTGCCCTAAGGAATATTTCCCTACCTCAATTTTGCAAATATTTTCTCCTTTTTTGTTAGAAATTTTATAGTTTTGTTTTTCACATTTAGGTCTAGGATCTATTTCAAGTTAATTTTTATATATTTTGCATAGTTGAGATAGCTTATTGTTCCATATAGATATACTTTCAATCTTTCATAAAGATAAATTGACAATACATGTTCAGGTCTATTTCTAAACTCTGGTTCCGTTAAGCTAAAGTTCCACATAGTCTTGATAAGTGTAGCTTTATGTGAGGTTTTAAAAATTAAGTAATGTAAGAGCTCCAATTTTGTTCTTTCCTTTTTTTTTTTTTTTTTTTTGTCATTCTAGAACCTACCTTTTCCATATAAGTTTTGTGATTAACTTGTCAATTTCTACAAAAATTTTGTGGGATTGATTGGTACTGAATTGAATCTGAGAAGATCAATTTGAGAAAAAAACCGACATCTTAAAAGTATTTAGTAACTTAATCCACAATTGTGGTCTATTTCTGTATTTATTTAGTCTTTTTAAATTTCTCTCGACTTTGCTCTCATCAGCACTTCACTGACATCCATGCATGTGCCTTTCTAGTCTACTGTCCACAATGCAACTGGAGTTATCTTTTCAAAATGTAAATCTGATGATGCTTAAAATATTTCAATGGTTTCCCATTATTTGGGGGATAAAGAACACAATTCTTTAGATGGCCAACATAGCTCTGGATAATTTGGATATGATATTTGGATAATAACTTAGTTGTTACCTTCTCTTGGAAATCTTGTAGATCACACTGAATAAATCAAATTACCCAATTATAAGTTTACATAGCACCCTGTACCTATTCTGATTAATGTTGTCATGTTATATTTATGTCTGATATTTTTAGTAATATCTATCTCTCAATTAGGTTGTAGACTTTGTAAGGGCAGAAACAGTCTGATTTTGCTCCTTATTTTCAAAGCTTGTCCCAGTGTCTAGAACACATGAGGCATTCAATGGATATTTCATGAATGATTACACAAATTAATCAATTAGCTTAGCGGTATATTTATTGGCAAGAAAGGTAAAATAGCTAAAGGAATGTTAGCCTTGAAAAATGCCTACTTCTGAAAGAAATTTAAGAATTGCCTAGAAAAAGAATATTATCAAATACCTTAAAACTATATTTATTTTTTCACAGGAAATCACAGCTAAGTCATAATAATAGAACAAGAATTGTAAAATATAAAATATTTGTGCTAACAACATTTAGCATTAAAATATAATCTCATTAAAAAAAATATTTACAAGGTGTTAAAGCTCTCTCCAAGAGTAAAATTCTTATTATTTCCTAGAAAATATCATGGTGACTCAGGAGACTTACACAGAAACCAAACAAAATCAACTTTTTGTGATTCAGTATTGGATGGGTTTTTAGAATCTGTGACCAAAATATACCTGTGGATACAAACACAAGCTCAGCCTTATTCTTTTCCTTGAGCCAGCCAAGCACTGCTTATAACTCACACAGAAGCAGCAATAATGGGGTATGTCTTTTTTGAGGACCCACTGTTCATAATGAATGTTCCTCGTTAGCCCTTAAAATATCTGCGAAGCAGATTGCTGTATTTTTCTACTTTAAAAATGAGGTAACTGCCATTTTAGTTATTCTGAAACAGACACACAGCCCAAACGAGGTATGTAAAGCATCACTGACCAAAATATCTTCTGCGGAACATGAGTAACAGGTAAGATGTTAACTAGTGCTCTTTATAAAAAAATAAAATTAAGCTTGGATCCCTGATAAAATAAGTTAAAAAAAAAAAGCCTGAGTAAATACATTAAGTCAGTTTATCGTGGGACTTCTCAGAGATCAGTTTAATATTTTAATATGCATTGTGCTCCATTCAAAAAGAGTTAAGCACACAAAAGTTCCTATATTTATTTGGCCTCTTGAAATATTAATATATTTCAAGAAACTCTCATGGTTTGTGGAACAAGTTTGGGAAACTGTGATATTATAATGTATGTGGTTTTAAACCACATAAACAAATTGTCAGTATTTTCTTTCACCTCAAGTGTCACCTCCCTTTAGCATGTTTGGACAAGGCATTGAGGGAGAGGGGCTTGTTTAAATCCTGAGTTTTAAAATTGCCTCTGGATACGCTGAGTTCTATAATTTTCTAAATAATTTCCCATGTCTGAAGCTCAGAGAGGTTAAAAGACTCTGAGCTCATTGATTAGTAACCAATGAGCATAAAGTTTCAGGTAAGCAAGAAGAATAAATTCTAGAGATCTACTGTACAACATTGTTCCTATAGCCAACAATACTCTACTGTACACTTAGAATTCTGTCAAGATTATAGACGTCATGTGAACTGTTCTTGCCAAAATACAATAAAATAAAATATTTGGAGCTCAAGGTACACACAATTTGGAATCAAAATAAGGTTTATCTGACACCAAATACTGTGTTCTTTCTACTAAAGCTTAGTTTTATTCATGTAACTGTCTTTCACTGGGAGGTAATTCCACATAATTGTTAAGACCATGGATTCTGGATTGAGATTACTCAGAAATAGGGCTTCATTCCAGCAATGATGAGGTGTGTGAACTTGATTTACATAACCTACCTAAAATTCACTACCTTCATCTATATAAAGAGAAAAATATTAGGATCACCATGAGAATTAAACAAGAGAATGAATGTAAAAAGACAGAGTGAGTGCCCCCAAATAGTTACTACCATCATGCATACTGGCTGTAGTTGGAGAAATTGTCTTATAGAGACAATTTTTGTTTTTTAAACTTTAATTAATTAATTAATTTTTGGCCACACCACATGTGGGATATTAGTTTCCCGACCAGGGATCGAAGCCGTGTCCCCTGCAGTGGAAGCATGGAGTCTTAACCACTGGACCACCAGGGAAGTCCCTAAAGACAGTTTTTATACATAAATAAAATATGGAGAATTGAGATATTTATTCCAAAAGGTCAAGCAACACATTTTTATCTGAAATATTTAGAAAAAAAGGGTTGAAGTATTTTATTTGCAGTTTATTTTGGTCATTGGTTTTCATTATTCATTACCAGGGTTTAGTAACCCGGGTTAAAGAAGTTCATGACTGGATAGATTTTAGAAAATTCACGACCCCTAGATCATAAGCAAATTTTTACCTGTACATAGCTATAGGCGTTTTCTCACTGAGAGAAGATTCACAACTTTTTCCATACTTTTTACCCCTGAAATTTAGTAATCTCTTACTTATCTGTCCACACTATTTGTTATGACATAGGTTATATGGCAAGATGTGTTTGTACTATATAGATGAAATTATTTCACGGTTATTTTTAATAGTGTCAAAATTCCCAGGTTTCTTTGTCTAGCCATATAAACTTCCAGGTACTACCTTTCAGTAATTATTGACATTACAGAAAAAGTCAGGCAGCATTTTGCAACTTCTTAATTCTCAAGATAATTATCAAATAGTCTGTACACACACTCACACGTGCTTGTGTACAAAAATGATAACGTCACCATCTACTTGATCTTTTGGTGAAAGAACACTGAAACCACAATCTTAAAAGGCTACATAAAGGGAATTCCCAGGTGCTCCAGTGGTCAGGAGTCCATGCTTCCACTGCAGGGAGCACGGGTCTGATCCCTGGTCTGGGATCCTGCAAGTCGCAAGGCACAGCCAAAACAATTTAAAACTATTAAACAAACAAATAAACAAAAGGCTAAATAGAAGAAGGAAAAAATGTTTTTTATTAAATAGTTAACAATATAATAAGGCTATTTACTCTTATTGTCCATATTCAAGTGCATTACTAAAGTACATTAAGAAAAAATGGGTGAAATATTAATTTCAAACTCTGCCATTATGCCAGCTACTGACTGTAACAGAAATATCACCACTCTCTTAAGATTTTTCTTATTCCTCCCGGGTATGACTGTAGGAAACACTATTTACCAATTCCTTGGCCAGCAGTGTCCTGTTTGGTTAGCCAAATGGGAGGCATGCATGTAAGCTCTGGATGGCAAAAGAGAAGTAAGCCATTATTTCATGGCAGCAGCTCTCCGTAGCCAACTGGGCCATGGCAGAGAGTGAATGTGGGGTTTGTTTCATGGCTCTATGATTCCTTCTGCTGCTCCAGTGCTACAGGATATTGAGGGTTCCCAGAAGAAGAAGAGAAAAAGAAAGGGACTAAGAAAATATTTGAAGAGATTATAGTTTAAAACTTCCCTAATATGGGAAAGGAAATAGTCAATCAAGTCCAGGAGGTGCAGAGAGTCCCATGAAGAATAAATCCAAAGAGAAACACACCAAGACACATATTAATCAAACTTTCAGAAGATAAATACAAAGAAAAACTATTAAAAGCAGCAAGGGAAAAACAACAAATAACATACGAGGGAATACCCCATAAGGTTAACAGCTGATCTTTCAGCAGAAACTCTGCAAGCCAGAAGGGAGTGGCAGGACATAGTTAAACTGATGAAAGGGAAAAACCTACAACCAAGATTACACTCCCAAGCAAATTTCTCATTCAGACTCAATGGAGAAATTAAAAACTTTGCAGACAAGCAAAAGCTAAGAGAATTCAGCACCACCAAACCAGCTTTACAACAAATGGTAAAGGAACTTCTCTACACAGGGAACACAAGAGAAGGAAAAGACCTACAATAACAAACCCAGAACAATTAAGAAAATGGTAATAGAGAGATATGTATTGATAACTACCTTAAATGTAAATGGATTAAATGCTCCGACCAAAAAACATAGACTGGTGGAATGGATACAAGAACAAGACCCATATATATGCTGTCTACAGGAGACCCCCTTCAGACCTAGGGACACATACAGACTGAAAGTGAGGGGATGGAAAAAGATATTCTATGCCAATGGAAATCAAACAAAAGATGGAGTAGCAATTCTCAAATGAGACAAAATAGACTTTAAAATAAAGACTATTACAAGAGACAAAGAAGGACCCTATATAATGATCAAGGGATCAATCCAAGAAGAAGATAAAACAATTGTAAATATATATGTACCCAACATAGGAGAACCTCAATACACAAGGCAAATGTTAACAGCCATAAAAGGGGAAATTGACAGTTACACAATCATAGGAGGGGACTTTAACACCCCACTTTCACCAATGGACAGATCATCCAAAATGAAAATAAATAAGGAAACACAAGCTTTAAATGATACATTAAACAAGATGGACTTAATTGATATTTATAGGACATTCCATCCAAAAACAACAGAATACACTTTCTTCTCAAGTGCTCATGGAACATCCTCCAGCATAGACCGTATCTTGGGTCACAAATCAAGCCACGGTAATTTTAAGAAAATTGAAATCGTATCAAGTTCTTTTCTGACCACAATGTTATGAGACTAGATATCAATTACAGGAGAACAATCTGTAAAAAATACAAACACATGGAGGCTAAACAATACACTACTAAATAACCAAGAGATCACTGAAGAAATCAAAGAGGAAATAAAAAATACCTAGAAACAAATGACAATGAAAACATGACGACCCAAAACCTATGGGATGCAGCAAAAGCAATCCTAAGAGGGAAGTTTTTAGCAATACAATCCTACCCCAAGAAACAAGAAACATCTCAAATAAACAACCTAACCTTACACCTAGAGCAATTAGAGACAGAAGAACAAAAACCCCCAAGGTTAGCAGAAGGAAAGAAGTCATAAAGATCAGATCAGGAATCAGTGAAAAAGAAATGATAGCAAAGATCAATAAAACTAAAAGCTGGTTGTTTGAGAAGATAAGCAAAATTGATGAACCATTAGCCAGACTCATCAAGAAAAAGAGGGAAAAGACTCAAATCAATAGAATTACAAATGAAAAAGGAGCAGTAACAACTGACTCTGAAGAAATACAAAGGATCATGAGAGATTACTACAAGCAACTCTATGCCAATAAAATGGAAAACCTGGAAGAAATGGACAAATTCTTAGAAAAGCACAACATTCTGAGACTGAACCAGGAAGAAATAGAAAATATAAACAGACCAATCTCAAGCACTGAAATTGAAACTGTGATTAAAAATCTTCCAACAAAAAAAAAGCCCAGGACTAGATGGCTTCACAGGTGAATTCTATCAAATATTTAGAGAAGAGCTAACACCTATCCTTCTCAAACACTTCCAAAATATAGCAGAGGGAGAAACACTCCCAAACTCATTCTACGAGGCCACCATCACCCTGATACCCAAACGAGACAAAGATGTTACAAAGAAAGAAAAAACTACAGGCCAATATCACTGATGAACATAGATGCAAAAATCCTCAACAAAATACTAGCAAATGGAATCCAACAGCACATTAAAAGGATCATACACCATGATCAAGTGGGGTTTACTCCAGGGATGCAAGGATTCTTCAATATATGCAAATCAATCAATGTGATACATCATATTAACAAATTGAAGGATAAAAACCATATGGTCATCTCAATAGATGCAGAAAAAGCTTTCGACAAAATTCAACATCCATTTATGATAAAAAGTCTCCAGAAAGTAGGCATAGAGGAAACTTACTTTCTTGGATTGGAAGAATCAATATTGTGAAAATGACTATACTACCGAAAGCAATCTACAGATTCAATGCAATCCCTATCAAACTACCAATGGCATATTTCACAGAACTAGAACAAAAAATTTCACAATTTGTATGGAAACACAAAAGACCCCGAACAGCCAAAGCAATCTTGAGAAAGAGAAACAGAGCTGGAGGAATCAGGCTCCCTGACTTCAGACTATACTACAAAGCTATAGTAATCAGGACAGTATGGTACTGGCACAAAAACAGAAATATAGATCAATGGAACAGGATAAAAAGCCCAGAGATAAACCCACGCACATATGGTCACCTTATCTTTGATAAAGGAGGCAAGAATATACAATGGAGAAAAGACAGCCTCTTCAATAAGTGGTGCGGGGAAAAGCAGACAGCTCCATGTAAAAGAATGAAATTAGAACACTCCTTAACACGGTATAGAAAAATAAACTCAAAGTGGATTAAAGACCTAAATGTAAGGCCAGACACTGTAAAACTCTTAGAGGAAAACACAGACAGGACACTCTATGACATAAATCACAGCAAGATCCTTTTGACCCACCTCCTAGAGAAATGGAAATAAAACCAAAAATAAACAAATCAGACCTAATGAAACTTAAAAGCTTCTGTACAGCAAAGGAAACCATAAACAAGATGAAAAGAGAACCCTCAGAATGGGAGAAAATATTTGCAAACAAAGCAACTGACAAAGGATTAATCTCCAAAATATACAAGCAGCTCACACAGCTCAATATCAAAAAAACAAACAACCCAATCCAAAAATGGGCAGAAGACCTAAATAGACATTTCTCCAAAGAAGATACACAGATTGCCAACAAACATATGAAAGGATGCTCAACATCACTAATCATTAGAGAAATGCAAATCAAAACTACAATGAGGTATCACCTCACACTGGTCAGAATGGCCATCATCAAAAAATCTACAAACAGTAAATGCTGGAGAGGGTGTGGAGAAAAGGGAACCCTCTTGCATTGTTGGTGGGAATGTCAATTGATACAGCCCCTATGGAGGACAGTATGGAGGTTCCTTAAAAAAACAAAAATAGAACTACCATATTACCTACCAATCCCACTACTGATCATATACCCTGAGAAAACCATAATTCAAAAAGTGTCATGTACCGGAATGTTCACTGCAGCACTATTTACAATAGCCAGGATATGGAAGCAACCTAAGGGTCCATCAACAGGTGAATGGATAAAGAAGATGTGGCACATATATACAATGGAATATTACTCAGCCATAAAAAAAACCAAAATTGAGTTATTTGTAGTGAGGTGGACGGACCTAGAGTCTGTCATACGGACTGAATTAAGTCAGAAAGAGAAAAACAAATACCATATGCTAACACATATATATGGAATCTAAAAAAAAAAATGTTTCTGAATAACCTAGGGGCAGGACAGGAATAAAGACGCAGACGTAGAGAATGGACTTGAGGAAACGGGAAGAAGGTAGGGTAAGCTGGGACGAAGTGAGAGAGTAGCATGGACATATATACACTACCAAATGTAAAAGTAGCTAGTGGGAAACAGCTGCATAGCACAGGGAGATCAGCTCGGTGCTTTGTGACCACCTAGAAGAGTGGGATAGGGAGGGTGGGAGGGAGACGCAAGAGGGAGGGGATATGGGGATATATGTATACGTATAACTGGCTCACTTTGTTATACAGCAGCAACTAACACAACATTGTAAAGCAATTATACTCCAATAAAGATCTTAAGAAAATAATAATAATATAATGAAAATAAAAAGGAGAAACATTTCCCAGTGAATCTTAAAAGATCATTACAGGAGATGAAAATTGCAGGCCAATCTCACTCTCACTCTCATGAACATAGGTGCAAAAACACTAAACAAAATATTAGAAAATCAAATCCAATGATATGCAAAATGGATAGTGCATCACAACATAATTTGTCTCATTGCATAAAGGCAATAGTGGTTTAAAATTTGAAAATAAATCAAGGTAGTTTATTATATTACAGAATAAAGAGAAAAATACCACCATCTCAATGAATGCAAAAAAATGACAAAAATTGTAACCCACTTATGAAAAAAACTCTTAGAAAACTCAGGATAGAAGACAACATTCTTAGTCTGTTAAATGCTAGTCAGGAAAAAACCAGAAAACATTACATTTTATAGCAAAATTTAATGATTTCTCACTGAGCCTGTGAGCAAGAGAATTGTTATCACTATTTGCACGCAACATTGTACTGGTGTGCATAGCCAATGGAACGGCACTTAGCACAAACCCTTAGAAGTAGTCAGTGCTCAACAAGTACTGAGAAAATGCTGAGTACTGCTATTCCATATCACAAATGAGATAAATAACTGATTTAATTTAGCTGTTGGAATAAAGTATATTAAGGTTGTTAGATTAGAAAACTGCTTTTGTTGATCCCTTTTACAATTAAAAATGTAATATATTATCTTTACAGTATAAATTTAAAGTCAAAATACTCTCAATTTTACAATTTTAAATAAAAACTCTAAGTTAAAAAAAATTTTAATGGTAGATATAAATCACATGAGTAAAGGCAAAAATGAAATACTGTGCAATAATATATAGACCATAGTCTGGAGGAAAAGCCATCTGTAAAACATTATCACTTAGATCACACTATCATTCAATCGATACTATTACTCCAGAGGAGGAGCTCAAGATGCCTTGGGAGTGGGAATTTTAGGATGGATTGGAGATTTGATTAAGCAGAACAGGACAAAATTCAGAGAAGAGGTAGGTAAAGGAAGCTTCAACTATTGGAAATCTATATCTAATACCTTTGCTTTAAAGAAGTGTGAATTTCAAATGACATGAATCTACCCAAGAATAATTCGATAAAAGCCTTGATAATGACACTGTTCATAAACACTGAAAATTTTTAAGATGAAAATATATAAATTTTTAGTTAAAAACAAAGAATATATATTTGAAAAATATGGGAACAAACTTTTCAGTTAGTTTTAGGGAAACTTCACCTATAATTCTATTCTCACCTACAATTGTTGATACCACTATTTCCTTCTGATATTTTTTAAAACATAGTCAGGATTACTGTGGCTTATTGTAAGTGGACAAAAAAAGAAGCTGACTTTGGTTGTAATTTCCTCCTTTTACTATAAGTTCACAGAGTGAAGAAAGAGGTACTATCTGGTATAAACCAAGAAAACTCTATAGGATAGACAGCAAAGGTAAGACAAAATTAAGTATAGTAAAGAAGAGTGCATGTGTTGAATGGAAATCAATGTTTTTTTGGATGAGATTAAATTTGCTTTTATTTCAGGTAGTTTTAATGTTTCAATATTTCAATCTCAAATATAACCTCCTCTAGAAAGCTCCATACCTCTCTTCTCCCCTGTAGAATTTATTCACCTTACTTTGCATTCTTACAGCATCCTAAACAGACTTCTATCATGAATTCTGTGATAACTTCACCGTATTTTCTTGCCTTTCATGTATCAGCTTAAATGCTATTCCTCAGGGAAACTTCTCAGACACTTACCATGAGATTAAGGCTTCAGCTCCTATAGCTCCCTAGACTTTGCTTTCATAGCAGTTACACTGGTGTATTTATTCACTTAATTATCTATTTTATATCCCTTCCCAATCAGCCTCTAAACTAGGGACAAGACTGTGTCATTACTTTTGATGGTTTTGTTCCTTTGAACTGAGCCCAGTGCCTGTCACATAGCACACATTTAAAAAAATGTTTGAAGAGTAGAAGAAGGAAGAGTAGAAGGGAAGGAGGGAGGAAGGGAAAGAGGGAGGGAGGCTCTGAATGGAGTTTTCCACCAAAAGGATAGTTTGAGTGCTCTGGGGGTTGGGGGAAGCAAAGGGGACAAAAGTCTTACAAACTATTATATCTCTAAATGGAAAAAAACAAGCCAAATGAGTAACAAAGACAAGTACTTAGCTTATCAACAGTATAAAATAATCCTGTGCTCCTTCCCCATTCAAAAAAAAAAAACAAAGGAAGGAAAGAAATGCATCACAGCTGCTCCATCGACAGTACATGCATACCTCCCCTGCTGACTTGAGCTGTTTTGCCCCCCACACATCTCAGTCTATCTTTGTGCAAGATGTCTGTTCTTTTCTTAGAATAGGTCATTTATGTTTACAAAAGTTGGCCATGGTTTTTTATTTTATTTTACTTTTTAATTTAAATGTCTGGGAGCTAATCTGCTTACTTGCATGTCCCCGAGGATTGGGCTGTGGGCAGACTAGACTGAACAACAGCTGCTGGGATTTCTAAGCTCCAGAGGCAAAAAGGTAAGGCAGTCTGGGGAAGGAAGAAGTGTGGATTTCATTTACCTAGAGGAGACAACAGAAATATTAGTATTTCTTCTTGCTTGTAAAATGGAGGATATGAAGGTGATGAAAAAATGGTTTTGCCAGTCTATCTACAAATGGGTAATTGGGAGGCTGGTAGGAATTTTCAAACGTAATATAACAAAATCAAGGAACAAAAAAGTTCCTTTTCATCTGCACAGAGGCTCTGTTGATGCTGAAATACTTGTGGGATATTAGGAATGAAAAATGTCAGCACGCACACTGCCCAGGCTTGCCTGGTTTATGGCTCCCACCTCGTGGCCGTCATGACTGCCCAGTCAAAGAGCTTCTTTGTCCCTGGAGCATTGCTTTGCAAAGACAAGAAACATCCCCAAGCATCCTCTCACTTTGACATATAGGTCATGGCATTCAGAGAATAATGAAAGGGATTGCCCAAGTGCCAGTTCCTTGAATCGTCGGGACATGAAGCTATTTAGTACGGGTTCAGCTAAGCCTTTTTGCTCCTACGAATCTCCTTCCTGAATGGAAAGTCCCTTTTCAAGTGAAAAAGACCTGAGTTATTGAGTGGCTTGAAATGCAAGGCTTGTAAACAAATAAAAGGCCAAGAAGTGAGTGTGTGTGTTGGAGGGGGGGACAGGAGAGAGATACAGGAGACAGAAAGAGAGGGATGTGTCATTTGAAAGTCTTAACCAAAAATTTGTAATAGAGATGTGTGTGTGTGTGCGTGTGTGTGTGTATTTTGAAATCCACAAGAGGAATGCCAATCCTTTAATTCAGAGCTGAAATGATACAGACCTTGAAATGAGCACATTTCCTGATGTTTTGGTAGACTGAGAAACTTGGTTTAAAGAGAAAGACAAGACTGACATGGGTATTCTGCCCTCTGCCAGAAATCTCCCTGCATCTCCAGCCTCAAGTCAGATCCAGCCTCAAGTCAGATCCTAGAGAAGAAAGATGAGTTTCTGGCACAGCTCTGGAATGCAGAGGTCTAGTTCTTAGAGGTAAGGGTACTGTAAACACAGCTTTTCCAAAGCAAATCATTTTTAAGCCCAACTCAGTGGTTTACGTTTGTTAAAATTGTGGCACTATAGAAGGACAGTTGCTTCTTCCTGGCTATCTGGTATGAACTCCAGCCAAGACATTTTGCTGAAGTCAGACCCAACCAGTCTTCCTGTGCATACTGTGCCTAAAACCCGCTGAAAATAAGAAGAGTTGATGATTTCGAATGAGATCAAGTCATGATTGAATAGCATAGCAGACCCTTAGGTAGCTGGAACATGTGACATGTGAAAGAGGATATGGTCATTGTCAAACCTGAAAGCTTCAGAATAAACTAAAGGGCTAATAAAGAGACAGGTGAAGCCCAGTTGAAACCCAAGCAGTGAACAGCACTGGGCTTCATCTTCATCTGAGTACCTTTGAACAGAGATCTAACTTCTCTGTGACTGAGTTTTAGATGCCTTCTCTGTCCAGATATCTTCTTTTCTGCTAGAAAACAGAGGTGAAGTCTTATAGTCTATCTCCCACAATATGCCAGATACTGCTTTAAAATATTTAATCCTCTCCCAGACCTTATAAGGTGAAGTACTCGTTATCCCTATTTAATAAGTTCACATAACTTGTCAGTGGCAGAGCAAGTAGTCCAATCTAAGCACTCTGTCTTCACAGCTTGCTCTAACCAAAAATCATCACAAAGCTTGCCATTTTTTTCTACTTTATTTTCTCTTACTTATGTCATTATAATCACTCTTGAAATTACAATGCATCTTTATATGTACAGGTAAAGGGTACAGATGTTGAAATAACGTCACCTTTTTGCCTCCTGCCCTAACTTTGGAAAGAATTCATTCATTCATGCATGTGTGCATGGATTGATTGATTAATTCATTCATATACCAGATGTCTTTTTGTGAAGGAAGTATGACATACATTTTTCAAGTTGAGGTGTTATCGACTTGGGAAGTGGGGAAAAGAATAGGAGTAAGTTTAAATAAAAGCAGTATTAAATGTATTCCATCCTCTGAATAGAGGCGAGAACTAGGTTGGTAGGTCTAAGATGGTATAAGACGTTCTGGGCTTAAATAAATATGCTGCTGTCTCTAATACTGATAAATCTTCCAGCAGTAGTTTCCATAGACCGACTGAAGATAGGGAAATGTAGTTTCGTTGGAGAAATGATATCCTTATTTTCCTTAGTTCCGCAGGCAGGGAGAGTGTGGTATCTGGCCCTCAGAAATTCTCTTCCATCAAAGAAATCACCAAACAGAGTTACTGGTGGTGTCTGGTGTGATTCTGTGTGACTGGGAGTCATTTCACTCCTTGGAAAACGCAGACGCTTCCATGTAAAAGGAATAGCACACTGCATGGTCAATATGCATAGATTTACGTCTTGCCCGCTGCTCAATTAATTTTCCCTAACCCATTACTTCACGGGCCTCATAGGTTATTTCTTTCCTGATGTCATTTCACTTCTCCATTTTCGCTTGGCTCTCTTCCTTCTAAATTCAGCAATCTTCTTAGGGCTTTCTACTTTCTTTCTCAGCTCTGTGTTTTTACCCATGACTCCCTAGGCAGAACCTCTCCTGCCTCAGTCTGACACAGGATCTCTCCTTCTTGACTCTGTAATAACTCCATCCATACCCCTCTTTACAGGTGGCATTCAGGCAGTAAAAAACCTGGATAAGTATTTATAAATATTGAAATCTATAATTTTCTAAATTTATAATTTTCAGTATTTATAAATCTCTACATTTCTTAAAAAAATAATAAAGACAATATTCTTTTACATACTTATTCATTGAAAATATTTAACAAATATTATGCAACTCCTATGTCCCAAGTACTGTTCAAGACCCTAGGAATAAAATACAGAGCAGTTAAATGTAGATCCAACTAATGGGAAGCTTAGAGACTAATGTATTTGATCACTAGCATTATCTGGTTACTAGCAATAGAATATTTTAAATGGTTTTACCAAGGATTGCTGCTGTATAAGTGACAGCAAATTTAACAGACAAAACTTATGGTAGTTTTGACTACTTCTAGTCATTGTAGAAAAATATCATGAAGCTCTCGCAAGTCTTTGGAATCTCAAACCAACACATGGTTTTCTCCTTCACCCAATGCATCAATATCTTACATTAAAATGTTTTCAAAATGCCTAATAATTTTTTTCTATTTGCAGTTGTTTTAGTAAAGTTTAATTTTAACCAAATCTAATTCTGTAAACCAAATGGAACACTAAGTGGTTATTTTAGGCTTATAACTGTACTCCCAACATAACAACATAGCCCTGTTGTTTGCTAAGCTAACATAAAAAATAGAAACCTACCTAGATTTGCCCTGTAAACTAATTGCCTACCTTGCATAATTTCTTGAAAAGAAACAAAATAGTCAAAATGTAGGCCATGAGATATGAAATGTTTAATTCCTTAACATTAGATGTAGTTTCCAATTGTGGAAGAATTTGTAGGTGTCATATAGGTGTAATGGGAATAGTCAAAGATTTCTTAGACATTCTCAGTGAACCCAGCTTTTCTGTTAGGGAGCAGTATGGGACACCCTTGGTTTTACTTGACTTTTTCATTACTTTATCTCCAGCATGGAACAGGGTGCCATGCATGTGGTTGGTGCACAGGACATGCTAACTCTCTTCTTCTTCTTTTGCACTAATATTGATACTCTTTGATTTTTTATTTCTTTGATTTCCTTTATTCTGCTTCTACCTTTTCTGCTTTTGATAGCACCAAAGTGACAAAGGCATCAGTGAATATCACAAAGAACCCTGTTTTTTGATTGGCCTGGAATAGAAAATTAGAATGAGGGCATCGTCAAGGAAGAAGAGGTCAAATAAAAGTTATGAAAGTGGGGCTTCCCTGGCAGTCCAGTGGTTAAGACTCCGAGCTTCCAATGCAGGGGGTGCAGGTTCAATCCCTGGTCTGGGAAATAAGATCCCATATGCCATGTGGTGTGGCCAAAAAAAAAAAAAAAAAAAATTACAAAAGTGATAGATCTTCAGTCACCTTCCCATACATCTCTTCTGGGTCCTGGAGGAGAAAATGGCAGACTTATTTTGACATGAGTGAAAGAATCAATCTCCCCTTGGGATCTTCAGAGCTTTAATTATAGACTGTATTATCTATTCCTTGACCTTTCCCGATCTCTTCTTCCGTATTCCAACTTTGTTCCTTCTGCTGCTTCCTGAATTTCATCCTGGAATCTGTTTCCCATTAAAATGGAAGATCTACTCATCCGATGTGATTTTATAGCCATGCTAAAAGACCTACCATGTTCTTTGCAGAACATGACACTCAGTAGCTATAAAACCCAACTTATCGCTCAAGAATTATGGTCCCTAGGGAAAAAATCATATTTTATGCCTCTGTATTTTCCCATTTCCACATTTTTTTGGAAAGACTATGTCCCATCAGAGAGATAAAAGAGGAACACTGAATTCAAATTTGGTTCTATCCTGAGTTAACTGAGCAAAGGTTAAGCAAGTTACCGAACAGCTTCTTCTCAGTAATGTTGGTTTCTTTGTGTCCCAAGATAAGATTATAAGAATTTATGGTCGTATATGACACTGATATTCAAAGTATGGTCTGGGAACACCTGTATACACATTATATATCCTTGGCACATTTTCATGGGATTTACAAGGACAAAACTATTTTTATAACATTACAAAGTCATGATTTGCCTTTTCTATTCTCATTATCCCATGAGTATATCAAGTACAAAAAATTCATTAGTCCAGTTTCACTTTGCACATTGCAACTGATCTTTAAGAAAATAACACATGTAGAGTTTTGATGTAGTATCAAAGAAGAACATCCACCATTATCTGAATAGGCTACTAAAATACATTTTCCTTTTCCAACTATGTATCTGTGTAGGACCAGATTTTTTTCATATACTTTAGCCAAAACAACACATTGCAACAGATTGAAAGCAGATAGAATCCAGCTGTCATCTATTAGGCTAGGAATCAAAGATATTTGCAAAATGTAAAAATAATGCCACTCTTTTTACTAAAACTTTTAAAATTTGTTTTGAAAAACATATTATCGATAAAAATAGGTTATTTTTGTCCACATATAAGGGATTTATTATTTAAAAAATAAATTAAGAAAGAGTAGTTTAAAAAATCTTTAAAAAATTTTTGAATATAGTAAATATCCATAACTATAATACATGTAAATGAAAGACCTTTGGTGTCTTTAACTTTTTCTTAAGAATGTAAAAGAGTCCTGAGCAAAAACTTTGAGAACCAGTGATATATGGAATGGTGACACATAATTTATATCATACTCACATGCTTATTAAACAAATATGAAAAACCTGAGCTTATATTTTGCCTTAGCAAAAGGAAAGTTAATTTCTTTCTTGCTTTTTCCCTTTCTTTCATCTTTCTGTCATTTTATTACCTACCATTGTCTAATATCTTTCTATTCTTTCTAATGTCTTCTTCATTGTCACTAGTATTAATTTAATTAAGAAAATGTATTAATGCAGACAAACATATAGGATTTTGCCTTATTTATATCTTTATATGTAAAAAAAATAAATCTAGTACAAAGCAACCAAATTTAATGACAAGAATAATTTACTCAGTTGTATTTAAAAAGAAATTTGGGACAATTCAGAATACTATATATTTATCAGTCTGATGTATGGTGTATATATAGTATCACTGAGACATTAATGAGATGAAAGTGCAAAACATTTGGAAGAGTAGGAAGAATGACTCACCAACATTTTTAAAGGGAAACCCTCATATGGACAATTCACTGGGAGAAATAAAACAGAAGGGATAAAATTAAGATACATTTTACTTGTTTGTCTGCTTTAAGTTCTAAGCAAGTTGGAAATAGTACCATACATTTTCAGAAGTAGAGTTCAGAAAAGAGGACCTCGGAAGAGGGAGATTTAAATGTACTGGAATTGCAATAGAGGAAACATAAAGAACTGTAAAACCAACAAATAAAATTTGCTGAAAAATCCTGTTTGTCATATAAACTCAGTGATATGTAGAGAGGACATTTCTGACATTCAGAAAGTATGAGTATATTCTGGCTTCACATGCACACAAACACGTCCAAATATTCCTCCAACTTCATTTACTTACTTATTTGTATAGGATTTATATGCACTCTCTCACCTCTAAATAGATATAATGAAATCAATAACATAGTGCAAAACAAAAAACTAAAATAAAGCAGGAACCCTTCTGTGTCAAAGGACACAGAAGCTATCTGGATCCTATGATTTAGGTTATTCATCTATATTATTATAATATTGACAGCAATTGACATTGAGCAATCAGTGTGTTTCAGGTACTTTACATATCTTGTCATGTTTCATTCTGCAGCATGCTCAAGGTTACATAGCTAGTGAGTGGTGGTCTTGAGCTCTCAGTAACTACAGTAACTACACAATACTGCTCTTGAGCTCTCAGTAACTCAGTAACTACACAATACTGCTCTGAATGATCAAGCATCTTTAGCAGAACCAGGGATACAGTACCAGGGCCCTGACCTCAGAAATCTTACAGTCTCATGTACTAGCCAATTAACCAAATAACTATTTCAGTTCAGACTCTGATTAGTCTTAGAATCAAATTATAAATAATGAGCTTTAAGAAGACAGAGAGTAAATCTGTAAAGCAGACACTATGTTTTTATCTGTGTTGCTCTATTACCCAGCGACAATGCTGACTGGATGACAAGGATATCAAGGAATATTCATAGAAGTAGACATTGGAATTTGGCTTTTAGGTATCAGTGCCAATTCCCCCGAGAGGGAATTGGAGAGAACATTTCATCTGGACACTACCTGACATTGATAAAAAATGAGCATCACTACTGTTAATAACCAAAAGGTAGTATTCACTGAGTCCTTGCTCTATGATTAGAGGTGCACTGAGCACTCTATTTGTATTCTCTCATCTAATACTCACAGTGAAATAGATAAGTACCATCATCACCCTTCATTAATGGACATGAAAACTGAGACTGGCAACTCGGGGAATTTATCACAGCTGATAATTATTCACATCCCAGGCTGTCTAAATCTGGCATCCATGTCCTTTGCCATAATGGCATGCATTTTTTTAAGAATGGCAAATTTTTCTATGGTTCTCTTCTTCCCTTGTCTACCTCCAAACCTCATCTCCCAGGTCTCACCACCAGGTAAAATGGACTCTCCAGGCATGCACCACCCCAGGAGGCACAAGTTCCTTCCTCTTGATTTTTACATGTCAGTTACATCTCCTCGTGGCTCCCGAAGCCCTCCAACTGCAGTGCTAGAATGCAAGTGAGGAGAAGGGCACCCCGGTGGTGGCAGGAGCAGAACTGTCTTGTAACTGGAAGCCAAACAAGTCACTTAGCTTTGAAGGCACAAGAAAGGCTTCATTTAGATACCAGGCGACAAAGATCAAAGCTGAGGAGGACAAACATGCCTGTTGTCTGCGGCAGGCGGCAAGTCACCAGAAGGGAGCCCCACATCCTTTACTGCAAAGCAGATGCAGTACATCTGAGAGGTTACCATAAACCAAATAAATACCGCCGCAGAGCCTTCCCTTGAAGTCTCATGGAAACAAAAGAGTGGGGCTTTCACCTGAAACAGAGAGTGGCTTGCTCTCCGTGCAGCTGGCACATGGCCTTCTGCCCCACACCACTCATCATGTCTTAAATGAGCACCGAACATCTACTAATAAAATCACCAAAAAGACACAAAACTTCTTTATATAGGTCCAAAATAACACAAAAATTGATTTAAAAAAATTCTCTGGGAAGTGATATGTAATGACTTTGCAAATCACAAAGCTTTCAGGTTGCTAGTGGACAGTTAAGAGAGATACTCTGCTCTATTTAAATGAAGCCAGGGCTCGTACAAATGAACACAGGGAACTTCCCAATTCAAGAGGGAAACATGAATGCATTGGGCAAATACTATTTAACTCAATGGCAAATACTATTTTAGTTATTTTGTACACACAAAGTTGTATCTGATTGCTATCATGATCCTGTGAACTTGCAACTATTAGATCTACAGATGGGAGAACAGATTGAGTTTTTTTCCTCAAGGTCATATAGTAAGTGGCAGAACTGGGGTATGTATTCTTTCCTTCGACAAAATACTTGATTTTAAAACCTACTTTTTAATGAATTCTACCAGCTAGGAAACTGCAACCCCAGTTAGGGAAATTTATGAAATTGACACAAAAGCAATTAACTTTAGAAGTAAAATATTTCATCTGTTAAATCTGAAGAAAAAAAAACATTTAAGATCTTAATTAAGTTAAAGGTTGGTAACAAACACAGCAAATTGAACAAAAGGGCTTTAATCCTTAAACTGCAGTTTTCAGTGCACTTGAGAGTGACCAACTCACCCTGACTTGCCTGCCTCTGTCCCGATCAGACCCTTTGTTTCATCCTGGAGATACATGGTAAGTAGGAATAGTCTGGTTCCTACTAATTGCTAGCCCATAATTGCTAGAGGCAAGGGAAATTAATGGAATGAAATTCAGCAGTGATTAGAGTTATTAAGTTAGTTATGTGAGTGCATTAATAAGGAGATTTGAATTGTGTGTTTAGGGACAACTCTCTGTGGAAGTGACACATGAGTGGGAATGTAAGGATAAATAGATATTAGCCAGATATAAAGGGGGTTGGGTGGGGATATTCCAGGCAGAGGGAGAAGAATGTGCAAAGACCGGAGAGCAGAAGGGGAGGGACCTTGGTACGTAGGAGCAATTGGAGAAAATAAGGGCTGCATGAGGACAGAGTGAGGAAAGCAAAGTGCAGGTGACACTTAAGTAGATGAGCAGACAATTCAAAGGTTTGTAAATTGAGTTAAAGGTTTTGATTTTTATCCTAAGAAGAGAGACAAGCTTCTAAAGGGCTCGAGAGGTTGCATTTCACATAATTCCGATTCTGCTATGAAAAGATCACTTGCACTAAGGAGAACAGAGCAGATGAGAGGACACATAGAGCAGATGACTGCTGCAGACCAGACGAGAGGCAAAGACGGCCAGGAGTAGGATGTCATAGCAGAGACTGAAAGAGGATGGAGTGTGTCCCTTTCCAGACAGAAAAATCGACCGCTCTTGGCAATACGCTCAACACCGAAGTGAAAGTAGAGAAAAGTGTCAAAGATGAGGTCTATTTTTCAGGCTCTTGTAAATGGATGGATGGAAGAAACTTACATAAGGTTTAGTTTTACTCACTAACAATTTCTGTTAGCTATATTAATAAAGATGTTCTTGTTTTTGTAATAACATTGGGAAATGCATGGGTCTGTAGTACCCTGCTACCATTTGTCGATATTGTGCCTTGCTGGTGGAGAGACAACCTGGGAGGTGGAGAGAACTTAAACGCTCAAACATCAAGTCTATAAATTACAGCACACATCACACACGAATGACGATAAAGTATAAGAGAATAATTAATTCAAGCTTCCCTCAAGTTGAGTCAAGAGGCAGATCCATATGAATGAAAAATTTTAGAACTAATTCATTTAACCCATCTTCAGGACTTAACGAGGTATAAGAATTACTTAAGGGCAGGGTTTTTATAACATTATTCTTTGGAACAGTTTTCAGAAGACAAACAAAATGATTCTGCAAATCTCTCTGCTCACGAGATTCTGCCACTGTGAGTAAAATTATTATCCTCATTCAGCTTCCAAAAGTACTTGATTATACTAACCCTCTAGGTCTTTCTCTCATCAACAGTGTGATTATCAGAAAAGTAACAGCTACTTTAAAATTATTTTTGCATGGAGACTTTCAAGACGGTGGAGGAGTAAGATGAGGAGATCACCTTCCTCCCCATAGATACATCAGAAATACATCTACACGTGGAACAACTCCTACAGAACACCTACTGAATGCTGGCAGAAGCCCTCAGACCTCCCAAAGGACAAGAACCCGCCCCCCCCCCCCCCACAACGTACCTGGGTAGGGTAAAAGAGAAAAGAAAAAACAGAGACAAAAGAATAGGGACGGGACCTGCACAAGTGGGAGGGAGCTGTGAAGGAGGAAAAGTTTCCACACACTAGGAAGCCCCTTCACTGGCGAAGACACGGAGTGGGCGGGGGGGGGGAAGCTTCGGGGCCGCGGAGGAGAGCGCAGCAACAGGGGTGCGGAGGGCAAAGCGGAGAGATTCCCGCACAGAGGATCGGTGCCGACCAGCACTCACCAGCCCGAGAGGCTTGCCTGCTCACCCACCGGGGCGGGCGGGGCTGGGAGCTGAGGCTCGGGCTTCGGTCAGAGCGCAGGGAGAGGACTGGGGTTGGCGGCATGAACACAGCCTGAAGGGGGCTAGTGCCCACTGCTAGCCGGGAGGGAGTCCGGGTAAAAGTCTGGAGCTGCCGAAGAGGCAAGAGACCATTGTTTCAGGGTGCGCAAGGAGAGGAGATTCAGAGCACCGCCTAAATGAGGTCCAGAGATGGGCGCGAGCCGCAGCTAACAGCTCGGACCCCAGAGACAGGCATGAAATGCTAAGGCTGCTGCTGCCGCCACCAAGAAGCCTGTGTGCAAGCACAGGTCACTCTCTATACCTCCCATCCCGGGGGCCTGTGCAGCCTGCCACTGCCAGGGTCCCGGGATCCAGGGACAACTTCCCCGGGAGAACACACGGTGCGCCTCAGGCAGTTCCAACGTCATAGCGGCCTCTGCCGCCGCAGGCTCGCCCCGCCCTCCGTACCCCTCCCTCCCCACTGCTGAGTGAGCCAGAGTCCCCGAATCAGCCGCTCCTTTAACCCCGTCCAGACAGACGCCCTCAGGAGAGCTACACACAAAGGCAGGGCCAAATCCAAAGCTGAACCCCAGGAGCTGTGTGAAGAAAAAAGAGAAAGAGAAACTTCTCCCAGCAGACTCAGGAGTAGTGGATTAAATCTCCACAATCAACTTGATGTCCCCTGCATCTCTGAATACCTGAATAGACAATGAATCATCCCAAAATTGAGGTGGTGGACTTTGGGAGCAACTGTAAACTTGGGGTTTGCTTTCTGCATCTAATAAGTTTCTGGTTTATGTTTACATTAGTTTAGTATTTAGAGTTTATTATCATTGGTAGATTGTTTACTGATTTGGTTGCTCTCCTTTTTTTATATATAGATATATATATATTTTTTCCTTTTTCTCTTTTTGTGAGTGTGTATGTCTATGCTTCTGTGTGTGATTTTGTCTGTATAGCGTTGCTTTTACCATTTGTCCTAGGGGTCTGTTTGTCCACCGTTTTTCGTTTGTTTGGGGTTTTTTAGTATAGTTATTAGTGCTTGTTATCATTGGTGGATTAGTTTCTTGGTTTGGTTGCTCTCTTCTTCCTTTCTTTTTTTTAATTACTTTTTAATTTATTTTATTTTTAATAAGTTTTTTATTTTAATAACTTTTTAATTTAATTTAATTTTATTTTATTTTTGCTTGCTTTCACTTTTTCTCCCTTTTCTTCTGAGCTGTGTGGCTGACAAGATCTTGGTGCTCCAGCCGGGTGTCAGGCCTGTGCCTCTGAGGTGGGAGAGCCGAGTTCAGGACATTGGTCCACCAGAGACCTCCCAGCTCCACACACTATCAAATGGCGATAGCTCTCTCAGAGATCTCCATCTCAACGCTAAGACTCAGCTCCACTCAACAACCAGCAAGCTACAGTGCTGGACACCCCATGCCAAACAACTAGCAAGACAGGAACACAACCCCACTCATTAGCAGAGAGGCTGCGTAAAATCACAATAAGGTCACAGACACCCCAAAACACAACACTGGACGTGGTCCTGCCCACCAGAAAAAACAAGATCCAGCCTCATCCACCAGAACACAGGCACCAGCTCCCTCCACCAGGAAGACTACACAACCCACTGAACCAACCTTAGCCACTGGGGCCAGACACCAAAAACAACAGGAACTATGAACCTGCAGCCTGCAAAAAGGAGACCCCAAACACAGTAAGATAAGCAAAATGAGAAGACAGAAAAACACACAGCAGATGAAGGAGCAAGATAAAAACCCACCAGACCTAACAAATGAAGAGGAAATAGGGAGTCTACCTGAAAAAGAATTCAGGGTAATGAGAGTAAAGATGATACAAAATATTGGAAATAGAATGGAGAAAATAGAAGAAATGTTTAACAAGGACCTAGAAGAATTAAAGTGCAAACAAACAATGATAAACAACACAATAAATGAAATTAAAAATTCTCTAGAAGGAATCAATAGCAGAATAACTAAGGGAGAAGAACGGATAAGTGACCTGGAAGACAAAATAGTGGAAATAACTACCACAGAGCAGAATAAAGCCAAAAGAATGAAAAGAATTGAGGACAGTCTCAGAGACCTCTGGAACAACATTAAACGCACCAACATTCAAATTATAGGGGTCCCAGAAGAAGAATAGAAAAAGAAAGGGACTGAGAAAATATTTGAAGAGATTATAGTTAAAAACTTCCCTAATATGGGAAAGGAAATAGTTAATCAAGTCCAGGAAGCTCAGAGAGTTCCATACAGGATAAATCCAAAAGGAAACACGCCAAGGCACATATTAATCAAACTATCAGAAGTTAAATACAAAGAAAAAATATTAAAAGCAGCAAGGGAAAAACAACAGATAATGTACAAGGGAATACCCATAAGGTAAAGAAGGTTAAGAGCTGATCTTTCAGCAGAAGGGAGTGGTAGGACATAGTTAAAGTGATGAAAGGGAAAAACCCACAACCAAGATTACTCTATCAAGCAAAGATCTCATTCAGCTTTCATGGAGAAATTAAAACCTTTACAGATAAGCAAAAGCTAAGAGAGCTCAGCACCACCAAACCAGCTTTACAACAAATGGTAAAGGAACTTCTCTACACAGGAAACACAAGAGAAGGAAAAACCCAACAATAACAAACCCAAAACAATTAAGAAAATGGTACTGGAACATACATATCGATAACTACCTTAAATGTAAATGGATTAAATGCTCCCACCAAATGACCTAGACTGGCTGAATGGATACAAAAACAAAACCCATATATATGTGGTCTACAAGAGACCCACTTCAGACCTAGGGACACATACAGACTGAAAGTGAGGGGATGGAAAAAGATATTCTCTGCAAATGGAAATCAAAAGAAGGCTGGAATAGCAATTCTCATATCAGACAAAATAGACTTTAAAGACTATTACAAGAGACAAAGAAGGATACTACATAATGATCAAGGGATCAATCCAAGAAGAAGATATAACAATTGTAAATATTTATGCACCCAACATAGGAGCACCTCAATACACAAGGCAAATGCTAACAGCCATAAAAGGGGAAATGGACAGTAACAAAATCATAGTAGGGGACTTTAACTCCCCACTTTCACCAGTGGACAGATCAACCAAAATGAAATAAATAAGGAAACACAAGCTTTAAATGATACATTAAACAAGATGGACTTAATTGATATTTATAGGACATTCCATCCAAAAACAACAGAATACACTTTGTTCTCAAGTGCTCATTGAACACTCTCCAGGATAGATCATATATTGGGTCACAAATCAAGCCTTGGTAAATTTAAGAAAATTGAAATTGTATCAAGTATCTTTTCTGACCACAACGTTATGAGACTAGATATCAATTACAGGAAAAAATCTGTACAAAATACAAACACATGGAGGCTAAACAGTACACTACTAAATAACCAAGAGATCACTGAAGAAATCAAAGAGGAAATCAAAAAATACCTAGAAACAAATGACAGTGGAGAAAAGACAGCCTCTTCAATAAGTGGTGCTGGAAAACGGGACAGCTACATGTAAAATAATGAAATTAGAACACTCTCTAACACCATACACAAAAATAAACTCAAAATGGATTAAAGACCTAAAAGTAAGGCCAGACACTATCAAACTCTTAGAGGAAAACATAGGCAGAACACTATATGACATAAATCACAGCAAGATCCTTTTTGACCCACCTCCTAGAGAAACGGAAATAAAAACAAAAATAAACAAATGGGACCTAATGAAACTTAAAAGCATTTGCACAGCAAAAGAAAACATAAACAAGACAAAAAGACAACCCTCAGAATGAGAGAAAATATTTGCAAATGAAGCAACTGACAAAGGATTAATCTCCAAAATTTACAAGCATCTCATGCAGCTCAATATCAAAAAAACAAACAACCCAATCCAAAAATGGGCAGAAGACCTAGATAGTCATCTCTCCAAAGAAGACATACAGATTGCCAATAAGCACATGAAAGGATGCTCAACATTACTAATCATTAGAGAAATGCAAATCTAAACTACAATGAGGTATCACCTCACACCAGTCAGAATGGCCATCATCAAAAAAATCTACAAATAATAAATGCTGGAGAGGGTGTGGAGAAAAGGGAACCCTCTTACACTGTTGGTGGGAATGTAAATTGATACAACCACTATGGAGAACAGTATGGAACTTCCTTAAAAAACTAAAAATAGAACTACCATATGACCCAGCAATCCCACTATTGGGCATATACTCTGAGAAAACCATAATTCAAAAAAAGTCATGTACCACAATGTTCATTGCGGTTCTATTTACAATAGCCAAGACATGGAAGCAACCTAGGTGTCCATCGCCAGATGAATGGATAAAGAAGATGTGGCACATATATACAATGGAATATTACTCAGCCATATAAAGAAACAAAATTGAGCTATTTGTAGTGAGGTGGATGGACCTAGAGTCTGTCATACAGAGTGAAGTAAGTCAGGAAGAGAAAAACAAATACCATATGCTAACACATATATATGGAATAAAAAAAAATGGTTCTGAAGAACCTCGGGTCAGGAGAGCAATAAAGACGCAGACATAGAAAATGGACTTGAGGACATGGGGATGGGGAAGGGTAAGCTGGGATGAAGTGAGAGAGTGGCATGGACATATATACACTAAAGAATGTAAAATAGTTAGCTAGTTGGAAGCAGCCACATAGCACAGGGAGATCAGTTTGGTGCTGTGTGACTCCCTAGAGGGGTGGGATACAGAGGGTGGGAGGGAAACGCAAGAGGTAAGGGATATGGAGATATATATATATTTATAGCTGATTCACTTTGTTATAAAGCAGAAACTAACACACCATTGTAAAGCAATTATACTCCAATAAAGATGTTAAAAAATTATTTTTGTATTATCCAATGATCAGACTATCTGAAACAGTTACAATAATAATACTAATAAGTAATCATGCATAAATAATACAACCTAGTATATAATATATAACATAGTATATGCATATTATATATTAATGTATTATAATATACAATTAAATACATTATGGGAATTCCCTTGCTGTCCAGTGGTTAGGACTCTGGTTGGGGAGCTAAGATCCCACAAACTGTGCAGTATGGCCAAAAAAAAAAATACATTATATGTGTTCAGAATAAATAATATTCTGGGGCACGTAACAAGTCTCAATACATTTAAAAGGGTTAAAATAGTATAAAACATGATTTCAATCACAATGGAATTAAATTTTAAAGTAGCTTTTAAGAATTTTTAAAAGGGTAATTATAAATATATTATGGGGATGGGTGGGAGTATCCAGAAATAAATTTACTTCCAGTCAAAAAAAAAGAACCCATTATATGTGTTCATATATATTATATATAATTATAACACAGTACATAATAATATATTGTATGTATTATATAACATGAATATATAACTATACATTTTATGCTTTAACATATTAAAATGATATATAATATTCATAATATATGCCATATTTTATAGTTTACAAAATTGTTTCACACATATTCTCTCATTGAGTCTTCACTGTGATATAAGTATTACCATGCTTCTAACAAAAGAGAGGAAATAGTGGCTGGGATTAGGTGGTCATCAGGTGAGTTTAAGAGTAGAGGATGGATGATATATCTCTATAATGTACAACACACAGTCTATAATACATGATGCATCACACATGACATATTACAAAATATACATTCCCATGTATACTCTCACTGTCCTGGGATGGAAGCATTACTAGGTCCTTCTAACAGAGGAGGAAACGAAGTGATTCAATAACTTGCTTAAGTTCACTCAAGTATGTTATTGAGAAGATTTAGGACTTACAACCGGCTTTCAAAAAATGCAATTCCAGTATTCCTTCTACCACATCACAGCTGCCCTAGATAACTGACTGACTCTTCATTTATAGTTTCTAACCAGCTCCTAATTGGCAGAGTTACATATAGGAATATGCATGATACGATCTGTATAAAAATGACTCAACTAATGACATCCAGAAGCAATCAAGGAAATACTGAATGTGGCTCACATGTCAAGTTCTGAACGGGGATATTAAAATGTCCAGTAAACATTTGTGTGAAGTGTTTCCTTGGCAAGAACCAGACTCTCAGGCCTGAACTGCATCGTGTGCAAGTGGTTTTCATCATTCTTTCCCTTTCGAGTAATGCCAGGAGCAACCTTGCACTCCAGGCTCACAGGACCAGGACTATCTTCGCAGATGAGAAGTGAGGGGGCAAGTGTCCCGGCCTGATGGCCAAACAATGTATACTCTCTGCTGCAAGCAAAGGTCATTAGGCTCAATGACCTCCAAGAAGCCCACCCACTCAGCAGAACAAAGACTCCTCTGGGTTCCCAGGACAGATGACAGCAGAGGGATGGTGGAAGTGTGTGTGAGGGGTTCCTGGCTGGGGGCTGGGGTTGACATCATTCTCTGACTTCGTGGTTTAAGCACAGTGAACCCCAAGAAAGCCAAGAGGTAAGTCAAAACATGTAGGAAATTCATGGACTGTGTAGGAAAAAAATCAACATTTTAACTCTGGTCCTTGCTTTCCCCTAGCTGGTACTCCCTCCTAATAGTACCAAAAAAAAAGAGAAAAACTCACACACACACATACATATATACATATACTTACATAGATTTTATATATATATATACACATATAGGTTTATATATATGTTTTTCCTTATGTTTCCTTTTTCCTGACCTCTAAGAATGCAGGTAATGCATTTCTTTGGGAAAAGAACTATAATCTAAAGAACTTTCACTGATGGTAAAGATTAACTTGTTTTTAAGGCTACTGAGAAGATGGAGTAAAAATGATCCATAAAAAAGAGAAATTACATCAAATCACGGCCCTGCCTCTAGGTCTGCTGACTGTAATCTATCTTCTACTCCAGTATATGTATACACATATACTTTTATTTAGGTCAAGAAAAGGAAAAGAACCAATGTAGGGACTTCCCTAGTGGCACAGTGGTTAAGAATCTGCCTGCCAATGCAAGGGACACGGGTTCGAGCCCTGGTCTGGGAAGATCCCACATGCCGCGAAGCAACTAAGCCTGTGAGCCACAACTACTGAGCCCACGTGCCGCAACTACTGAAGCCCGCGAGCCTAGAGCCCGTGCTCCGCAACAAGAGAAGCCACCACAATGAGAAGCCCATGAACTGCAATGAAGAGTAGCCCCAGCTCACTGCACGCAGCAACGAAGACCCAATGCAGCCAAAAATAAATAAATAAGTAAATAAATTTATTTTTAAAAAAAGAAGCAATATAATCTGCCTGCCTAATTCATATCTGCATTTTATGTATATAATCTCACTTATTATTTCACTAAGTTTGAGAGAAAAGGGTTACTAGTCACATTTTACAGATGAGGAAACTGATGCTTAAGGATGATAAGTGACCTGCATAGGGTTTCATGTGGAACAGATGTTTTCATCTGGCTCTAAAACTATTGCACCACACTTCAGTCTCTCATGAAAGAGTTCAGGCCTGACATTTCTGCATGACTATGAAACAGAGAGCAGAAGATGTCTCACTTAAAAAAAAAAAAAAAGCGTTTTGATCCAGCAATATGTTTTTCCTTATTTTTCCCAATTCCTAAGAATGCAGATAATGCATTTCTTTGCAAAACGGACTACAACCTGAAAAACGTTCACTGATGGGAAACAGCAAAGATTAGCTTTTTTAAAAAGGTTACCGAGAGGTCTGAGTAAAAATTTTCTAAAAATAAGTGACATATTTTTATAGACTATTCTCTTAGCTCCCTGCTCAACATTTGTGTTTGGCTCTTCGTTACTTACAAAAAAATGCTGAATCCTTTATATGGCTCATTTTCTTTTTCAACACAAAACTGTCACCATAACCCCTTTGCAATTTCAGGACTACTTACAGGTCCCTATGTCTGTGGAAAGGCTAATCCTGTTTGGAATGCCTTTCACTCCTGGATTTGTCAGCTAGAAAATTGCTTTGAGCTCACACTGGAACATAAGCATCCCCACCTCTATGAAGACTGCTCTGAATTCACCAAGCAAACAGGGCTACTAAGTGACCTTGTTCCATACCTCCGTTACGTTTTTCATTATTTTTGTAATGTTTACGGGTCTTCCTCTTCACTACCTGAGCTCTTTTGAGGGCAGAGAGCATGGCTTTATACATGGTTATGTCACCAGAGCCTTTCATGTCCTTAGCATGTATGAAGTAATCCACAAAGAGTTGTTGCGTAACAGGGAGATCAGCTCGGTGCTCTGTGACCACCTAAAGGGGTGGGATAGGGAGGGTGGGAGGGAGAGAGACGCAAGAGGGAAGAGATATGGGGATATATGTATATGTATATGTATAACTGATTCACTTTGTTATAAAGCAGAAACTAACACACCATTGTAAAGCAATTATACTCCAGTAAAGATGTTAAAAAAAAAGTTGTTGCATAAATCAGTGGATAATTGAATCAAAGCCACGTACAACACACTAAAAATTCTACCAGGTCATTTATGGTTTTGGTGAAATTAAGTGGTATCTCATACAATTACTGAAGGCTTTATTCCCATCTAGGATTATACATTCTCTACGTTTTCTCTGACATTCTCGATCCCTACTTTTTTTTAATAAGCCCCCTTTTCAGCCTTACCTTGGCTTTGCCATTTGCATACAAACGATTTGATGGCACCCATATAAGAGAGGTTATTTCTTTAAAACAATCATATATTTTTTCAAATATCAAATCTCTATTTTTTTATGCCCCCGGCCCCTGCCCTGCTTCATTGCTTTGTTTTCTTGTAATCTTCTACCACCAAAGTGGAACCATGAGGATGATAGCATTAGAGGAGAGGAGGGCAGATACTGCCTGGTTCCTTCATCAACTTTGAGTTTTAAATTCTCTAGACTTTAAGCTACATGAGAAGAATGACTTCATTTCTGTTTCCTGCTCTTTTCTCAGCAAGTAGATAAGTACCTAACATGTACCATGCACTTAATAAATATTTATAGAATGAACGAATGAATAAATGAGAGCTGATACTCTTGATCTCTTTAATACAACAAAAGTAATAATTACTGGACTTGGTTGAGTAAGAAAGGATTTCCTAACATTTCTTCAAATTTCTTTTGAACTTAGCAAAAGGCAGGCTCATTCACCACAGTGCCAGTAAATAGATCGTGACAAACAGGAAATGGAGACCCCAAAGCCCACCCTTTCTGATCTCAATAAATGGTATCTAGTACAAGAGGGGAGACCAAAGGGCAGCAGGTGATTAGAAGTGTATCTCAACAGGGAAGGACAAATATCATATGATACCACTTATATGTGGAACCTAAAAAAATGGTATACATGAACTTATTTATAAAACAGAAACAGAGTTACAGATGTAGCAAACAATCTTGTGGTTACAGGGCGAGAAGGGGGGAGGGATAAATTAGGAGATGGGGATTGACATATACACACTACTATGTATAAAACAGATAACTAATAAGGACCTACTGTATAGCACAGGGAACTCTACTTAATACTCTGTAATGACCTATATGGGAAAAGACTCTAAAAAAAAGTGGATATACGTATATGTATAACTGATTAACTTTGCTGTACAGCAGAAAGTAACACATTGTAAATCAACTATATGCCAATAAAAATTAAAAACAAAAAAAGAAGAAGTGTGTCTTAAGCTCCCTTGTGCAGGCCAAAATCTGGGAGAGAAGACATAGGCTGGATAGGTTGGTGGTCATGCCAGTAGTGGAAGAGCTTTTGCTCTATTTATTTCTGGACATTGGAAGACTATCTCCTGGCAAGCTATTCTCTCAGCAACCCAGAGGCAGTTTCACCAAATAGGTTGCTTTACTGTAATTAGATAAAGAGAGAATCTGAACCTACTTATACAGAGCTCCTTTCCAGGGTTGCCCGATTTAGCAAATAAAAATATAGGGCACCCAGCTGAATCTGAGTTTTGAATCAATAAGTGAATTTGCTTTTCGTTTGTTAGTTTGAGTTTGTGGTGTTTTTTTTTTCCCCCCATGGGTGTTTTTGTATGGGTGTGTGTGTTTTGTATAAATGTCTCGTGCACTAAAAAAAATGTTCAAATTCAAATGTGACACAGTATTCGGTATTTTAAATGGCAATTCTGCTGCTGTCATTTTTTATGTGTAATGTATTCAGAGATTCTTGTGGACCCTACAAAGCATGTGAAAGTTATTTAAGAGCTCTCTGGGGATCTTGCCAGAGGGTGTCGCAGCATACTGAAAGCCAAGGTGTGGCCAAGTTTCCAGGGAAGGTCAGTAAAAACCCTGACCAAAACAGAGGAGAAAAGATCTCAAGCTATGCCAGCCTCATTAAGGGAAAGTGACAGACTCCCTAAGAATGGCACCAGTTGCCCCTTGGCAGTGTCATCTGTCAAGACAAAATACAGTTGAGGCAGAGACCAATAAAAACTTAAAAATCCAAAGAACCTGTGGTAGCACTGGAAGTATACTGCTCAGATCTCTGTTCAAGATAGAATTCTCTATTTAGGTATAAATAGTTCAGTTAGCTAACAGCTTCCTTACTGCCTTCAGTAAAACCCACTTTGAGACAAGAGTACCCTCTTTCTGGGTAGCCCTTTGCAATAACTGAATAGAGCAGGGTACTAGGGTCTGGTTATTTCTGCTGAACATAAGACTCCTCTAATAGTCCCTCCTCGGGAGCTTGCTGTTGGATTGGCAAAGCTTCTGTCATATCTGCATTGTAGTCTACCTGCACAGTTCTGCTTTCTTCCATCTTTCCTTTCCCAGATACCACACCTGTGGGCTGAAGGCTTTCCCCGTTCAATCCTGCTTCCTCCCCCTTTTAGTTTGCACAGGTCTTGCACTGCAATAAATCCCTTGAACTCCTCCTACTCTGTTTCAGCATCTGCTTCCCAAAGGTTCCAACTACCACAACTGTGTTAGCTGCTGTGATGCCATCTAAATTTATCTCCTCCCAGGGGCTTCCCTGGTGGCGCAGTGGTTGAGAGTCCGCCTGCCGATACAGGGGACACGGGTTCGTGCCCTGGTCCGGGAAGATCCCACATGCCGCGGAGCGGCTGGGCCCGTGAGCCATGGCTGCTGAGCCTGAGCGTCCAGAGCCTGTGCTGCACAACGGGAGAGGCCACAACAGTAAGAGGCCCACGTACCGCAAAAATAAATAAATAAATAAGTAAGTAAGTAAATTTACCTCCTCCCATAATCTCAACTGCCTTCTTGGAGAGGAAGAGAAGATGCTACAGAACTCTGATATAGTGAGTAGAACCTAAGTCACCCTAGCAGAAAAATAGTTTATGCTTTTAAATCAGAGTAAGAATAGCTGGCTGGGATAAATCTACCTAGAATAAATTTACTTCTTCAAGTCACCTACTTGGGAGCTCATGAAGGAGATCAAAGTAATTTCAGAGAAAAAAAAGAAGTCATGTTTCCTTCACAGGTTTGATTGCAATATTGAGAAATTTACAACTCTGCACTATCTACTTAGGGTAGAATCAGACTTTTCTGATTAATGAGATAGGAAAACAGAGATTAGAGAGAGGTGGAAGAAGGAGATAGATTACAGGGAGGAGAGACAGATGAGCTTCCCAAACATTTGAAATTTCAAAATCTTTTGGGGAGGATGTTTTTGAATGCTACCCTCTGACCCTTCATTAACTTCAATGTTAGTTTCCTATCTTGGGAAAACACTGGCCAGGTTAATTTCAAAATCTCACCCTGTACTTTTTTTCTGGGAAAATGACCAAAAGTTATCTCCTAGTAGGTACCTAAAAAGTGGGAGAGGAGGGCTAACTTCCTGCCAGCTCTTGTAGATGTGAAGGCTCATGTTCCCATCTAGTAAATCTTATAGAAGCATAATGTCTTCTGGTAACACCTTACTGGAGCTAGGTTGTTACCCTTTCAACAAGTTTTAGGTTGCATCGCATTTAGAATGAAAGGGATCTAGTGGAGAGAAAAATCCCCTCCAAATACTTTAAAATCTGAGATCTTTAGCCTGCATTTCAATGTATTTCATTAACACAACCTAACCCTAAACCATCTTTGTTCCCAAAGGCTGGTTAGAGTGATTTCCTGCCCGTATGATGCCCTATCTAAATCTCAAGCCTATCATGCGTCTGCTTCAACATACATATCTTCTTTAGTTACCATCGTTGTTTCATTCATTTTATACCTCCTCATATTTTATAATTTTTCTGCATAAATATCTTATCTCACCAATAAACTAATAAAGGTATTAAGGAAAGAGAACACTCTTTTTTTCTAGAGTAAATTCTTCAAAAAGTAGATTTCGTAGAAAGTTCTCCTTTACATGTGGAATCTAAAAAACATAATAAAACAAACTCATAGGAAAAAGAGATCAGACTTCTAGTTACCAGAGGTGGAGGGTAGGGGAAAGGGGAAAATTGGAGGAAGGTGGTCAAGAGGTACAAACTTCCACTGAGCACTGCTGTGTGACGCATAGGGAAGTTAAGAGGGTAAATCCTAAAGATTCTCATCACAAGGAGAAACAGGTTCTTTTTGTTTGTTGGTTTGTTTTTTTAATTAATTAATTAATTTTTGGCTGCACTGGGTCTTTGTTGCTGCTCACGGGCTCTCTCTGGTTGTGGCGAGTTGGGGGCTACTCTTCATTGTGGTGCACGGGCGTCTTATTTTGGTAGCTTCTCTTGTTGCAGAGAAGGGGCTCTAGGTGCACGGGCTCAATAGTTGTGGCTCACGGGCTCTAGAGAGCAGGCTCAGTAGTTGTGGCACATGGGCTTAGTTGCTCTGCGGCATGTGGGATCTTCCCAGACCAGGGCACGAACCCGTGTCCCCTGCATCGGCAGGCGGACTCTCAACCACTGCGCCACCAGGGAAGCCCATGGCAGGTGGATTCTTAACCACTGCACCACCAGGGAAATCCAGAAACAGGACTTTTTTTTTCTTTTCTTCTTCCTTTCTTTTTACAGTATCTATATGAGATGATAGATGTTAGTTGAACCTACTGCGGTAATCATTTCAGGATACATGTAAAACAAACCATTACGCTGTACCTCTTAAAATTATACAGTGATATATGTCAATTATTTCATAATAAAACTGGGAAAAACTCTTTAAAAAGTAGCTGTCAGCTGATTCTGGACACCAGAATCTCCTGACACCAAATTCTCCTGACACCAAAACAAGTTATTTCAGGAAAATCATAGATGTGAATGACTAAGTTAGGGTCAAAGTTAAATACTGTCATTCTGGAGGTATAGATATAGATATAGATATTGTGCCGACTGTCATTCTTCAAATGAAAGAAATTTCTAGTAGTAAGAGACAATGGAAAATGGATGTCAGCCAACTTGGTTATGAATAACTATTTGGTCTTTACCAGTGACCAACAATGAAATTTCAGGTGAGTCAGAATGAGCTACTCCATCTATAGCCTTGCTACCAGTTCAAATGAAATGAGGTCTCAGTCTAAATTCTGCCGTACATGCAACCAAAACACATATCAAGCAACGCTTAGAAAGCAAAAACAAAAATTGTTCATACATCCTGTTGTGTTGGCTCAAGGAAGTCTTAGCTCACTGTCCTTTTAGATACCATTTTCACGAATTTCAAGAAGAGTTCACTTAAGGCAGACAGCAATGTTCTAGAAGCAGACACAACATTCCAGAGCCAGGATTCTGTCACCATTACAGCTGAATCAAATAAGCAGAATTCTCCAGAACCTAAGGCTGGACACAAGAATCTTTGGGGATTTAGATTAGGACATTGTTTGCAAGGGTGTAGGCGATAAACTAAAAACCCTCCCTGAATTCTTATTGTTCACACATGTGTGGGAAGTATCTTCTAAATATTTTAGCCAATACACATACATTGAACATTTTAAATTTCCCAAACAAGGGCCTACTTTTAACATTAATCATACTTGCCAGTCATTCACTGCTTTCACCAATAAATGCCCCATTTCTGACATCCAGTATATTAATTGTCAAAGTAACACGGATTGATCCAGATGCAAGTAACAAAGCAGTTGAAGTTGCAGCTTCTGGAAGATAGGCTTCCTGAGGCCCCAAATCCAGTTCTGAATTGTGCATTTCTGATTAGCACATTCATAGCTCACTCATTCATTGTGCATCCTTTATTAAGTATTAGAAGCATCTGGGTTTACAGGGTAAACTAAATAATATGCATATTGTCCCACATAGTATCAGCTGAAATATTTAAAAATAATTTACAGATACCATAATCAAAACCTTAAAGAATGCCTCGGCTAGTGTTTTTTCCAGCTGGGTTCCCCTGAGCCCTACTTTCACTCCCCACTCCCACCAACTAGGGAGCTACTGTACCCTTAAAAAAAGCTACTTAAAATATTTATTTAATTCTTCTTATTGGACCTCCAGGTAAGATTTCATCTGAAGGATAGAAGGGGTTGCTGAAAAAAAGGTTGGAATGAATTACTCCACTACTCTTGATCTGCTTTTTCTCTGTCACCCAAGTGGTGCATAGATGAAATTTGAGGTGTATTCTTTAGTGGCAGAGATCGACCCAGAAGAGCATATATAGTTGGAAAAACTGTACATAAAGACACTGTGACAAAAGCAAGATGTTTATGTGAAAGACCAGCACAATAGATGGTTTGCTGGATCCAAGTCTGTTAGCAAAGTGCCTCTAAAGAGCCAACTGTGAGATGTCCTTGTTGTTTTGACACATCTCAAGTTATGTACAGATACAGCATCAGTCCAATAACTGGAGCTGACCCAGATGATCATCTAAGTCAAATGATATAGTTACAAGGCTCGATTCTCTGTCAGAATCTTTGGTGCATACAGAAAACTATCCTGCAGAAAAACAAGGTGAAAGTTACTTGGAAAGAGTGAGATTATCTCAAGGATGTCATTGTAGGTCCAGCTGGCCTGATGAGGTCGGGACCCCTAGACATTTTGATAGCCTAGGGAAGCATGACCTGCTCTGACACTGCCTTTCTCCCTTGGTCAGGGGCTCTTAAAATTCTGCTCTGGTGGACATGTGTGAAAGAGTGCGAGTTCTCTTATAGAAACTGCTGACTCTTTCTCTACTTCTGTGTCCTGGGGAGTTGCCTACAAGAAAGAGATGGAAAAACCCATACACATGGGCAGAGAGCAGTGTAGGTGTCCTCACTCTATGCTGGTCTTTGCCTTCTCACTCCCATTTCTCAATCAGCAGATACTTCTACCAGCTATACTCTAAAGGACTTGTGGTTTGAGGAGCAAAGAAGTAACTCAACATATAAAATATGGGAACCCTGAACTAGGTGGTTAAACGTCTACCTAAGTAGTTCTTAACTTTTTCTAAGTTATGATTTTGAGGACTGGAAAAACCCTGGGCAGTTGCCCTGGAACACGCTCACGTGTTTCATATTTTGCAAACTATTCAGGGCGATTACAACCTCTCCAAAGGTCACCTACAGATAGTTCCCCCTTCCTCAGGTGACCTCAACCTAGAAAGAAGGCAGCCTGAGGTTATATGTCCCTGAGGAATTCACATGTTGTAGGTGTTCAATGAGTTCATTTTATGGATTAAAATTAAAAGGTAATACATGAACAAAAAATTAAATAAATATGATGGTAAACCTATGAGAGAGTCTCTATTAGAAGATTCTCTCTCCCACTTTCCACAGTGTTCCTCCATAAAACTGCAGAGACTAAGAACACACCATACTCCATCTTAGGTACTATTTCTTGAACTTAGCCCTTGGGCATATTTTGGTGTAAGCAAAGCTATTCTGATCATATAAAATAAAACAAATGCAAACAAAGTTATAGAGCTCTTTGAATCCAATAACATTTGTTTCTAGATTTCATTTTGAGTTTACCTCAAATTATTTAAAAATACGTTCCTAAAAAATGATTGTAATTTTCTGCTTGACCAGGATTATAGTACTTTTGTATAATTGTGTGATGCTGGTAAGTTTGAGCACCCCTTCAGTCAGCACGTTTTCATGTTGCCAATTTAAATTTACAAGAGTCTTAGATAGGTTTCTCTGAGGTCTTTAACACATAACTGATTGTACTGTTTTACATTTCCACCTCTGTGATGAAATGAATGTACAAGAAAGGAGGTAGAAGTAGCAACGGGCATGGGAATAATGCTGAATCATCTCACCACCAAATTACATCTATGTCTTAAAAAGCCCTGTTCCAGCATGCATCGGGTTTCCTCTGAGCCACAGAGAAAGAATAAACAAACAGAAGTGTCTTTCAAAGAGAAGGGACGTAACTGCCAAGCTGTACACATTTAACTGTAGCACAATAACGCAAGTTAATCTGCATCAAGCCAGAAGACGTATCTTAGTGATTAAAAAAATAATAAAACCTGGGAAACCACCCAAAGTTTCCCTCTGAAGAAAGTATTTTACCAAAGTCTAAATTGTGCAAACACATCCTGTGATTATCACCAGTTGGGAACCGTGGAAGATCCTTAATGCCAAAGCATGAGAAGGCATTTTAGCTTTACACGCCACCTACTTGTTCCAAGCTATTTGACAAATTCAAAAAGGCCAATTTACAAAAAGCGTAGTACATATAGTGCCTGTCTTAACTGCCGTTTATTCCTTTAGATATTTGGACTCAAACTCACTATGCCTGTTGCAAGTAGCAAAAAACATTTAAGGAGCAGACAAGTTACTAGTCACCTTTGTCAAGGACAGATGAGTCTTTTGCTTCTCAAAGCCATTATATAGTCGGTTTTACCAAACCATTGTCTCTTATAAATACAATTCACTTGAATGGCTTTACCAACTTTAAAAAATTTAATGTAACTCCAGGACCACAAAAATCTGCCCTAACTTATACTCTATTTCAGTGAGAGAACAACCTATGTATGACTTTGCCCTGTTCTGTTAAATGTTATCTCATCATTATGATGGCATATTTACCTATGGCTCAATTCCCATAGGTAAATATAGGAGCCACATATCAATGAAGACTGTCTGTCATTACAAATAATAAAAGACAACAATCCACAAAGCCCCAAACTCATCTGATTGTACCAAACTGTCCTCATAATTAAGTTCAGGTATTATTATTATTATTGTCATTGTTGTTATTATTATTATTTACTAAGTTATATAAACTATCCTACCCTTGGCTTTATTTCGTCATCCTTGGCCTGACATGAATGGAAAAAAGAAATTGTTCTGGGGATTTATATAAAACTCTGATTTGTTAAAGTTTTTAATTTGTCTAATTTTGAATTTTTTTTGACTACATCCTTTATTTTCATTTTGTGATGAAATAAAATAATACATTTTTAGGACTTGAAAGACTTTATCTTTTGTAGAAGAAGACTCTGAAGACCAAAAAGGTTAAATGAATTATCTGAGGTGACAATCTTAATTAGTGGAACAGTCAAGGCCAGGATTTAGGTCTCCTGATTACCAGTCTAGGATTCTTTCTACATGTTCTGATACTAAACTACACTTCATATTCCTAATGACTTCAGTTTTCCATTACATAAAAACCCTCAAAGACTGACTACATTCAACAACAGTATTATCATATACAGAAAAATTGTTTTCTTATATACTGAAATCCTTTTATCCCTACCAATGAAATAATTGTCAAGCTAAAAACATGATTATGGCAGAAGTAAACATCACACAAGATGGTCTAAAAGCCCGCTGCATTTGATTAGGGCTGCAAAAGTGAGGAATGAGGTATATGTACATTTACTAAAGAAGAAAAATAATTTTCTTACACACAAGTTCCAAGTTAGCATATTCTAGAGACTAGAATGCGAAAACTTGGGGTTATCTGGGAGGGAATGGAACAGTGGAGAGAAAGGGCAGCTCATTTGTGAATCATATCCTCCTCTTACATGCAAATGGTGACTGCAGTCAATGCAGAACTTCTATTTAATAAGCTTCTCCTACACCCTAATGGAAATTATAGCTCTCCTCTCTCCTTTTGGCTAAACTCTCCCTCCTACGTTTACATGATTACTGAATGGAAGGCAGGGTCTCTTCCAAAGAGACATTCTAAGAGATCCTGCTGTCTACATCTTATGCTTCTGCTTTTTTTTTTTTTGGCCCAACAAAAGAAAGAAGAATAAGCAGGGCCCAACTTGCTCTTTCCAGTGTGGTTTCATAAAACTGGCCTTTCTATAACAATATGAGCTGCTCATTCAACCTATAAAAATGTCTCATGTTAGACAGCTGTTTTGCTTTTGCTGAGTTTTAGAATTAGGGGCATAGTATTTACACTGTGTCCTATTATAAGCTAAATAGGCTCACACCCTGGAAACAGTTACTGCTTAATGAAAATAATATGCTATAACCAAGATAATATGAACATATGACAAGAAGACCTCCCTTGTACTAAAATGTGTCTGTTTTAATAAAAGCATATGCAGATTTAAACCTATTGCTCTGGTTTTACTCATGGGCAGTATATATAACTTTTCTTTACACGTTTTATCTGAATTTGAGAGCAAAGCATCTGATGATCTTTGAAAACATTCCCTAGTTTGGTAAGATGCAGGGTCCTGGGACTTTAGTGGCAGACAGACCTGGGTGAGGATTTGAGCTATGCCACTAAGTTGCAGTATCACCTTGTAAAAATTCCTTAATTTCTGTAAAGCTCAACGTTCTCATTTTATAAATGGAATAAATATACATACGGCATGGTGTCCTTATGAGATTTCAAGACAATTTCAAGTATCTAGTTCAATACCAGAAAAAGAGTAGATACTCAGTGTGGTATCATAGCTAACAGCATAGATTTGAGAGTCAGTCTGCCTGAGTTCAAAGCTTTGCTCCACCACTTTTGTGTCTAAGACTTTGCTCTTGTAAATTGGGCAAATACTAATAGTCACTGGGTAAGATTTTTTTAAAGGATTAGATAACATACATATGACATGTAGAATAAAATCTGGTACATAATAAATACTCAATTCATTCATTAATTAAACAAACACTTATTGGGTACCTACTAAAAACCAAACACTGTTTGAAGAGCTGATGATTCACCAATAGAATAAATTGTCAAAAATATTCATCTTCATGAGCTTAATAAATTCCCAGAAAGAAATACGATACACAAACAAACAAGTAAAGTAACTATTATGAAAATCAGTGGAAAATGCTAGGGAAATTTTCAAAGAGCAGGGAAATGGGAGCAGGGTTGAAATTTTACCTAAAGTAGTTAGAAAGATGTCATTTGGGTAAAGGTGTAAATGTTAACAGTTATTATTATTACTATTATTTTATTTCCTTCCTTTCTTACTCAGTAATCTGTGATAGAATTCAATAAGCAGGAGGAGAAGAAAGAAAATATATAAGCCAGGGACTAGTCAAGAAAACAGAAACCACTCAAGTTGGAAGGCCTTTAATTCAGGGAGTTAGGTGCCTATAAAACTGTTGAAAATATAAAGAAGTAAAATTTAAGTGAAACTACTGTTTTCTTTTGAAAAAATTAGGGTATTACAAACATTGCTGGAAACCACTGCCAATGATCTCAGTTACCTATGACACCAAGATGGTAATTCTCAAGGGAACTCATTAAAGCCACTAGCAAAACCTCATATTTGTCTACTACCAATGCTCATGCATCTGTCTGTCCCTGGGAGAGGAGTTATATTAATTTCTCTTTCTTTTCTGCCTCCAAAATCCCATGCAAATATATCTCATTAAAGGAATCTAAATGAGAAGACTGATGGCATTGGATTCTGGCAAGTATAGTTCTTAGGTTTCCAATCTGTGATACAAAGGATGGCACAGGATGCAGTCTGGGTAGGTATCCATCGGAGAGAAAGAGAAGAAAACAAAAGAGCAGGAGGTTGCAAGGATACTTATTATGTCCAAAGTCACACACTAAATAAACCCCAGAGCTGTGTTTCATTCCTAGTTAGTATGATTCTAGAACCTGCCTTCTTAAGCACTCTGCTTTTATTTGCCTATGTTCTTTATTCCTGGAGAAAAGATAAGAGTGAAGTTAATTATATAGTGATATAGAGAATAACATAACTGACTTTATTTGTAACTGACTTCGTTGGAAAGGAGTTAGGGAAATAGCAATGTAAAAAGAATAAGAACTAGCTTTGAGGGCTACGGGAAAAGCAGTGGAATTCAGTAAATATTGCTAAGGAGAAGAATGAAGAGACCCACAGGACCGTCCAGCCTCGCTACTTCCATAAATATTTTGAACCATTCTTATTTTCAGGCAAGGCCCCCTTTCCAGAGTAAGGTCGACATAGAATTATAATAGCAGATTGAGAAGGAATCTTAACAATCGATTCACCTCAGATGGGGAAATGAGACCACTGAGACCATCAAGAAGATTTTTTTCAAGTTCACAAACAGGCAGACTTGGAATCAAAATCTTCCTTCTAGACCATGTTTTAGTCTGTAGTTTTAATTATTTAATATCTATGAATTTTTGTGTGGGTCCAGTGGTTAAAACAGTCAAGTAGAAATGGTGTTTGCTATTTTTGGCTCATCTGCAAACTTGCCGGCAGCTATGTCATGTCTCATTCACTTCATCCAAGATTTCCAGAAACTCCATGTTACCATATGTGGAATAGGAGTCTCATTAATCCTCATTCAAAATATTAAAGGGACTGAACTGTGAGTTAATTTGTACAAAGTACTTTGAGATTTTTGGATAAAATCCACCATATAAGCAAAGACAAGGGAACTATCTTTCTTTTCTGGATCATCAAACAATAACCTGAAGAACAACAAACTCTAAATTCAATAAGGAATGTAAATGTTCCTTTTTGGAATCTTCCAGTTAAATTGGGAACAACGTCAAGATCCATGAAATTCCAAAAGTAATCATAAAGTGAGCTTGCCTCCAGAATCTTCCTGTGTAAAAGTAGGAGCATTTTAAAATTACTTTGGGGATATTTCTATCCTGATGAAACAGCTGGCCACACTCTCCACTTAACTATGTATTCCCACGCCATCTTTGGAAAACTAAATACTGTGATTTACTTCAGCCATATTGTATTAATATTTATTTGAAGAAGAACAAATAACCACTGAATATTTTTTTCTTGAGAAGCACTGCATTCCTCAAGATTTATAGGAATCTGTTTGTATTGTCTTGTTTACTAATCTTTATCAATCTCCAGTGACTGAATATATTTATTCTGTTAAACTCCACATTGTTCATTGCACATGACTACTAAATATTTCATTTTGTGTTAGAGAACACCACTTATCCCCAGTAGAAAGTAATAACCATTTATTTTTCTTTCTTTCCTATTCAGAGGCCAATTAAAACAAATGATTTTATACAACATGAAGTTTAGCAAATGCCCACACTGAGAAGCATAGCAAAATTCTTAATTAACTAGTCTGTTACCCTCACCAGGTTGTATTATCAGAAATATTTAAAGAACTAAAATGATGTAATTTTAACAAACTGTAATTGAAAAATCAAAAAGAGAATCATTTTGCTGTCAAGTACAAATGGCATTTGCTAACCTCTTCCAAAACAACTTAGAGAATTCAGTTTATTAGAATTAAATCTGTCCAAAAAATATATATGAATCAACTGATGAAGACATCTACAGTTTATCAGCCTCCTTGGTTCTTGACATCCTGCCATCGGGGTTCTACTTCTACTGTACTACTGAAACTGATTTTGACAAAGTCATTAACAGCCCCTTGCACACTAAGGTCTTCTTGAAATGAACTTTTTCCTTCGTGTTTCTTAGGATTCTCTCCTAGGCCATCTTCTCAATTTCTATATTCTCCTTGAGTGATTTCAGATGTTCCTTTGACTTCAATCACATCTAGGTTTCTAAACATCTTTTTATAGTCCAGATCTACTCGTGAGCATCAAACCTTTATATCAATTTCATGTTACATATCTCCACTTAAATATCTGATCAAAATCTTGTGCTCAATATTTCCAAAACTGAACTCATATTCTTATCCTCCACAAACCACATTTTCATCTGTGCTCTGAATTTCAATGAATGCAATCTATCAATCTTTCAGTTGCTTAAGCCATAACCCTCATAGTCTTCATTACTGCCTTTTTCTCCTTTCCTCAGCACCTACAACATTGCCAAGTCCTCATGATTCTGTCTTTTAAATACTTTTTAAATCTATTCATGATTCATACTACCTCTATTGTTTAGACCACAATTACCTTTTCCTTGGATTAGTATAAAGGAATCCCAACTGGATTTTCTGTATTCAGTCTTATCTTTCTCCAACTCATTCTTTACACTGAACTAAAATTATCATATGGGCATGTCATTTCCTTCTCTCTCTCTCTTTATTCTCTGAATGGTAGGAGGGATCCTTAATGCCTCATTTCTCTTTCTCTTCCAAACCCAAGTCCCATCGATTCAACAATTTGAATGATAACAAATACGACCACTTCTCTCCACTCCCAGGTCTGAGTTAAGTGTCCACACTAGATGCTTCTAGAGCCACTGTACTTACTTCTACTAAAGGTGGCAATGATCACAGTCTTTGGTAAATGTTTCTTTACTTTTCTGTGACCTCTAATTCACTGTAAACTCTTTAAGGCTTAGGACCTTGTCTTGCTCACTCATATTTCCAGCATGTAGCTCTTTGGTAAGGCATATAAAAGGAGCTTGTTAACAGTGATTGAAAAAAGAAAGAAAAGGAAGAAGAAAAAGAAGGAAAATGACAATTAGAAAAGTCACATTGTTTATTTTTTCAGAAAGACAAGCTATGTTCTTTCATCTTGAAAATCCCAAGGAAATAATTATTTCTGAAATGAGTAGTTACAAAGTTGAGCAAAGATGCACTGTATGTATGAAAGACACCCCGTAGTAGGGAGGGGAAAAAGAAGACAGGATTGTTAAGAAAAAGAAAAATCCATCCTTCATGGCTTCCATCCCACTGGACTTGCCCTTCCCCTGTGCCAACAGATACTGAGTGGAACTGGACATTTCCAGCCCAGACAGAAAATCATTTTAAATGTTGCCTAAGCCATAAGAAAAAAAAGAGCCTATCACTCCAAAACAAATCATGAGAATTAAAAATAAATCTAAGCCTTAACTAATCCAAAAATAACTTTTGATACAAAACTGCTGCTCTGAGCCTTCACTTTATTTCTTTATTTGTAAAGCTTAGCTGGTCTAAATCGTGGCATTTGAACTGTAAAGAAGGTACCCTATTCTTCATTTTAGCACTCAAATAAGCAGGGGGGAAGCTTCAAAGAAACTAAGATGAAGCTGGTTAATTGAGTGAGTTCACTTTACCATGTTCATAATACCACCCCAAACTTAATGTTACCTCCTTGGCGGACTGGCTGAACAAGAATTGCAGAGTAATATGATGCCAGGCTGCATGTTAAGTTCCCATGAAAGGAGAAAAATGATTTATGTATTTTTTTTCAAATACAGTAAGCATAGAAAAAAAAAGAAATCTGAGATTTGATTGCAAAGCTATGTTCATTATTATTATTTTTAACATCTTTATTGGGGTATAATTACAATGCTGTGTTGGTTTCTGCTGTACAACACAGTGAGTCAGCTATACGTATACATATGTCCCCATATTCTCTCCCTCTTGTGTCTCCCTCCCACCCTCCCTATCCCACACCTCTAGGTGGTCACAAAGCACGGAACTGATCTCCCTGTGCTATGCAGCTGCTTCCCACTAGCTATCTATTTTACATATGTCAAAGTCACTCTCAGTTCATCCCAGCTTACCCTTCCTCCTCCCCGTGTACTCAAGTCCATTCTCTACATCTGCGTCTTTATTCCTGTCCTGCCCCTAGGTTCTTCAGAAACATTTTCTTTTTTTTTAGATTCCATATATATGTGTTAGCATATGGTATTTGTGTTCCTCTTTCTGACTTCACTCTATATGACAGACTCTAGGTTCATCCACCTCACTACAAATAACTCAATTTCATTTCTTTTTATGGCTGAGTAATGTTCGATTGTATATACATGCCACATCTTCTTTATCCATTCGTCTGTTGATGGACACTTAGGTTGCTTCCATGTCATGGCTATTGTAAATAGAGATGCAGTGAACATTGTGGTATGTGACTCTTTTTGAATCATGGTCTTCTCAGGGTATATGCCCAGTAGAGGGATTTCTGGGTCATATGGTAGTTCTATTCTTAGTTTTTTAAGGAACCTCAATACTGTTCTCCAGAGTGGCTGTAAAAATTGAATTTCCACCAACAATACAAGAGGATTCCCTTTTCTCCACACCCTCTCCACCATTTATTGTTTGTAGATTTTTTGATGATGGCCATTCTGACCGGTGTGAGGTGATACCTCATTGTAGTTTTGATTTGCATTACTCTAATGATTAGTGATGTTGAGCATCATTTCATGTTGGAAATCTGTAATCTGTTTGTTGGAAATCTGTATATCTTCTTTGGAGAAATGTCTATTTAGGTCTTCTGCCCATTTTTAGTTAGGGTTGTTTGTTTTTTGATATTGACCTGTGTGAGCTGCTTGTAAATTTTGGAGATTAATCCTTTGTCAGCTGCTTCATTTGCAAATATTTTCTCCCATTCTGAGGGTTCTCTTTTCCTCTTGTTTACAGTTTCCTTTGCTGTGTCAAAGCATTTAAGTTTCATTAGGTCCCATTTGTTTATTTTTGCTTTTATTTCCATTTCTCTAGGAGGTGGGTCAAAAAGGATCTCGCTGTGATTTATGTCATAGACTGTTCTGCCTATATTTTCCTCTAAGAGTTTTACAGTGTCTGGCCTTACACTTAGGTCTTTAATCCATTTTGAGTTTATTTTTGTATACGGTGTTAGGGAGTGTTCTAATTTCATTCTTTTGCATGTAGCTGTCCACTTTTCCCAGCACCACTCATTGAAGAGGCTGTCTTTTCTCCACTGTATATTCTTACCTCCTTTATCAAAGATAAGGTGACCATATGTGCATGGGTTTATCTCTGGGCTTTCTATCCTGTTCCATTGATCTATGTTTATGTTTTTGTGCCAGTACCATACTGTCCTTATTACTGTAGCTTTGTAGTATAATCTGAAGTCCAGGAGCATAATTCCTCTAGCTCTGTTTTTCTTTCTCAAGATTGCTTTGGTTATTCGGGGTCTTTTGTGTTTCCATACAAATTGTGAAATTTTTTGTTCTACTTCTATGAAAAATGCCATTGGTAGTTTGATAGGGATTGCATTGAATCTGTAGATTGCTTTGGGGAGTATAGTCATTTTCACAACGTTGATTCTTCCAATCCAAGAACATGGTATATCTCTCTATCTGTTTGTATAATCTTTTAATTTCTTTCATCAGTGTCTTATAGTTTTCTGCATACAGGTCTTTTGTCTCCCTATGTAGGTTTATCCCTAGGTATTTTACTCTTTTTGTTGCAGTGGTAAGTGGGACTGTTTCCTTAATTTCTCTTTCAGATTTTTCATCATTAGTGTATAGGAATGCAAGAGATTTCTGTGCATTAATTTTGTATCCTGCTACTTTACCAAATTCACTGATTAGCTCTAATAGTTTTCTGGCAACATCTTTAGGATTCTCTATTTATAGTATCATGTCATCTGCAAACAGTGACAGTTTTACTTCTTTCCGATCTGGATTGCTTTTATTTCTTTTTTGTCTCTTATTGCTATGGCTAAAACTTCCAAAACTATGTTGAATAATAGTGGTGAGAGTGGGCAACCTTGTATTTTGCCTGATCTTAGAGAAAATGGTTGCAGTATTTCACCACTGAGAACAATGTTGGCTGTGGGTTTGTCATATATGGCCTTTATTATGTTGAGGTAAGTTCCCTCTATGCCTACTATCTCGAGGCTTTTTATCATAAATAGTTGTTGAATTTGTCCAAAGCTTTTTCTGCATCTATTGAGATCATCATATGATTTTTCTCCTTCCATTTGTTAATATGGTTATCACATTGATTGATTTGCCTATATTGAAGAATCCTTGCATTCCTGGGACAAACCTCACTTGATCATGCTGTATGATCCTTTTAATGTGCTGTTGGATTCTGTTTGTTAGTATTTTGTTGAGGATTTTTGCATATATGTTCATCAGTGAAACTGGCCTGTAGTTTTCTTTCTTGTGACATCTTTGTCTGGTTTTGGTATCAGGGTGATGGTGGCCTCGTAGAATGAGTTTGGGAGTGTTCCTTCCTCTGCTATATTTTGGAAGTTTGAGAAGGATAGGTGTTAGCTCTTCTCTAAATGTCTGATAGAATTCCCCTGTGAAGCCATCTGGTCCTGGGCTTTTTTTGTTGGAATATTTTTAATCACAGTCTCAATTTCAGTGCTTGTGATTGGTCTGTTTATATTTTCTATTTCTTCCTGATTCAGTCTCAGATGGTTGTGCTTTTCTAAGAATTTGTCCATTTCTTCCAGGTTTTCCATTTTACTGGCATATAGTTGCTTGTGGTAATCTCTCATGATCCTTTGTATTTCTGCAGTGTCAGTTGTTACTTCTCCTTTTCATTTCTAATTCTATTGATTTGAGTCTTTTCCCTTTTTTTCTTGATGAGTCTGGCTAATGGTTTATCAATTTTGTTTATCTTCTCAAATAACCAACTTTTAGTTTTAGTGATCTTTGCTATCATTTCCTTCATTTCTTTTTCATTTATTTCTGATCTGATCTGTATGATTTCTTTCCTTCTGCTAACATTGGGTATTTTTGTTCTTCTTTCTGTAATTGCTTTACGTGTAAGGTTAGGTTGTTTATTTGAGAAGTTTCTTGTTTTCTGAGATAAGACTGTATTGTTATAAACTTCCGTCTTCGAACTGCTTTTGCTGCATCCCATAGGTTTTGGGTTGCCGTGTTTTCATTGTCATTTGTGTCTAGGTATTTTCTTATTTCCTCTTTGATGTCTTCAGTGATCTGTTGGTTATTTAGTAGTATATTGTTTATCCTCCATGTGTTTGTACTGTTTACTAATTTTTTTCCCGTAATTGATATCTAGTCTCATAACATTGTGGTCGGAAAAGATACTTGATATGATTTCAATTTTCTTAAATTTATCAAGGCTTGATTTGTGACCCAAGATATGATCTAACCTGGAGAATGTTCTATAAGGACTTGAGAAGAAAGTGTATTCTGTTGTTTTTGGATGGAATGTCCTATAAATATCAATTAAATCCATCATGTTTAATGTATAATTTAAAGCATGTGTTTCCTTATTTATTTTGATTTTGGATGATCTGTCCATTGGTGAAACTGGGATGTTAAAGTCCCCTCCTATGATTGTGTAACTGTCAATTTCCCCTTTTATGGCTGTTAACATTTGCCTTATGTACTGAGGTGCTCCTATGATGGGTGCATAAATATTTACAATTGTTAGATCTTCTTCTTGGACTGATCCCTTGATCATTATGTAGGGTCCTTCTTTGTCTCTTGTAATAGTCTTTATTTTAAAGTCTATTTTGTCTGATATGAGAATTGCTACTCCAGCTTTCTTTTCATTTCCATTTATATGGGATATCTTTTTCCATCCCCTCACTTTCAGTTTGTATGTGTCCCTTGGTCTGAAGTGGGTCTCTTGTAGACAGCATATATATGGGTTTTGTTTTTGTATCCATTCAGCCAGTCTATGTCATTTGGTGGGAGCATTTAATCCATTTACACTTAGGGTAAATATCAATATGTATGATCTTATTACCATTTTCTTAATTGTTTTGGGTTTGTTATTGTAAGTCTTTTCCTTCTCTTGTGTTTCCTGTCTAGAGAAGTTCCTTTAGCGTTGTTGTAAGGCTGGTTTGGTGGTGCTGAATTCTCTTAGCTTTTGCTTGTCTGCAAAGGTTTTAATTTCTCCATTGAATCTGAATAAGACCCTGGCTCAGTAGAGTAATCTTGGTTGTAGGTTTTTCCCTTTCATCAGTTTAAATATGTTCTGCCAGTCCCTTCTGGCTTGCAGAGTTTCTGCTGAAAGATCAGCTGTTAACCTTATGGGGATTCCCTTGTATGTTATTTGTTGTTTTTCCCTTGCTGCTTTTAATATTTTTTCTTTGTATTTAACTTCTGATAGTTTGATTAATATGTGTCTTGGTGTGTTTCTCTTTGGATTTATCCTGCAATTTATCCTGATTTATCAAGTCCTTCCTGAACTTGATTGACTATTTCCTTTCCCATATTAGGGAAGTTTTCAACTATAATCACTTCAAATATTTTCTCAGGCTCTTTCTTTTTCTCTTCTTCTACTGGGACCCCTATAAGTTGAATGTTGGTATGTTTAATGTTGTTCCAGAGGTCTCTGAGACTGTCCTTAATTCTTTTCGTTCTTTTTTCTGCTCTGCAGTAGTTATTTCCACTATTTTATCTTCCAGGTCACTTATCTGTTCTTCTGCCTCAGTTATTCTGCTATTGATTCCTTCTAGAGTATTTTAAATTTCATTTATTGTGTTGTTCATCATTGTTCATTTGCTCTTTAGTTCTTCTAGGTCCTTATTAAATGTTTCTTATATTTTCTCCATTCTATTTCCAAAATTTTGTATCATCTTTACTATCATTACTCTGAATTCTTTTTCAGGTAGACTGCCTATTGCCTCTTCATATTTTTGGTCTGGAGGGTTTTTACCTTGCTCCTTCATTTGCTGTGTGTTTCTCTGTCTTCTCATTTTGCTTAACTTACATTGTTTGCGGTCTCCTTTTTGCAGGCTGCAGGTTCGTAGTTCCTGTTGTTTTTGGTGTTTGCCCGCAGTGGCTACGGTTGCTTCAGTGGGTTGTGTAGGCTTCCTGGTGGAGGGTTTGGTGCCTGTGTTCTGGTGGATGAGGCTGGATCTTGTCCTTCCGGTTGGCAGAACCATGTCCTGCAGTTTGTTTTGGGGTGTCTGTGAATTTATTATGATTTTAGGCAGCCTCTCTGCTAATGGGTGAGGTTGTGTTCCTGTCTTGCTAGGGTGTCTTGCTAGGGCATAGGGTGTCCAGCACTGTAGCTTGCTGGTCGTTGAGTGGAGCTGGGTCTTAGCGTTTGGATGGAGATCTCTGGGAGAGCTTTGGCTGTTTGATATTACGTAGGCTGGGAGTTCTGTGGTGGACCAATGTCCTGAACTCGGCTCTCCCACCTCAGAGTCTCAGGCCTAGCACCCGGCTGGAGCACCAAGACCCTGTCAGCCACATGGTTCAGAAGGAGAGGGAGAAAAAAAAGAAAATGAAAGAAAGAAAATAAATAAATAAAAGTAAAATAAAGTTTTTAAAATAAAAAAATATTAAAAGTAAAAAAATAATAAAGTAATAAAAAAAAGAAAGAAGAGAGCAACCAAACCAAAAAACAAATCCATCAATGATAACAATCACTAAAATCTATACTAAGAGAAAAAACAAATGGACAGACAGAACCCTAGGACAAATGGTAAAGTCAAACCTATACAGACAAAATCACACAAAGAAGCATACACATACACACTCACAAAAGAGAAAAAGGAAAGAAAATAATATATATATATATATAAGAAGAGAGCAACCAAATCAATAAACAAATCTACCAGTGATAATAAACTCTAAATCCTAAACTAAGATAAACATAAAACTAGAAACAAATTAGATGCAGAAAGCAAATCCCAGGTCTATAGTTGCTCCCAAAGTCCACCGCCTCAGTTTTGGGATGCTTCGTTGTGCATTCTGGTATTCCAGAGATGCAGGGTACATCAAGCTACTTGTGGAGATTTAATCCACTGCTCCTGAGGCTCACAGAGAGATTTCCCTTTCTCTTCTTTGTTCGTACAGCTCCTGGGGTTCAGCATTGGGTTTGGCCCCGCCTCTGCATGTAGGTCACCCTCTGGTGACTGTTCTTCACCCAGACAGGATGGGGTTAAAGGAGCGGCTGATTCGGTGGCTCTGACTCACTCAGGCCGGGGGGACGGAGGGGTATGGATGCGGGATGAGCCTGCTGTGGCAGAGCCCAGCGTGACGTAGCAACAGCCTGAGGCGTGCCATGTGTTCTCTTGGGGAAGTTGTCCCTGGATCACGGGACCCTGGCAGTGGTGAGCTGAACAGGCTCCCAGGAGGGGAGGTGTGGATAGTGACCTGTGCTTGCACACAGGCTTCTTGGTGGCAGCAGCAGCAGCCTTAGCATTTCATGCCCGTCTCTGGTGTCTGCACTGATAGCCGTGGCTCGTGCCCATCTCTGGAGTTCGTTTATGCGGTGCTCTGAATCCCCTCTGCTCGCACACCCCTAAACAATGGTCTCTTGACTCTTAGGCAGGTCCAGACTTTTTCCCAGACTCCCCCCCCGGCTAGCTGTGGTGCACTAGCCCCCTTCAGGCTGTGTTCACGCCACCAACCCCAGTCCTCTCCCTGGGATCTGACCTCCGAAGCCCAAGCCTCAGCTCCCAGGCCCACCCGCCCGGCGGGTGAGCAGACAAGCCTCTCAGGCTGGTTAGTGCTGGTCAGCACCAATCCTCGGTGTGGGAATCTCTCCGCTTTGCCCTCTGAACCCCTGTTGCTGCGCTCTCCTCCATGGCTCCAAAGTTTTTCCCCCGCCCATCCCTTGTCTCCACCAGTGAAGGGGCTTCCTAGTGTGTGGAAACTTTTCCTCCTTCACAGTTCCCTCCCAGAGGTGTAGGTCCCATCCCTATTCTTTTGTCTCCATTTTTTCTTTTTTCTTTTGCCCTACCCAGGTACGTGGGGATATTCTTGCCTCTTGGGAAGTCTGAGGTCTTTTGCCCGCGTTCAGTAGGTGTTCTGTATGAGTTGTTCCACATGTAGATGTATTTTTGATGTATTTGTGGAGAGGAAGGTGATCTCCACGTCTTACTCCCCTGCCAGCTTGAAAGTCCTCTCATGATTTTTTAATGTCTTCCTTTCCCTGCTACAGTCTTATCCCAGGGCAGAGGGACAGATGTGCAGTGATTCACAAGCAACATGAGGTGACAGTTCTACCTTGTCTTGAAATTCTAAACACATTTCAAAGTCACATTTTCAATTGTGTCACGCCCATTTGAAACCACCCTCCTTAAAAATGACACCTTTTCTTATTATTTATTTTTCTGCTTTGACTCCATGAACCTCAAACTGAGCTCTCTGGATATTTGAAAGTGAAATTATGTTTTTTTTTAAAAAGGAATTTTGCAATTAATGAGAGAAAAGAGTTACTTCAGTTCTGGAAAAAGTCAACTCAATTTACTCCAATATTTTATATCCCTTGATGTCCTTAGTTTTCCCTATTTTGTCTCTCCTCACGCATTTCATGAAGGTGTTCCAAATGAGCACTCAGTATACTTTTCAAAAAATTACTTTCAGGACTTCCCTGGTGGCGCAGTGGTTGGGAGTCCGCCTGCCAATGCAGGGGACACAGGTTCAAGCCCTGGTCCAGGAAGATCCCACATGCTGAGGAGCAACTAAACCCGTGCACCACAGCTACTGAGCTTGTGCTCTAGAGCCCACGAGCCACAACTACTGAGCCCACACACCTAGAGCCCATGGTCTGTGATAAGAGGAGCCACTGCAATGAGAAGCCCACGCACGGCAACAAAGAGTAGCCCCCGCTCGCTGCAACTAAAGGAAGCTCACCCACAGCAACGTAGATCCAATGCAGCCATAAATAAATAAATAATTTTTTAAAATATTACTTTCATTTTTCTAACTATATAGTTTATGGAGAACATTAAAGAAATACTCAAAAATGACTCATAATGCCATTGGCAAGAAGTAACTTAATTCTTGGATATTTTCTTCATGTTTTAATGCAGCTAAGGTCATGAAGTTCTCTATACAATTTTCACTTTTATTTTTTTACCCAGAGTAATTCACATATCAAAAATGTCATCACAAACATTATTTTTATTGCTAACTAATGTTGGATTTTTTGGTAGTTTTCATTTTTTTAATACTATAAATTTTGCAGTCACAATTATCTTTATATTTTCCAAGCATGGTGTCAAAGATAAATGACTATATCAGAGAATATATATTATCTATATTTTGAGGCCTATTTTATTGTTTGATTCCCATTTCTAAATAGCATTTAAAAAGATGGTACAAGTTGACTTTCTCATATGCACTATTTAAGAACAATCTTTTCACTACAATGTTAAGAATATCAGCATTATTTACTTTACCATTCAAATCTGATGAGCAAAATGGAATGTCCTTATTATTCTAATTGGCATTTTTGATTACCAGGATTGCTGAAATTTGATCTGTGTATTCTGCACACCCACACACAGACACACACATATTCATATTCCTCAATGTCCACCTACTTGCATATGCACGCAGGTGTGTCCCTTATATGGTAACTTTATTTATCTTTCAGGGCCTTCCTCTAGCATTTATATTTCTATGAATGTAATCACAGTGTCTGACTTCGTTGAGAACTCCACCCTGTGTTTGAACTCAGGCCCAGATAGTCCAGAAAAATGTTTCACCAAAAATCAGTTTTCTGGACACCATTCAATAGAACCACATCAATTAATCTTCTCTGTTCTCAGGTATGAGCAGCATGAATGCTGAATTTGTTCTGAAAAGCTAGTCCTGTGTTTTCTGGAGCCATTGAAGGGGGAAGCCTGAGTTTATCAGGTAATTATTCCCCAAGGAGGGGGCAGCCTATGCCGAGAGAGGATGAGATCACTTTTATTTCCTATCTGGCCTTTTGGATCAGCTCACTCTGTTCCTTTGAGGGGCAGCAGAATAAGGGACTGGAGCATCCTGAAATACTTTATGTTTTAACCACATGTCTCCATGTTTATTACTGCGTATGAGATCAGAAGGCCATATGGACTGACTTGAGGATGATATTTTAAGAAATTATTAAAATGATTCATTGTAAGTGCAATGGATAAACACGAAGACATGAAAAATGGGATCATTAATAATTTGATAATGTTTTGGACACAGCTACAGTTAACAGTATACATTGATGTCTCGCAGAAGAAGCAAAATGTGTTTTAAGATAGCAAGAGACGTGGTATCGGCAAATAAACAAATGACAACAACAAAACCCCACAGCTTTCAACAGATTCCCCTGAAGACCCAGTTGTCCCAATTCAATTCCATTAGACTAGAGAGAATAATTATTAGCATTGCCATCTCATGCCAGTGCTGGTCTAACACCTCTTTCTTACAATAGTAACACCTCATAACCTAGTGTTTGCGATGTCTAACCCATTCCAGCTGCAGGAACCCTGCCAGATCTCCACCTCAAGAAAAGATTTTCGCTTTCCACCTCCTCTCCCACAAGGAGCTAGAGATGAAAACACAATAGCAGCTCTTTCCAAAAAACACTTTTGAGCTCTGTATTCTCAATTGTTCTCTGATCTCCACCCTGACCTACCAAACCATTCTCAACGGTAAATTGATAGTAAATAGTAAATAATAGTAAATGCCTATAACCTATTTTTATTATATAACAATAATATATAGCATATATAGCTTAATTAGCATATGTAATGCACTAAGCAATATGGCAAGATGTTTCAAAAAGTATAAATATATTCTCACAACCTACAGACTACATTCTATTATTATTACAATTATTATTACTAACTACCATTTATCGCATGCCTACTTTGTTACAGACACCATGCTGAATGTGTTATAATGTTTATAATCTCTCAACAACTTTATGTGATAGGTATTAAGGTCATTTTATAAATAATAAAACTGAGATTCAAAGAGGTTCATTAAATTATATGTGAACCACTTACTACAATGTTTGACACCTAGAAAATGCCCAAATGTTACCTATCTTATTATTTACAGTATATATTTTATTATTAATATTAATTTTGAGAAGTCATGGGACATGTCCCATGGATGAAGATTTGGTTTGGAAGGGCATACCATATACAAAAAAATTAGCGCTTGTACATTTGTACTCCATTTTCTTAATAATATTAATAATATTTAAAAATATTACTAAGTAATAATAATACCAATACTACTACAATATATATGCAATATATAAAATATATAGTAATATATATTTATATGTAATTATAGTAATTATAGTAATATATATTTATATATATAGTAATGTACATTAATATTATACATTATAATAATGCTACATGGTATACTAAAAATACTACTACTATTAATATTTTATATGCTATAACAATACTAATACCATTAATTAAAAAGCTTAGCTTTATAAATTACCTACTGTGTGCCAAACACTGGGTTTTAAACACCTTGTTTTAACCTTAAAAAATTCTGTGCAACAAATTCTTGCGTTACTTTCTGACTTCCAGATGAATAAGGCAAGGATAGGAGAAATTAATTAATTTGTCCAAAGCTTCACAACTTGTATGAAGAGATCCAGGATCTGAATCTAGGCCATCTGACTTAAAAAGCTCTAGGTCTTAATCACTGTGCATGTTTGAAAACTAGGAGGAAGATTATACATCATTTTGTATTTAACCCCTTATCTACATATGAAGAAATGCTGAGGGAAATAAATTGTCTATAATTACATGGGATTTATGGCCTAGATGAAATTTGGTAATAATAATCTTGTTTGCTTACTATACAGAGTCACTGTGCAAAGATTATCTTATTTAAAGTCCCAATATTCTTGTAGGTTACGTTCTTGTATTTTACTTTAAAGGAAACTAAAATTCAGAGTGGTTAAGCAACATGTCCAAGGTCACCAGAGAATCTGGGCTGTGGACTCAGGCAGTCTGGCTCCTGAACCTGTGCCCTTAACTGCTATTCACTTCCTAGGTCAACCATCTTCCAACCCAATGCCCTTTCCACGTCCATTTCTTCATCTCACACCAATTTGCAAAAACCAACTGTTAAATTTTCAGGAAATTTTTCAGTTGATGGTCAAACATAGTCATTATTAAGAATTAAATTTTAAGAGGCGGATGGACCTAAAGTCTGTCATACAGAGTGAAGTAAGTCAGAAAAAGAAAACCAAATACCGTATGCTAACACATACGGAATCTAAAAAAAAAAAAAATGGTTCTGAAGAACCTAGGGGCAGGACAGGAATAAAGACGCAGAGGTAGAGAATGGACTTGAGGACACGGGGAGGGGGAAGGGTAAGCTGGGACAAAGTGAGAGAGTAGCATTGACATATATACACTACCAAATGTAAAATAGATAGCTAGTGGGAAGCAGCTGCATAGCACAGGGAGATCAGCTCGGTGCTTTGTGACCACCTAGAGGGGTGGGGTAGGGAGGGTGGGAGGGAGACGCAGAGGGAGGGGATATGGGGATATATGTATACATACAGCTGATTCACTTTGCTATACAGCAGAAACTAACACAACATTGTAAAGCAGTTACACTCCAATAAAGGTGTTAAGAAAAAGAATTAAATTTTAGAAACCTATAATCAAATAAATATATTAAAAATAAAGGTAAATCCTTTTGTTCCTTTGTGACCCATTTTATTTTTAATACTAATAATATTAATGATAGGAACATTAATAATAAATTACACTAATAATACAAATACCATTACCACTGTTAATACTATATACTTTACTACACATACATTATTTTACTACATTTCCAAATCCTAATTATTTTACTACATTTTACTGTTATCAAGGGCCTTGAGACTATGTGTCCATTGTATCTGTATGGTGGGAATACTACATAATGTTTCTCTACTGCACATCTTTTCCCAAATCTGATTTTAGTGATGTCATATTGATAGCCTGAAATTGGCCACCTTAGGACTATTTAAACCACAGAAATAGGTGAATGCTACAAATCAGTGCATTTATTCCCCCACATAGTTGGTTGCTAAACATTTACCCATAGCACTGCCAAGGGTCATGAGTATTCAAATAGAAGTCACTGGAAAATTGTTCCTAAATAATTTAGGTTATATGAGGAAACCTCTAGTTTATGTTACACTCATTCAAATGATATAATATGGATTCACTGAATACAAAAAATTAACTGTCCTGGTGATACTAGTGACATTTTGTGAGTATAAACACTTCAAAGTAAGTTCCTAGAGAATTTTAGCTGATATTCAACCTAAGAGGCTTTTAAACATCTCCACGAAATCTGTCTCTCCCTCTCTTTCTTATGTAAGCAACTTAGTATAAGACAAAGGGTGGAAAAAAGATAATAGATTCTAAATTCATATAATATAATACAGTGTGGACCACCTAATGAACCATTATAGTTTCTAGTGGCAGATCCCACTTAAGAAGGACAAAACAGTGAAAGGTGATACTAAGCCCACGGGCCAGAGGAAAAATCCAGTCCAGTGTGAGAGGTGTCATTAGTGGGGCACAGCCTGAGAGATGTAAACCAGCCCATGTGATCCCAGACTGCCTGGCTTGGTAATGTGATGCTTGGTAATTCTGCCTTGTGGGTCATTGGTTCAACCTGGCTTACGTTGAGAGTAGATGAAAGCTGCTGGCAGCAGAAGGTGATTTAATGCTTTCAGTGAAACGAAGCAGTTATATCAGCTCAATTCTGCATGGACTCCTGTTTTTTGCCATAACAGTTGGCAGTCGTTAGCACCCTTGTTGACAGTTCACACAGAAATGCCAAGAACACAGTGGGCCCAGAGATTAAAATCACATCTCACCTTGGTGGTCCTTCCAGGACAGACTGGAAAGGTAAGAAATCTTGTTCTACCACTTGGTCCCATTAGAGAACTTTAATTTCCACCATTATGCTTCTTTCTCAAAGAGCCTGGAGTCAAGAGTTCAAAGCAGCACTAGAAGGAAACAAAAAATATTTGTAAAGCCTCTTTGCTTATCATTTCCCTTTTGATTTTAGATAGGAAAATGCAACATTTGTAAGGTCACCATCTTAAATCAAATTCTTCAGGGGACATTTTCAGTAGAGGAAAATTCTGAACAGCTGAATTCTGTCTGAATTTGTAGGACTTATTTTGAAATCGTTAAAGTTGGAAAGATAATAAATTATAGTGTGGAATTTTAAAAGACCTCATAATGGTAGAAAAGCGTAGTTGAGCAAAGTGACCTCTCCCAGCTATTTTAAATATTTAGATCTCTGGAAAAAAGACCAGGTGGTGTCATAGCATCAGAGACTGGGGATTTAAAAGGAAAATAGTGCAAGGGGTTAACAGGCATGCACCTTAGTCCTAACTCTACCATTTGAGAGCATTATGAGCTTCAGAAAAATAGGCATGTTGAACTAGACAGACTTCCATCTTTGACATCCAGCAGTACAGGTTTTTTTTTTTTTTCAGGCAGATAAAATATTTCTAAATATCTAAATGTGTTCATATATGTAAAGCACTTGGCACAAAGTCTGGAATATAAGCACTATATAATATTTTGTTCTCATATTATTGTTATTACTATTACTGTAATTATTATTTAAAATGCTAAATTACCCAAAGCAAATTATAAATGAGTTTTAGGAAACTAAAACTACAGCCCTGGCCTGGACATTTTTTTAATCAAAATATAGAAGACTGAAATGTCATACCTAATAGATGATCCTTTCCCAAACTGCTGTTCCTAGGAACGATAATTCTTCAAAACGCTCCTTTGTAAAATTATTCCTTGGATGAAAAGAAAATTGAGGAGATGCTACCTACTACGTACCTTCTTAGAAAGTAACAGTGCATATTAGCTTATTAATACTCAGAGCAGTTTTGAGGAAAGGAGTGTATTTAATTTGGCATAATTTAGTATCCCCGAAGTTATTTGGTGATAAAACCTCATTAGTGCATATATACATGGGTCTCCAGTTGAACTACATAGACCTCCTTTTCCAATTGTATAGGAATTAAGTCTTGGTCTCAGCATTTGACTATTCTTACCCCTCTGGATAAGCACTTACTATGTGCCAGATCCTGTGCTAAACTGTTTACAGTAATTATCCCACTTAATCCTGGCGATCAGTAGCTTCATGATATCCTTGCAGAATAGCAAGGGGAAGCTCATAGTTGTTTAGTAACTTGCATAAAATTACAGAACCAGGATTGATTGTAGGGTTGTCAGTTTCCAGGAGCCAGGCTTTTAACTTCTAGGCTACTCTGAATAACTATGAATAAATGAGCAAATGTTTCTTTTCTTTTTTTTATTTGCAGTTTATTTCGAAATTATGGAGGAAAGCATCACATATAAAAATTATTTCTGTTTTAATGCTTCTTAGTTCTTTTTTTTTGAATTTTTGAATTTTATTTTTTATACAGCAGGTTCTTATTAGTTATCCATTTTATACTTATTAGTGTATATATGTTTCTTGAGTTGGGCTGGAGTGAGGGTGGAGCTTGAACACAGTGCCCCCACCCCACCCCCAGGAACCTTGAGCAGATGCCTCCTAAGAGACCCCAGCGGGGGAACTAAGAAATTGAGAGGGGCTGGGGAACCAGGATTCCAAGTTCCTGTGTCACAGTCCAAACCAGTTAGGGAGGGAAAGGGCTGCCCTGAGAGGGAGTGAGCTCTCCACTGTGGGAGTTTGTATTGAATATAAACAGGAGCTCCACTTTCCTACATGCTTCCCTAGCTCTCCACATATGTGTTCTATGTATGTTTGCCCAAAGTAAAAGGATAGATCCCCCTAGCTCTTAACCAAAAGGCACTATATTATTTTAGCTAAGGGGACACTTGCTATAATAGGGATACTCCTCGTTTCAGTAAAGTCTGAGTCCCACCCTTGTGTGGTCTCCAAGGTCAGGTCTTGCTGATATGGCTTGCTTCCTGATAAATCAGCACATGACTCCTGGTTTGCATCCAAGAACAGAAACTTCTGAGAGGATCATGTTAGGCAATGTGGGGGACTTCAGCACTTAAGTCACTGACAACTTAACTTTCAATTTCTTAGTTTGGGGTCAGGTTTATATTTTGTATAGAATTGGAGCCTGTTGTTTATAATGACCAAAGGCCGCTTATTTATGGTGAATCCAATCATGGGATATAATTGATTTTCCAGCTGTTAACAACCAAGGAGGAAGTGGTAAGTTTAATTGCTAGATTTCATTAGCAGATAACGCTTGAGATTTCCAAATAATCCTCCCACAAGACCATTAGTTACTGTACCCAAAAGTAAATCCAGTTTCCTCAGATATTCTGATTTTTCAAGAGTAATAAGAAAAATATCACGATTTCCAAATATATTTTCAATTATTTTAAATTTTATAAAAATTTCCTTCAGGGGAACAAAACCACCTGTGGGCTTCATCCAGCTTATTGGCTACTTGATAGCAAATTTGATTTCTTTATTTCTACGTGGAGTTCAGTCATCGATAAAGAATTCTTTGTGGTCATTATAAGATCTTAAGTAAAAGAACTCCATAGGTATTTTAAATGTTGAAATTGTGAATCCTAGAAACCTGTAATATCAAGATGTGAGCAGAGCCAGTCAAGGTATGCCACCTGAAGTTTTATTCATAAAGCTGATTTATTTCTGTCTGGGCACATTACACGTTACACTTGGCCAAAGTATTTAACATTTTACATACTTCATCTATGCATTGGGGAACTTGGTCTATAAGATATCTGAAGATACTTTGATCTGGATTTATATGCTATTTGAGATTTGTACATAAATTGAAAGCAAAACATTGTGCATTGCATGCTACAGGAGACAGCTGGATAAATTACCTCATGATGAGAGGCTTACTACCTAATACAGATTCTGCAGTGTATAACAATATAAAAGGGTCAATGGAGGTTTAACTCTTTTTTTCTTGTTGTTGTTTGCTTCCTTGCATATAGCAAGAATACTAATTTTAATTTCAGACATTTGAATGTTTTAATTATATAAGTAATACATGAATGAGGGAATCTAAAGCATCTAAAGTAAGATTATTAGTTCACAGAGAAATAAGCCCACATCCCTAAAAGTCATTACCAAAAATATTGTATCGCTCCATATTTTTTAATTTGCTTATTCAAATATACATGCACATGTAGGAGGAGGGATTGTTGTTTTTCTTACAAATGTGGAATTGCATTAAATATTTTATCTTATAATTTCCTATATTTATTATACTTGACACCTTTGCTGCACATATATGTGTCGACTTCTGTAAACACTTGGTCTACCTCATTCTCTTTGATAGATAGTATTCCATAATTTGGATGATCTACATTTATTCCATAATTTGGAAGCACTGAATTATTCAACTATTTTCCTACTTATAGACACTTACGTTGTTCCCAGCTTCTTAAAATAACAAAAAAGAAGTGCTGCAATCATTTTTAGGATTTGATAAACTGATTATGAAGTCCATATGGAAGAAAAATATACAAAATTGCTTAAAAGTTTTAAAACAATAATGTAATATGGTGAAATGATTTACTGTTTATTGAAACAATATAAAGCTACTATATTCAAAATAATAAAGCGCTTGCTTAGGCATAGACACTTAAATCAAGGAACTGAATTCAAAAGCCAGAAAAAACTTCCCATGTGTAGGAGAACTCAATAAATGAAACAACTAGTCTACAAGTCAGTGGGGAAATTATGAATTTACTAGCAATTGGTATTGAGGTAATCATTATTTATTGGAAGAAAATAAATGTAACTCCAACTGTGTGCTTATAGACAAATATAAATTCAAGACAAAAGTTCCCACCATAAAAATAAAAGAATTAAAAGAAAAAAAAAAATAAGTTAGGGGTGTATATATCCTTAGGGGTAAAGGGAAGCTTAGTAAGGAAGATGGAAACAAAAAGCTATAATGGAAAAATAAAATACCAGATGAAATTAGAAAACAATGAAACAAAAACACCTTTGAATGGAAAAAGGCAACTTAATCAAATTAAAAGAGCAATCACCAACTGGGAAAAACATTTGCTACACGTACACAAAAAAGTGACCAATACTCTTAAGATATAAGTAGTTCTTCAAGTTAGTATGAACAATGTACAGCACAAGGAAAATTGATATTCAGGAAAATGAAAATAAAAGCAACAATAAAATACAACTTTTATCCCTTCAGATTGATAAAAATGTAAGATTTTGTTAACACCCAATGCCCATGAGATTAGGGCAACGAGGAAAGCAACATTCACACACTCTCGAGAGTAGTGATGAGTAAAAATTTCTGTAAATTTTGGAAAATAAATCTGGCTATATTCTTTTAAACTACAAGTGTGCATATCATTTGATCTAGCACCCACTTCTAGTAAATTCTGTTTCAGAAAATACTGACAAGTGTATAATGATACTCTTTTCAAGGAATTTGGGGTTTATTGTTTCCTGAATACAACAGTCAAGCATCCAGAAAACTAGGGGGTCAATTTGGGCCCATTTGGGTCCCTGCACATAAATATGCTTTCCTTTGGATGCTTCTTTTTCTCTGTACCAGAAAACCATAGGAGGAGAAATGTCAATAAAGTTAAGCCTTTGTTCTCCTTACTCAATAGAAATGCTGGTAAGAATGGGGAACTAAGCAAAGAGAAACGGAAGTGTGAAGGACTCAGGCAGGAAGCTAAGGTTTTGCAGCTCAATAAGGATCTTTGACTGAGTCGGTACTGAACAAATGTGTAAAATAACCCTACCTTCTGCCATTTTGCAACTGTGTGGGGAAAGAAAGACAAGTGCACACATTAGGCAAGATGCTAACGAAACATTATAATGGGTTAGTGGAAGAGCAGTCACAGTGCAAATATAAGCAAATTTCAGGGTCAAATCATAAGCAATTTAATTTCTCAGTTAACTCTTTGAGATATACAACAAAAGTCAATCTAACTTTTGGCCCTACTATGTTTATCCAGAAAAATAAAATCACAATGGTCGATCACACAGCCTATTAGGGATCCCGTGTATTAATTCAATCTATACTGAGTTAAAGAGAAAAAAGATAATTATATACACACACATACATACACACTTCAAAAAGCCAAAATTCCTAATGGTTATTGAACAAGAAGTAGCACTAGATGTATTGTAGTGTCTGTCTGAATGAAGCTGATCAAATATGAGTAACTTCTATTTTTCATGCATTTTGTTAGACATTAAGATAGAAAGATGAAGAGAGGAGGGCACCTTTTATCAGGAGAGAATCGATATCTTTTTTTTTAACTTTTATTTTATATTGGAGTATAGTTAATTAACAACATTGTGTTAATTTCAGGTGTACAGCAGTGATTCAGTTATGCATATACATGTATCTATTCTTTTTCAAGTTCTTTTCCCATTTAGGTTGTTACGTAACATTGAACAGAGTTCATTCCCTGTGCTATACAGTCGATATCTTTTATCATGAGAATCACATCAAAACAGATTCCTAGGTCTCCGTTTGCTGATGTCTTACAAAAGAGCAACAGGAAGCTGGGACTCAGAGTGGTAAAGAAAAGGTCTGAAAATAAATCTGCCCCTTTATTCCTGTAATATGTCTGATTCAGCACTTTTGCCCCCTAGATTTTCCTTAGAGGTGCAGACAGTGTTCCTTTCTTTGACAAAAGCCCATTTTCTTCACCTTTCCTAAGTCTTTTGTTTCTTTTACTGGTCACAAGTAATGAGAACAAAACATCTGCTCTTTACTGAGTGTTTATTGAGTGCCAAGCATTTTATATAAGTGGCCTTCTCTAGTTTTCACAACAGCCCTGCGAGATTTGTATTTTCTCTATAGATTAAGGAAACTTAGAGACTCAAAGTTATTAGTACCTTGAAATGGATCTTACCACCATCACATGGCAGAGATGGTCTTCAGACCCATGTGTGTTGAACTCCAGAGCCTATGATGTGCTTAAGCAAATTGTTAACCTACTGCCTCAAGACAGGACATTTTGAAATGCAGGTCACTGTGATGTTTACTACAGTCTCACTTCTCGGCTTCATATCTTGACTGTTTTTCTTTGGTTTTTTTTTTTTTTTTTTTTGGTCTTGTGACTAGGCATAGAGATTAGGGCTAATTTGCATGACTATTTAACTCAGGAGTTAATAAATATTAACTCTCTACTGCTCTTTGCTTTTAGAGGATCTAACATTCAAAAATGCTATTATAGATGCAGGAAGTAAAAGTAACATGAAAATATTTAGAAGTTGTTGAATTATGGGTCCTTTGTGAAGGACAGATTTGATTTGCCTTTGCCTCTGTTTCTGCCAAAGGAAGACTAAGGACACACACTGCCTAGACTGGTTTTGATGTCTATTAGATGGATTTCTCCTGAGAAGTTTAGATAATCTCTGATATTTATATAGTGGCAATCATATCCCTGGCACTTAGCAATAGCCAGAAAGAGATTAGATAAAAGACCCTTAAGAGATTAGTGTAATGTAACCCAGACTTTGATGCATCTGTTCTCTGTTGGCTTTCGAAGTCAGGTCCCACATGCTATTTTTCCCAGGAAATACAAGGGACAATTTCAGGGTCCTCTACTATGACTGTTTTTTCTGTTGCATTGTTTTTTAATGTTATTGTCTTGGTGCCTTGATTTTCCTTGACATAAAATGTTTAAACCCTCAATTTCCTTTTATTTTGTAAATTCACTATCATCATATGAGGGCTCTTTAAATATACCTCAGACTATGACCACTATTGAGATGGACCTCTATCTTAATCACTTTTTTAAGAAAAAAAATATGATTAATTTCACCTCCTCATACTCAGACTCCATTCACATTTTTTCCAGAACACTCCATTTCTCTTCAACCCATTCTGTTTCTCTTCAAACCAGGATAATTGGGGCAAAAAGGATGCTTGGTGATTGGTTGATAGTGTTGGGATAAAAAGGAAGCCTTTCCACATTTCTTTGATTATTTTTACAGATTGCCCAATGTTCCGTTTTAAAGACGGCTCCATTTCTTAAAAGCCTGAGAGTGATTGCTTATACTAATCCTAATGTATATCTAAGCATACGGGCCTCTTGGCCCAGTTTCTGTGTTTGAAACTGAATTCACATTGAACCCTACCAGGTCCCTGCCTGCTCTCCCACTCCCTCAAACACCCATGAACACACATACACACAGATTTTTTTTTTTCGTCAGTATATGTTCCCTAAGGTTCAAAGCATCCTGTTAAAATACCCACACACATTTCTTAACCACTAGCACCCTTCCTGGTGTCAAAAGGAGTGCACTCAATCCATAGGCGTTTCTTACAAAGAAAATTAAAAAAAAAGAAAGTATGTTTATCTTAGTTTACAACCAGTTTTTCCTATATAATATATTTAGTTTTATGTCCAGTTCATATTTTATAATCTCAATCCTTGGAGCACTTCCTATCTGAAACAATGTCTTTGATGAAATATGACATGAATTTTGAAATCTAGTAATATTATAATTGTAACTTTCCATTGGCCTACTCTTTGATATTGGCCACCTCTTCATTTTCATTTTAAATGTTATTAACTAATATTACTCAAAGAAAGTAAAGTTACTAAGAGGAATGTAAAATCACTGAAAGAAAATTATTCTGAAAATTCTCTTAGGAAGAAGAGGGAGGCAAAATAGAACTGCCTCCTCTGAGGTTTGAACTCAGGACCTTCAGATTATGAGACTGACACGCTGCCTACTGCACTAAGGAGGCAGATTAGAGGTACTGCCCCTGTGAACACTCCTCTCCTGACACAAACAGACAACGTTTTCCTTTGAAGATGGAAAAGCGGTAGAATACTAGAATCAAATGTCTTTTATGGTTTTCAAAGTATATTCCATTGATTAGCTCGAATTGTCTTTCAAAATTGAAGTTGCTTTAATTATATAGATGGAATTTTCTAGTGTAGAGATGCAATACACTAAGATAAAGTTAACTAGTGTTTTTATATGACCTTTCCCTTATATTAAGCTTCTTTCCCTTAAAGATCAGGAAAGAACTAAGGAAATGGCAGGAACACTTTTTGGAGGAGGGTGGCTTGCAAAATGTTGCTTATTGTCCTGATATTTAATATAACTTAATTGAGAAGAATACAGCTCAATTATGTCCTTTATTTGGAAACAAACGATAGCATTTTCTTGAAGCCCTGGCTGAACAGCCATGCCATTCCGGGCAGGTCACATAAGGTAATTTCTGTAACCTTCTAAAGCTCCTAGTAGTTTTGGATGATTTTTCCCTGCAGATCTTCTCTGCTTTCCCTGATGACTAGTTAAGATGAAAAGAGAGACTGTTTCCAGTCCAAGTAGGTAAAAGAATGACTAGGTACAAATCTAGTAAGCCAGAACAAAGAGAAACGGGCTGGCAGACCTGGGTGGGACGAGGAAGGGAGGTTATTTATTTTTAACTTCTCTGTAGGGCCATCTGTGTGTTAGATGTAAGCACAATGTGAAGTTAACTTCATGGAAGAAGGACATTGATTTAAAGGAAACCATATATTAGTTATTTAATTTGCATATCCACACATCTTCAGTATTACTGTTTCACTTTAGAAAACAGAGCATTGATTGTTTGCCTTTTAATCAGCAGCTACCCCAGCTGTCATTTTTATCAGTTCCATATTGTCAGTGATATTTATTCATAATCATCCTTTTAAGAGCTCTGAATTTAAGGTTGCCAAAGCCTATGCCATCCAGAGGGCAGGTAAGACAATTATTTTGTTAGCTGAAAGAAAAAAAAATTATATATATATATATATATATATATATATATATATATATACACACACACACATAACATTGTATAAAACTCACACCCACTTTGAATACAAAATATGAAACACCAGAAATGGATCACAGGGAAGGAAAAGAGGGTCAATAAAGGAACATGACTGAGGATGGATACCCTACCAGAAAACATGATGACATTGGTGCTTTTTTATTCCTGAGAATAACAGATTTAGTAAACTGTCGTGTTAAGGATAAAAAACACAACAATGACACATCAAATGTTTCTGTTGTTTGTGGAGGAAACTGGCAAAGTTAATTGGTCAAGACGCTCAAGGTTTTATCTACTGAACCAGAGTGTAAGCTCCTGTAGGTCAGGAATCATAGCAACTTTTTCTGCACGTACGTCCTTTTTAGAAGGTACTGGCAGGATGCTATCTGCCTCACTGACATATAAAATGGCCCTGCCTGAATCCACTTCTCACTCGGGTCCCTAGACATGCTTCTGACTGGGGGCAGAGGGTACACTGGACATCAAAGGGTTGCCAAAGGCTTTTCTGCTGTGGAAGGCTGAGGAGCTCTGGATGATTCTTTGATCTCTGTCTCCCTCCCTATCCCCCACTGCCGCCACACATACATCACAGTCAGTCTTCCCCAGGTCCCACCCCGTGCCTCTGCTCTCCTCAGCTGCTCTCACAGAAGACATCCTGGTCTACATTAAGGAAGGAAACTAAACAAGAGTACAAACAATCAACCTTCTAATCCAGACAAGCTGCTATCATAGCCTTTGGCTCCCTTATCTGAATAGAGAAAACATTGGTGAAATCTTTCAAATCTCAGTAAAAAAAAAAATCAAGAGCAGTTTTTTTTTTTTTCCTCTTCATTTTATATAGAACCCAGACTCTATTGCTATCTTTGGCTCGCCCGTGAAAGAATCAAGAGGGAAAATTTCTAAGAAGGCAAATCTGAAGTATATACATCTAGCTATAGAATTCTTGAAAATCAAATTTTAAAAATTAAAGTTTAAGTCTATTGTAAATGAATATGTCCTGAAAGCGCAGCATTTCATTAACTGCAGTGTAAAAGCAGAGGCTGGTTTCTTCGGAGAACAAATTGATAGGTTTGTAGTCAAAAAGTATGTAAATGTTAGAATCTCTTACACACTCGAACACACAATAAGAGTAGTTGAAAGTAAACTTCAATTTCATCAAGAGAGACTTGGTTGGTCCAATATAAAATATTGTCTTAAGTGTATAAGGAGTTTTAGCATCCACTCTAATGAAAGAGAATAGAAAATTGCTAGCTTTGATGTTTTAGATTTCAAATGCCTAGAGGAAGAACTGAACCCCATGACCTTCCGGTGACTCTGCTCTGTGTGGGAAGGTCATTCCAGTCCTTGTATCAGCAGATGGTGTCCACACTGGATTGAGTCCCTAAGTCAAAGCCGGTATCACATCACTCAAGTCTGTTCTGCTAAATAGTAGTAACATAGGCTTATCATCAACACTTCCCCCCTAAATCAGACATTGACTAGCTTAATTTTACTTCAACTGACAAGCACTGAGAATCTTCTATGTGCCAAGTTCCATGATGGGTGTATTGGTAGGTGTAAGAAATAATAGAGCAAAACTGAAAGATTCATTCCCAAATTATATTTACAACTGGTGTTTCATCCTCTGGCTTTTTCTGTTATATGAAAATTGAAAGGTTCATAGAAGGCTCATCATGTAAGGTCTTCCTCTTAGGCTTAAGGAGAAACTGGATTATTTTGAACACAGCTGTAAATACTTGGGCGTAATTTCTAGGCAGGGAGATGTTTTAAATCAGATAAAATAGTATATAGTACGTTCATCTGTAAATGAGTATAAAGGTTTTTTTTCCCTTTGTTCCTTCATAATTATGCTGGCATTTTTCAGCCATTAAATGTAGATGTTCCCCAAAGTGCTACCCTCAGTCTTCAGATAGAAGAGACAGATGTTCTTTTTTCTTATCCTCTCACACTCCATCTATTGTCATCTTAAAGCAAATGACTTCTAATGTCTCTCTTTCCCAGATCTCAGACATCTAGCTCATTTACCTCCCCCAATGCTTTCCTCAAATATCCCCTTAACTTAATGCCTACCCTTACTACTTTGACTAAAATGACTATTCTCTGCCACTGCACCCCAAATCCCATTATCATGCTCTATTTTTTCATAACACTTAATATACTAAATAATTCAATTACTGTTTATTTTTTATATTCTACTGTCTTCCAACCTGTTATAGAATGTAAACACAAGGAGAGCAGGGATTTCATCTGTTTTGTATCCAATGTATATCAAATGCCTTAGAAAAGTTCCTGGCACACAACAGTCCCTCAAAAATATTCTTTGAATATATGAACAAATCAACTCCAACTCCTGAATCAACTATTTCTGTTAAGTATCTTATTTTCTCATTAGGTTCAAAGTTTGAGTTCCATGTCTAACCCCTTTTTCAGTTTTCTCCATGTATTCTGTGAGTCAACACGTGTTGACCATGCTTCATTAATGGTGCTGCTCATGTCTTTCCTTTGAATTCTATTTCCACTGCCAGAAGCCTAGGTGAAATTCCCACATTTTCTTTCCTGATTGAAACACAACAGTTTCCCTTTCTCTAGTCCTTCCCTTTTATAACTCATTTTATACATTGCTGCCTTCCTAAAACATAGCCTTGACTATGTGATGGCAGTGCATTGATTCTTTCATCAAATATTTATTAAGGACTTCCCTGGTGGTGCAGTGGTTGAGAGTTCGCCTGCCGATGCAGCGGACACGGGTTCGTGCCCCGGTCCGGGAGGATCCCACATGCTGCGGAGTGGCTGGGCCCGTGAGCCATGGCTGCTGAGGCTGCACATCCGGAGCCTGTGCTCCGCGACGGGAGAGGCCACAACAGTGAGAGGCCCGCGTACCGCAAAAAAAAAATCATTTTGGCAAGCTGGAAATGTTTAGAAGGACAAAGCCATTTTTTCCCATCAATAGGGTGCAGTAAATCTGTCCTGAAAAATGGAAACTTTTAAATGAGTATATCCAAAAGCTCCCCAAAGTTCTTTATTGGTTCAAAATCTTTTTGCTATGTTGACAAGAGCCTTTGAGACAGGACTTAAGAGACTTTTTAATGTCCAGGTCTTATGTGGAACAATAATAACAACTTAGCCTCTAAAATGCCACATTGTTGGTTTTCCACTGTTGAACTGAATGACTGTTAAGATGATGTCTACTTGTATATAGCTGAAGCAGACCAAATAGGATATGGAAGAAAGAAACTGGTGTCTTCAGTTTTCAAGGCTCATTAGAAATGCGGTAATGAATTTGCTCTTTTCAAAAATTCTGAAGCTTACACTTACATTCATGGCTGCTTCATCACAGAAGGTATAAGAAACGCTTTGCAGGCCTGGAAAACTGGAGAGAGACCAGTTCAAATATCCCCTAATAAGGACTGTGTGATTCTCAACTTTTAGAAAAAAAGACCTAGAAAGTGTCAGCCAAACAGAGACAGAGCTTCAGGTATCTCTTGATCCGAAAGTGTGAAGTATCTGGGTTTGAGATACATTCTAAATTATGTCATATTTCCTTTCATGTTATTCCACTGGTCACAAACTTTCAAAGTCTCCCATTGAGTGCTAATTTCCTAACTCTTCTATAACTTTCATTCAAAAAATGACTCGGATCTTTTACGTATCAGATGACTAGGTAAAATGTTAACAGAGTAACTCTGCAATTACAATTATGTCATGAAAAAACTTCTGATCGTGCAATTAAGACCTTGGTTTGAAATCCATCTCTACTGCCTACTAGATATGTTATCATTATCTGTTTCTTTGCCCTATCTGGGTTCTATTTGCCTTATCTGTTGGTGAGCCATCAGTTCAACAGCATTACAGGCAGCATTAGAGTGAGTGCTAAATGAGACATCGAAGGAGTTCAGGATTTGGGGGGAAAGCTGGTGCACTCTGGGAAGTTTTCAAAAGAGGGAATAATCCGAGTTGGGCTTGGAGAGATGGATATAAATGTATTTGATCACTGGAAACAAGGCAGGGCTTTCCAATCAGGAGAGATAGTGGAACTCAGGCAACACTGACTCAGGCTGGCTTAAGAAGTGAATTCAAGTAAGAGACTGGGAAAGGCACTTGAATCCCTGAATATAAGGCCAAAAATATTAGGGTTTTACTTATGAACAACTTTGATTTTTGAATTCAGATATACCTCAATTTGGATCCTGACTTTGCCAATTTCTAGAGACCAGAATCTATACAAATTATTTGGCCAATATGAGTCTCAGTTTCTCAAACTGTAGTCTAAAGATGATAATAACTTTCAAGAATGCTGATGGAATTAGAAAAGATAAAAATGTAATATTTTTAGCACATTACATGCTACATATTCTGGTTGTTTGATATCGACTTTCCACTAGCCTCCTCTCCAGGTCCTTTATCCTCCCTTCTCTGTGTTGCTCTGTTCCCAGGGAGGCTGGCTTCTGTGGTCTGCATCACCTTGGTTTCCACACTCTCTGGCTTTGGGTTGGGCTCGGTCAATGGAAGGCCCTGGCAGGAGATCTGAAAGTGGGAAAAGGTACAAGCCATGGAATATTTTTCTGCTCCTTCCTTATTTAGGAAGTGATTCTGTCCTTCCATGACAATAGCCTCTGTTGGTCAGGAGCTTCTCCATGGCTCCAGATATCACCAAGCTCTGATAACATAATTTCTCTCCTTGCTCAAGCAGCTTCCCTTGATGCTAGTCTCCAGTTGCCTCAACATTCCTCATTTTTCTCCTAATCTTGTCCATATTTTAAAAGAAGTCATTTCATTAAAGTCCCTTATTCTGTTTCTTGCTGAGACCTTGAAAATGTACTGGATATGCTTTATTATTCTAATTATTGTTACTGTTTTTATTCTAATAGCATCAAACGCCACCACAGCGTAGACACAACATAATAGGAGTCATGCTTTAGAATGTTTAAGGCTGGTATGATATATAGGATGCACTCTAAGGAGGAGAGAAGAAGGAGGCCCAAAATAATTTTAATATAAAAACTAAAACCATGGGCTTCCCTGGTGGCGCAGTGGTTGAGAGTCTGCCTGCCGATGCAGGGGACACGGGTTCGTGCCCCGGTCCGGGAGGATCCCACATGCCGCGGAGCGGCTGGGCCCGTGAGCCATGGCTGCTGAGCCTGCGTGTCTGGAGCCTGTGCTCCGCAACGGGAGAGGCCACAACAGCGAGAGGCTCGTGTACCGAAAAAAAAAAAGAAAAAAGTGCCTTCAGTTTTTAAGTAAAAATAAAAGAAACATTTTTCATTTTCACCAAGAACTTTATTGAACAACATATTCACCCTTTTATTCCACTACCTTCTGCCATTTTTCAGGCAACTTCATAATTGCATCTTCCCAAAACTTTTTATCTTTTTGAGCAATGAACTGTTCCATGTGCCTTTCACAGTCTTCCAGGGAATTGAAGTTTTTTCCATTAAAAGAACTTTGTAAAGACCTAAAATAAATGGAAATCCAAAGGTGCAATGTCTGGTGAGTACGGCAGATGAATCAGAACTTCCCAGCCAAGCTGTAACAGTTGTTACCTGGTCATCAAAGAAACATGTGGTCTTGCGTTATCCTGATGGAAGATTATGCATTTTCTGTTGACTAATTCCAGACACTTTTCATCGAGTGCTGCTTTCATTTGGCCTAATTGGGAGCAGTACTTGTTGCAATTAATCGTTTGGTTTTCCGAAAGGAGCTCATAATAGAGGACTCCCTTCCAATCTCACCTTCACGACATCACCTTCTTTGATGAAGACCGGCCTTTGCTGTGGTTGGTGGTGGTTCATTTTGCTTGCCCCACGATCTCTTCCATTCCACATTATTGTACAGTATCCACTTTTCATTGCCCGTCACAATTTGTTTTAAAAACGGAACGTTTTCATTATGTTTAAGTAGAGAACTGCGTGCAGAAATACAGTCAAGAAGGTTTTTTTCGCTTAACTTATATGGCACTCAAACATCAAAGCAATGAACATAACCAAGCTGGTGCAAATGATTTTCAACACTTGATTTGGACATTTTGAGTATGTTGGCTATCTCCCGCGTGGTATAATGTTGATTGCTCTCAATTCATCTCTCGATTTGATCGCTATCAACTTCAACTGGTCTACCTGACCGTGGAGCATCATCCAGCGAGAAATCTCCAGCACGAAACTTCACAAGCCTCTTTTGACATGTTCGATCAGCCACAGCACCTTCTCCATACACTGCACAAATCTTTTTTTTGCATTTTGGTTGCATTTTTACCTTTCTTGAAATAATAAAGCATAATATGCCGAAAATATTGCCTTTTTCTTCCATCTTTGATATTAAAATGGCTACACAAAAATTCACCAATTTTGATGTCTTTTTTTAAATGCACACTGATATGACATCTGTCACATACAATCTCACAAAATTGTTTCGAATGAAGTTTAAGACAACTAAGTGCTACTAGAGCCATCTTATGGAAAAAAATGAACGAACCTTTTGGCCAACCCAATAAGTCATATGGAAACATCCTGGTCAACAGGCCCACAGTTCAACATACTGGAATTAAGTAAGTCTGTACATTTTAAGGAGTGAGGATGGTGAGAATCAGACTGAAAGCTGTTGTAGCATATGAAAAAATATATAGGATTTATGATCACAAGTATATTTCTAGTTCTTAGATCTGCCATTTCTACACTGTGTGATTAGAGTCAAGTCAGTGACTAAATTAATGCATGGCATAGAATAAATTGTATAGATTTAAAAAATGCTGTGGGGTATAATAAATAATAATAATAAAGGACTACAAAATTTTTATTACATGCTTTGAGTAGAGCTTTTATAATCAGAAGAACAAAGAGAAGTGTGTGTGTGTGTCTGTGAGTGTGTGTGTGTGTGTGTGTGTGTATATACTCGTTCATTATCCTTAGTTTCTTCACTTTAACTATGGTGGAAAAAAATTATAAATCCTAGGATCATTTTGAAGGTTTAGATACATGTACAAATATAATTTGTTAATGGTTATCACACCCCCCACAACACACACACACACACACACACACACACACACACACACACAGGTAACACTAGATATCTGATTAGCACTAATTACAATCCTTGGAGGATTTCCATTGCCTTCCTTAGCAGCTTGTTACTATTTAGCCCTCACTTGGAGGCCCCTGCCTATGTTTATGAAACAGTTCCAAGAGCATCTGTGGTCTTTCCTCTTCTAACCATTCGCCTCAGATGGAAACGTCCAGATTTCAAATCCTAGGCCAAGTAATCAGAGATGGCAGGGGACACTGAATATGAGATCTAGGACCAGCTTAAGCCTGCTGCCTCAAATTCAACTAATAATGTTTCTCTTCTGTGGCTTTCAGACTCTGGTTCCTCAGAGGCATTATTATAGGAATATATATGTAGTAACACAGTCAGGCTTCTTTGTGTAATTATATATTTATATATATAATTATATATATATAATTATATAGTTCTGATATGCAAAGAGAGAAGTACCTTCACTGTTGCTTAAGTCTGGGTAGGAATGGGAGAACAGGGGAGAGGAGGCTTTAAAGAAATAAAGATAAGAGAACAGAAGATAAAACACTGGGAAGCTGTGTCATGTCAACACCATTCTTTCAGATGAGATAAGACATTTAAAGCACAGCACCTGGAAAGAGCCACCTGTAAATTCTCTCCAACTGATAGCTATTTCTACAAATGTGAATTTGTTTTTGTTAGTATCAACTTAGCACATTAGATAAAACATAAAACGTTGAAAAATAAATATCATTCATAATCACACCACCTGAAATTTTAAATGATTACCATTTGTTCATATCTCTTTTTATATTATTTATTTAAAAAATATGCATTCAGTTTTTCATAAACTAAAAAATGTCCACGTGTAATGTTCCCATTCTCTTAATACCTATTTAAGTTACAAATACTGACTATGAGGGGACAGGTGACTGGATCAGTTAATGACATATCTTAGGGTCCAAAATAAACCCTAAAGGACCACCGAGCGTGACACATCGGGCAGAGAACTGGACGGATCTGTTTTTATTTAACTTCCCCGTAAGAACATCAGGTTATAGATGTGTCTCTAAGACTAAGAATATCTCCCCACATTCTAAAGCTATTCCTGCCCATTTGCCCTCCACCCCTTCTCAGAGTCAAAATAGGAGTAAAGAATCCTTTCTCCTGGGTTGAATCTTGGTCTTAGGTAAAATTATAAAGAACTATCAAGGAATGAATAAGCTTTGAAATGTAGTCCCCTAGACTTGGTGTTGAGCCTTATTTTAGACAAAATCTTTACATATCTTTCTTTTTTCAGCAAATCTGCTTAGCCTTTGTAAGAGTACGTAAATGGAATTTGACTAAAAATAGAATGAATTTAGCTTTATTTATTAAGTGACTGGAGTCTTTGGCTCTTTATATACTGTTTAAAAATAGGCAGTGGGGGAATTCCCAGGTGGTCCAGTGGTTGGGACTCCACGTTTCCACTACAGGGGGCACAGATTCCAACCCTGGTTGGGGAACTAAGATCCCGCATGGCACACAGCATGGCCAAAAAAGAAAAAGAAAATAAAAACTAGATATTATTTTTTTTAATTAAAAAAAATAAAAATAGGCATTGGCATGATTCTCAGTGGTATCATGTAGCATAATGGCCAACTGTTCTAATATTGGTGCTGATTCTTGCATGCAGTGTGACTTTGGGCCAGTTTAATCTCATTGTGCTTAGGTCTGCTGATCTGTAGAGTCAGATAATAATATTACCCAGCTCATAGGAATGGCATGGATTAACTAAAGTAACACATATATTATAAATACTACACACACACACAGAATGTACATGTGTGTATACACGTATTTTTTTGTTTGTTTTTTAGATTTCTGGCTGCACCATGCAGCATGTGGCATCTTAGTTCCCTGACCAGGGATCGAACCCACACCCCCTGCATTGGAAGAGTGGAGACTTAACCACTGGACCACCAGGGAAGTCCTGTGTGAACTATATAAAGCTTTAAGTGTGGCACAAGATCAGCACTATATAAATATTAGTGTATATATTTTATTGTCATTTTTATAATTACTGCCCCCTTCACTTAGCAATTCCCTTTCATTCATCCTTTTATTCTGTGAACTATAGAGTAAATAAAACTCTCAAAACCGTGCAGGAGTTTCCCAGTGATTTTCAGCATCAGTACCCATTTTTACAATAGGTCATACACCTCCTCACAAGACTGTTTTACCCATATCAGAGTTTCAGTGTGACAGAACCATTGGTTACCAAATAGATTTACACCCTGTCTTCTTCCCTGTTGGCAGATAGCCAATACTGATCACATAGCTATTCTCCCTGGCACTCAGAGAGGTGACTTGTATCACTTTCTCAGGAGTTGAATTGAATCATGATCAGTCTAATTCAATCATGGAGTACCTAATTGATTAAATCAGTGATCAGTTTGGTGACTGCCATGTGGACAACCCTGGTTGATAAAAACTAAGGGGAAAGCTTGGGGCAGGGGCGAGGGGTGGGGACATGGAGAGTGGAAAGCAGATGGAGAGGAGCAGGAGCTTAAAGATTTTCCTCCATAATTAAAGGAGGTCCTGGGAGGAAATGTCTCTCTACAGTGTCTTCTGTTCTGAGGCCTAGAACACACATAATATAGAAGCTTTCACAGCTCAACCCACCACCAGTCGCTCCCATCAAGCCTCTTAGATAGCCTCATCCACCAAAAAATCAAAAAATCCCTAGCAACAAATGACAGTGAAAACACAATGATCCAAAACCTATGTGATGCAGCAAAAGCAGTTCTAAGAGGGAAGTTTATAGCTATACAAGCCTACCTCAAGAAACAAGAAAAATCTCAGGTAAACAATGTAAGCTTACACCTAAAGGAACTAGAGAAAGAAGGACAAACAAAACCCAAAGTTAGCAGAAGGAAAGAAATCATAAAGATCAGAGCAGAAATAAATGAAATAGAAAGAAAGAAAACAATAGCAAAGATCAATAAAGCTAAAAGCTGGTTCTATGAGAAGATAAACAAAATTGATAAACCATTAGCCAGACTCATCAAGAAAAAGAGGGAGAGGACTCAAATCAATAAAATTAGAAATGAAAAAGGAGAAGTTACAACAGACACCCCAGAAATACAAAGCATCCTAAGAGACTACTATAAGCAACTCTATGCCAATAAAATGGACAACCTGGAAGGAATGGACAAATTCTTAGAAAGGTATAACCTTCCAAGACTGAGCCAGGAAGAAACAGAAAATATGAACAGACCAATCACAAGTAATGAAATTGAAACTGTGATTAAAAATCTTCCAACAAACAAAAGTCCAGGACCAGATGGCTTCACAGGTGAATTCTATCAAACATTTAGAGAAGAGCTAACACCCATTCTTCTCAAACTCTTCCAAAAAATTGTAGAGGAAGGAACACTCCCAAACTCATTCTATGAGGCCAACATAAGCCTGATACCAAAACCAGACAGAGATACTACAAAAAAAGAAAATTACAGACCAATATCACTGATGAATATAGATGCAAAATTCCTCAACAAAATACTAGCAAACAGAATCCAACAGCACATTAAATGGGTCATACACCATGACCAAGTGGGATTTATCCCAGGGATGCAAGGATTCTTCAATATACGCAAATCAATCAGTGTGATACACCATATTAACAAATTGAAGAATAAAAACCATATGATCCTCTCAATAGATGCAGAAAAAGCTTTTGAAAAAAGTCAACACCCATTTATGATAAAAACTCTCCAGAAAGTGGGCATAGAGGGAACCTACCTCAATATAATAAAGGCCATATACGACCAACCCACAGCAAACATCATTCTCAATGGTGAAAAACTGAAAGCATTTCCTCTAAGATCAGGAATGAGGCAAGGATGTCCACTCTCACCACTGTTATTCAACATAGTTTTGGAAGTCCTAGCCATGGCAATCAGAGAAGAAAAAGAAATAAAAGGAATACAAATTGGAAAAGAAGAAGTAAAACTGTCACTGTTTGCAGATGCACAAAAATAAACTCAAAATGGATTCCAGACCTAAATGTAAGACCGGACACTATAAAACCCTTAAAGGAAAACATTGGAAGAACACTCTCTAACATAAATCACAGCAAGATCTTTTTTGATCCACCTCCTAGAGTAATGGAAATAAAAACAAAAATAAACAAATTGGACCTAATGAAACTTCAAAGCTTTTGCACAGCAAAGGAAACCATAAACAAGATGAAAAGACAACCCTCAGAATGGGAGAAAATATTTGCAAATGAATCAATGGACAAAGGATTCATCTCCAAAATATATAAACAGCTCATGCAGCTCAATATTAAAGAAACAAACAACCCAATCCAAAAATGGGCAAAAGACCTAAATAGACCTTTCTCCAAAGAAGACATACAGATGGCCAAGAAGCACATGAAAAGCTGCTCAACATCACTAATCAGAGAAATGCAAATCAAAACAACAATGAGGTATCACCTCACACCAGTCAGAATGTGCATCACCAGGAAATCTACAAACAACAAATGCTGGAGAGGGTGTGGAGAAAAGGGAACCCTCTTGCACTGTTGGTGGGAATGTAGATTGATACAGACACTATGGAGAACAGTATGGAGGTTCCTTAAGAAACTAAACATAGAAGTACCATATGATCCAGCAATCCCACTACTGGGCATGTACCCAGAGAAAACCATAATTCAAAAAGACACATGCACCCCAATGTTCATTGCAGCACTATCTACAATAGCCAGGTCATGGGAGCAACCTAAGTGCCCATCGACAGACGAATGGATAAAGAAGATGTGGTACATATACAACAGAATATTACTCAGCTGTAAAAAGGAACGAAACTGAGTCATCTGTTGAGACATGGATGGATCTAAAGACTGTCATACAGAGTGAAGTAAGTCAGAAAGAGAAAAACTGATATCGTATATTAACGCATGTATGTGGAACCTAGAAAAATGGTACAGATGAACCGGTTGGCAGGGCTGAAGTTGAGACACAGATGTAGAGAACAAACGTATGGACACCAAGGGGGGAAAACCGCGGTGGGGTGGGGATGGTGGTGTGCTGAATTGGGGGATTGGGATTGACATGTATACACTGATGTTTATAAAATTGATGACTAATAAGAATCTGCAGTATAAACAAAGAAAAAATAAGTTTTCTTTTTTTGAAGTTTGTCTCCCTCACTCTATTATAATTTTTTTAAACTCAAGAAGGGTAACTTATTAATCTTTGTGACACCACCCTGTATTTCCCCAGCACAACCTCAATGCTCAGATGATCTGAACCTACTCTTTGAAGCCTTCACTGACCCCGGCAGCATGAATAACTTCCTCCTCAGTGTTCCCTCTATATTCTGTTTATATTTGATCAGTAGGACACCAAAATGGATCAAATACTGGCTCTAGAATCAAACTGTCTGGGTTTCAATATGTACTCAATTTTCTTTCCCTGTTATACTTCTGTTTCCTATTCCGCAAAATAGAGGTATCCATAGTGACAAACTTTTAGGACTACATGAGCATTAAATAAGTCAATTCTTGTAAAACATTGTAAATAATGCTTGACCCATAGTAAATAGTTCTTAAATTTGAGCTATAACAATTCTATTATTACATTTAAATGATTTTAAAGCAATTAATTGTTTAAACATCTGTTTCACCTACTAGATTGTGAGGGTAACTTGGGCTGGGAGTCTACATTTCCATTTTCCCATGGCCAGAAGAACACCTAGCACATAGTAGGTGTTCTAGTCTTAAGGAAAGTTTCCTAAAGTGAAGCCTAAAAAGAAGGAAGGAAAGAATGAAGAAAAGAAAATAAAGTATTTGCTTTTTTTTTTTTTTTTCTTGGCATGGGGAAGAACTGAATGACCTATAAACTGGTTACCTGTTTCTCCCCCATGTCTAAATTCAAAATCTGCCCTGAGCCTACTGAGGAGGCTTATCTGTGAAGGCCCATCATTTCTCTGCTGCACAAATGATGCTTTCAGCCAGACGGTACTATCATGATACAATGAACTCTATATTACGGGTGAGCAGAGCCCACAGGCATAGTGAGCCAACTGAGGCCTCTGACAACATCTCCACTGTGTGGTCACACAGCCCGGCTGGAGCCTCAGAGGAACTGATTATATTGTAGAGATGGATCTTCCACAGAGCGTAGAACTCCCCCTGCCACACCAGGCTGCACAAAATGATCATATTCATGAGGTCCGCACAGTCTTACTTGTTTGAGAGTCTAAGAGCTCACCCCACACCCGGGTACTTAAGCATTTGGCTTATGGCCTCTTAGATGCTTTATAATAGAAACTTGAGATCAGCCAGACTCGGCTCTCAGGAAGTGGTCGTCAGGAAAAGTTCCCCAACATATCAAAAGAATCAGAATGGATTGAGTTTGGTGGGTTACAGTAAGTGACCTTGCCTTTTGCTATCATTCAAAATTTTCTGGAAAACCTGAAGTCAGATTCTAGAGCTGTGGCCTCATTCAAGGATGTAAGCACATACATAGTCTATGTTGGACAGTTTAATCCTTTGTTATTCTGATACTGGTGGAAATGGCAGCTTCCTCACTGTGCAAAGCTTAATTTCTTTGCATATATCAGAGAGAGCAGTTACATCTTCAGAGAAGCAACCCAGCTTTTTGTAGAGTATCTGCAATAACCTTATCACCCTTGGCTGTTCTGTTTACATTCTTTCCCAGATTTTGACCCCACCTGGCTAATTCCAACCCTCTCTGATGACAGTCAGGTCCCTGTTCTGATCCCTGGTCTAAGTTCAATGTCTATTTTCTTCTCTTTCATATTATCTTGTTCTGTTCCTCCAATGTACTTAACACAATTTGTAATTACACATTGTAATCTGGGTTTTATTTAAAGTTTATCTCTCCCAGGATTGCTCTGAGGACCCCTCTCTGCATAAAGATCACCTGGAAGACTTATTAAAATGCAGACTCCTGGACATCATGCAGACTTTCAGAATCATGATTATGTGAGGTTAGTCTCTCATATTTTTTATTGACACTAAAGTTTGAGAAGTGTTTTACCAAAATTTATGTTTGCTGAGGGCACAGGTCACGTCAGTTGCACTAAGCTCTGATATTCCAGCGTTGGACTTAGTGTCTGGCACGTAACAGGCCTATAATAAATTCTTTTTAAATAAATGAAAATAAAAATTTGAGTATCAAAGACCCAGTTATTAGTAAGTCTAATTCTTCTTATGAAGAAACTGAAAGACAAACTTTAAGCTTACTTCAACACCACAATTATTGAAAGTTGCAAAGAGAGAAGTTGTGTTTGATACCCTTTATCCCATGTAAAAGGCCTTAGAACCTTCTAAGTGGGAACTCCTGAATTTCAGCCAAGAAGTTGATATATTGGGAAATAGATTTTGCAACGCTCTAGACCTGACTGGCACTCATTAGCTCTGACTTTTGCCAATTTACTGAACTTTCTGAATTCCAGTTTCTTCATCTATAAAGCAACAGCGGTGCTAAAATGGAATCGTGAACACACAATTAAATACGAAGATACAAACATAGAACTTGCACTATTCTTGGCTTTAAAGGACAGTCAATGAATGATAACCCTTGTCTGCCCGATTCCCTGGTTCAAGCAAACTGTTTTAAAAACAACCCGGTCTGTATGACAGACTCTAGGTCATATAGAGCAAAGTAAGTCAGAATGAGAAAAACAAATAGTGTATATATATGGAATCTAAGAAAAAAAAAAGGGTCATGAAGAACCTAGGGGTAAGACAGGAATAAAGACACAGACCTACTAGAGCATGGACTTGAGGATATGGGGAGGGGAAAGGGTAGGCTGTGATGAGGTGAGAGAGTAGCTTGGACATATATACACTACCAAGCATAAAGTGGATAGCTAGTGGGAAGCAGCCACGTAGCACAGGGAGATCAGCTAGGTGGTTTGTGACCGCCTAGAGGGGTGGGATAGGGAGGGTGGGAGGGAGGGAGACACAGGAGGGAAGAGATATGGGAACATGTGTATATGTATAACTGATTCACTTTGTTATAAAGCAGAAACTAACACACCATTGTAACGCAATTATACTCGAATAAAGATGTTAAAAAAATAATAATAAATAAATAAATAAAAACAACCCGGGAACTTTTCGGCAAGCAGTCAGCACCCCCTGCTTTTTTTCTTTCATCATTCTTAGTAATGTTTAGGGAGCATGGCAGTTCTTAATTGGAATTTTAAAGGATAATGAATATAGCCTTGAACTTGGCGTGGCAGGGTGTGTTTTCTTGATCATCACCATTTTAGGACTATGAGAGGCTTAGGACGATCAATGTGCAAGAGATTTGATTTGGAAACTGAGGCTGGGCCTGGGAAGATCCAATCACAGAGGAAGCTTCTGAGTGGGGAGTATGACCTCTGGCTAAATCGCGATGATGTATTCTTGAACACCATAAGATAATTCATTAAAAAAATAAGCAACTAATAGGTATATTTAGGACTGCTAGATACTTTAATAGTGCCACAGATATGGATAATATTCAGCCATGGCAAAGGAATACAGAAAATCAATACTCTATTTTCTCCTTTACTTAGTTCCTTAGAGAAGGCATTCTAATTGTTTAGCTCTTTTACTGGAAAAAAAAAAAAAAAAGATGAGACTTGAAAGGCTTAAGAAAGCTTTGGCAACTCCATCTTTTCCAGCTGTGTTAACAAACTTCTGTGAAGCAGATGGGTGGCTGGCTAAAACACTCAGAACTGCAAGCTCTCTTAATCAATTGACACTTCCCAGTGCTATGAAATCCATAATAAAATTAACCCTCCCATTGCTGCTCTGGGAACATCTGGGGTTTGTTATGTCTTTTTCACTTTCACTTCAACTATTAAAAGGAAACTCAATTCAATAACCCTTATTTTTTCTCTGCAAAATTTTCTCTTTTCTTTGTAGATACTGATAGCAAAGTCAGTTGTATAACTTTCCTTAAACAATTGATCCCTGTCACATTGGAAACAGATGATATTGGCATCAACATACACTTCGAATGTTAAATAACACTTGTAGTGCTATTTAGAACCAGGACAATCAGTGAACCTATAGTTCTCTATAGATACTTCCTAAATAACATAAAACTATAATGTTCACAGTATACAAGTTCTTTTATTATTCAGTGATATTCATGAAAATACAGAATGTTTATATGGGCTTGATAGTTTTCAAGGTACTTCCACACACAGTAGTGTTTTTGAATATGTAGGCATTGTATAACAATTTTTATGAATATTCAAGCACAAATGATTGTGATAACATATAGGCTTCCTACTTTTTTTTTTCATTTGGTTGCATTCTTTGTCTTTCTATCTTAGTTTCGGCACCCAATGGGGGTGAGGATAGAGCGTGGACAGCAGCTCCAGACATTGTTATTAGTTCTTAATTATGGGTCTATCTGTTCTATTACATTCTATGGGAGAAGCTGTGTGCATGAACTTAAAATAAAAGCTGGGTGACAAATAGGGTGACCAACCAAGTAGGGTGTCATGATTTGTCCAAGATTGTCCTTAATTTTAAGTCTGATAAATCTAGCATCCCATGAACCTCCTTAGTCCTGAGCAACTAGGACAGTTGGTCACCAAAATCCATGGTAGGTAGCACCTTTTTTGTATAAAACACAAAATAAAAAAGGTAAATTTAACGTGGTTATGAGTAAATATTTGTCCCCAAATAGGGCAGCACAAAGTTAAATATAGAATAAATATCCACATGAGTATCAGATTCATTTTGCTTTGAGCTCGTGACTAGAAGGTAAGTTTTCTTTGACAATTCTATTGGAAAATGCTTCTGAGTCTTCATAAACATGACTGTTTGTTTCCCTGTTGATATTTTATTATGTGCAATGAAAAACTGAGATATAAATGTCAGGGCATTAAAAAGTGACATCTCCAATATGTGTAGAGTTTCTGACCAAGTTAAAAAAAAACTCACTGAGGCTAATAGTTGTCAAAATGAATGTTGCTTTGCCCTCCTTAAGAAAGATTCTACCAGGACTTCCCTGGTGGTCCAGTGGTAAAGAATCTGTCTTCCAAAGCAGGGGACGCAGGTTCAATCCCTGGTCCGGGAACCAAGAGCCCACATGCCCCGGGGCAACTAAGCCCAAGTGCCACAAACTACAGAGCCCATGCACCCTGGAGCCTGCACGCCACAACTAGAGAGGATAAAAAAACCCGCACTCCACAACTAGAGAGAAGCCCACGCACCACAGTGAAAGATCTCGCGTGCCGCTATGAAGATCCCATGTACCGCAACTAAGACCCCATGCAGCCAAAAAAAAAAAAAAAAAAAAACATTCTACCATGGAAGAGGATTTCATGGGGCAGGTTTAGGTGGCTTCCTAGAACCTTACCTTCCAGACTTTTACCTAGTACCTATGCCAACACCCAGTACCTTTTCCTAGTTCCTGGCTCTCTATGCTTGTTATTTTTACCTAGTATTAATGATAATAGGAGTAGTTATCCCCTATTGGAAACAAAACAAACTATATTCAGGACTCCTAGATGGTATTAGAGTTCTGTATTAATAGATGTTCAACAGACTTTATCTCTTATCCCTGAAGCATACCTAGAAAGGAAATATTATTAATCCTTACAGGTGAGAAAACTCAGAAATGGTATTTGAACTCTCGTCCAATTATTACATTCCTACTAAAAACAGCCTACAGTCCATTCTGAGATTGCTTATGATGAACATAGATACTTGGAGTCACCAAAAATCCTTTTACTATAGAACTTTCTCTCTTTTCCCAGCCATACCTTTTGCTATCAGACTTGATGAAGAGAATAGCCAGGTAATGAGGGGCCAGGAGGTCATTTTGGCTCTGTAATTTTAAATGGTTTTAAAATGGTCACACTATTTGCAGGACAGGAGTAAATGTTTTAGTGAAACCCTTCAAAAGGGACTCCGATTTTCTTATGAGTTCTTGGAAGACGATCAATACTGATGTATATCAGCTTACTCACCTCTAAGTTTTGTTTTATAATAGTGTAGGCTAACTTGTGGGGTAGCCTCCCTCTGTTAGCATCTCCACCAAGCTTCCACATCATTCACTAAGTTCTCAGTCCTAGCTCTGCACCAAAATGATCTGCGGAGATTTAAAAATAAAACACAAACAAATTCTAAGGCCCCATCCCAAACCTACCAGACCTACTGATTTTAGAGGTGGCAGTTATATTTTTCAAAAGAATCACAGGTAGTTCTGATGCACAATTAAAGTTGAGGGCTGATGCATTCTTCATGCAACACATGGTTTCTTGTTGGTATAAGAATCTTGAAGTCCATGCTAGGTTTTAGTTGATTGTGTCGAGATGTTGATTAAAGGCCATTTGTCCCACTTTAGCAGCTGTTAACCTCAATGGATGATCCCATTCACTTAGTTTTTATCACTCTTTTATTTCCATTCCTCCTCATTATCTTAGAATACTCTGATGCTCTGTCCTAATCGAAAGGTGTTAGCTCATTCTTGAAGTAGGACTCAATAGTTCTCTTTAGCAAAGAGAGCAGGGGGTTTGTCTTGAGTGAATGGAAGGGCAGTGGGAGGGAAGAACATGCAGGAAGCAGTGATTCTGAGTCCTTGCTCAGCTGTGCCTGGAGTTCAACCAAGAAGGAAAGTTTACTAACATTCCAGAATCAACCCAGAGGCCCTGAGTGGGCAGGCAGGGATACCCTCATTTAAATACTATGGCTTTCCGTATATGCTGCCTTAAAACACAGTAACCAGAATCTCAGCAGAGAAAGCCCACTTTAGGATTTAAATTAAGAACAGGAGGTTTAACTTAACTCTTGAGCAAAAGCAGAAATTCAGTTAAATTGTCATCATGCCCTAACCCTGGGCTAGAGAAAGTTCTTTTGATGCTATGTAGGTATCAGGCATTAAATCAGTCAAAACAGTTCACAAATCACTAACCCAAAGGCATCACTCTGATAAGATGTTAAAGAGAAATAATGACAATAATAATGATACTAACACCTCATATTCTGCAAGTCCTTACTGTGGTAGGCTTTCTTCCAAGCAACTTACATGCATTATATCAGTTTTTCTGATTACCTTATGTAGTGACTGTTACTGTCCCTATCATGTAGATGAGGCTTTTGAGCCTCAAAGAGTTCAAAGCACTTATCTAAGGTTGCACAGTGAGGAAGAGTCAGAGACAGGATCAAAATACAAATCTGACTCACTTAAAAAGTTTATAGTTCTATTTCTTTTGCTTGCTTCCAAAAGACCATATTTTATTAAGCAGGGATATCGGGGAAACTTAGTTCAAAAACTTACTGCAATGCTTAGAAAGAATTTTCTGTATAAAGAGCCTCCAAGAACCCAACCAAGAAAGAATTATTACTGAATTATCAGAAAGACCTTTCACTGATCATTCTGAAACATGTACCCAAGACTGAATATTATACCTAGGGTCTTATATGTTATTAAACTCTCAGTTATGTAGCTATTCGTTCATTTTCGAAATGGGTTCCTATAATAAGCAACCTTCTCCCTCCTCGCCTGTATTTTTCTCCAAGTGATAACCTCTCAATTTAAAGGAAAGTATGTTTTTTCAAGTCAGATATTTATGTCTGTGTGAGATTACTTAAATTGTCTCAGTTCTCTAAGAAACAGAATTAATAGTATTGGGATGAGCTTCTAACAAATTCCAAACAATATGCTTCTCTGCACTATAATTCTTCTCTGACAGCTCACCAAGATGGTGCATTTAACAGTTCCATAAATTTGTGTAATGGTAAACAAGTGACTAATAAATGTCTGGATGCTCAATGAAAACATTCAAATGAACATATTGCAGAAATAAATAAATGGCCATTAAAAGCTTAACAGTGACTGTCATACATGTTAACCCATAGCCTGGGAAAACATGGTGGTTTGGGAAAATAAATGGACAAATGGACAGATTATTAATGGCTGTGCTTTTAAGAATGGATGTTTATTCAGCAACATAAATAGGACCTACGTCCAAAGAGGAAGTCTCTCAGCTTCTGGCAATCGCTATCATAATCTTATAATAATCAAATAATAGAACGACAAAGCTCCAGTAAATTTCAACAAGTGGTCTCTTCTGCCCCTTTAAGTCCTCTAGGCTGTAGTTTTAAAAACTGTTCTTTTTATCTCTAGGGGAACCAATTCAAGACCTACCCTGATAATAAGTTGTACCACCCTACAAGTTTAGAAAACATTGTATATTAAATAATAAAATGTCCCTCCTGCTTGCCATCATTTAATCAGCTATCTCACCTTAATTCACTTTTTGTAGTTTCTCTTGTATCCATGCTGTGTCCAATATCCCAGACTAATGTCCCATCCCTGCTCACCAAAGAATTTTTGATAGTATCCTCGTTGATACTCTCCCTTCTTATACCCTCTTCTCGTTAACCTTCCTCATGTTAGCCTTCCTAGCTCAAGTCTCTAATCCCATTTCTCCCTTGCTCAGAAATATTCAATGACTGAGGACAGACTAAAATCCTAAAACCTTCACCTGAAATGAAATACCTTCAATAACCCAAATCTAAACTATTTTTATGTGGAAGTTAGGAGTCTAGGTTGCAAGTGATAACCTAATTTAAGTGGCTTAGGACCAAAAAAAAAAGGAAGGAAGAAAGGGAGGAAGGGGTTAATTTATTAACTTCAATGTTGGCCTCAGCCACTTGAGCTCCAAGTGTTTCAGTGATGTCACTGGATTCTCTCCTGCTCCTTCCTTTGGCTCAGCTTCTCCTCTGCTGGCTTTTTGGCAGGAAGACTCTCCAAAAGAGAAAAAAAAAGAATGGCTGCCAGCACCTCTGGTCTCAGATCCCATCCTATAGTAACCCCAGGGGAAGTGGCGCCTCTTTTAAACTAATGCCAACCAAAGTCCAAGGCTGGTAGTTTTTTCCTTAATCCATCACTGCTGCCAAGAGGAAGAAATACACTGGCTGGTCAGGCTTAAATCACTTGCCCAATTTATGAGACTAGGATTAGATCAGCCACACTCCCTTCAGAAGGGCTGAGAGGGAGAGAGGGATGGTTCCCCAAAGAAATACTGTGGCTATTATGACATAAAAGAGATACAAATCTTGGTCAGTTAAAAACAACAGATATCCACTATCTACTCTTCTTTCCCTCAACTTTACCTCATATTTATTGTAGGGGTCACGCCAAACAGAAGTGTCCAAGTGTCCATTGTTCTCCGTATTTCTCTGTCAGTGTTTCTTTCTTTATTATGTTTTCTCAGAAATCTTATCAATTCCTCAATAGTAAGTTGGGTTTAAAACAAAAAAACAATTAAAATGCTAACTTGTGACTTTTTAATAGCGTTCCCAGACAAAACTACAAGACGCCCAGTTAAATTTGAATTTCAGATAAAAAAATAACTTTTTAGTATAAGCATGTCCCAAATATTGCATGGGCTATACTTTTACTAAAAAGTATTTGTTGTTTACCTGAAATTTAAACTTAACCAGCTGTTCTGTATTTTTATTTGCTAAATCTTAGCACCCTATTCTCTAAGAAAATACACAGATTTTTCCAAATTTATTTGACCAGAGACTTATTTTTCCTCAAACTCTTCCTACATGGGTGTTGCACACTTTGCTTCAAGAGAAGCTATGGTAACTCATATTTCAATAATTTAATGAAAATTCAGCATTCTATGCCATATACAGTCATTTCATGCCACGTGTAGTTTTCTTAGTCACTGCCCTGTGGAGTGAAATTATTTTCATTGAAGAAAGAGCTGGAAGAATAAGGAAGGAAACACTTGACACGCAAAATATATTATCCCAAAATAGAAATTTATGTCTTATGAGCAATACAAACAGAAATTGGGGATTATTTCATATATTTGCCCCTGACTTGTTGAGCATGACTAAGGCTGATGAAAAAATACTTCCAAGACTCAGGGACAAGTATATTCTTAAAAAAATAATACCTACTGAGTGATGAAAACATTTATATCTCTTCCTTTTACATAACACTGAAAGCAGAGATCCACCAGCCACCTCTTAGCCCATGATGTGTTATGTCAAAAAGATTCACTAGAGGCTATTTGCACTTGTAATTTAAACCATCCTATAAATTAAAAGTCTGTGGGTATGTGTGTGCGTGTGTACATATGAAAAAGACTGTGGGAGCTGTTTTTCCAAAATTATCACTAAGAAAAGTATTTGTTTAAAAGAACAATCTTACGTAAGGTTTTCCTTTCTTTATTTTTCTCTATGTTATTGAAGCTACCTAATATCACATCTGGAAATGGAAATGTCTGAAAGAAATGTCATTCATTGCAGAGGGCAAGAAGCAGAAACCTGAGATAAATATGCCTCTGTCAAACGGAAGCAGACGAAATTACTGAAGGAAAGAAACCAGACATCCCCTGGTGCTCTTTCAGATAATAATTTACAAATGACAAAATTTTCATCAAATAAAAAATAGACACTTAATCCATTATATACATAGAGTTTAAATGCAAAAGAGAAATATGAAATATTAAGGTTTATAAGAAAAAACTATGTTCTTTGTCTTAACTTCCTATTTTGGTCAGTAAACTGTCTTTGATAGACAGACACTGGGGAGACCTCTATGATTCCTGCATGCTCTAGAAGTCTTTTGATTCTAAGAGAAGAATCATGTAGATGGTTGGACGCAACCATGGGATGAAGGCTTAGAAAGTGATAGTGGGTAGAAATGCCTGTGATTAAAACTATACATTACAGAAGACCCTGTTCCTTCAACTTCTCTCTTTGCCTTTCTAAGCTCTGCATTCTACTCATCACCTGCTCCTGAACTTGTCCTTCAGTTTACTGCTTTGGTTCCTCTTGACTTGGTTGTTATTGTTGGAGTTCTTTCTATGTCATTACAAAAGAAGATACCTAGTAAGCAAGGGTTCCATAAGCCTTTCCTTTGGAAAGGTGTATTCTAATACTTTCATATTTTAACGTTCCACTATTATTACAGAATACTTTACTAGGTGATTCATGCTTTCATTAATTATCACACAGAAGAAGAAATAAAGTTCTTTGAAAAAAAAATCTTGTGTAGAGGGACAACTAAATTTTTGCAAAGAGCTTTCAAAACTGGAGATATAAAGGACTACTCTTTCAGGAGTCATAGAGAAGGACGAAGTCTTCTGCCCTCCATTAATTTTGCAATTTGAGTAAATTTCTCTAACAGACACCAAGGTCCCAGAGGGCAAGGATTATGCCTGCATTAATCAACATTAGCATAGTTCTTGTTACAAAGTAGGCACCTATCAATAAAAATCTGTTACGTGAATGAATTAATTAATTAATGACATGGAACTCAGAATGGTTTCCTATAACCTATTTCCTATAAAATAAATTTCAGGGCTTCCCTGGTGGCGCAGTGGTTGAGAGTCTGCCTGCCAATGCAAGGGACATGGGTTCGAGCCCTGGTCTGGGAGGATCCCACGTGCCACGGAGCAACTGGGCCCATGAGCCACAACTACTGAGCCTGCGAGTCTGGAGCCTGTGATCCGCAACAAGAGAGGCCACGACAGTGAGAGGCCCGCGCACCGCGATGAAGAGTGGCCCCCGTTCACCACAACTAGAGAAAGTCCTCGCACAGAAACGAAGACCCAACACAGCCAAAAATAAATAAAGTAAGAAAAAAATAAATAAATTTTAATAAATTGTTTCTGTAATGGAACAGTTTTAACATATCCAAGTAGTCACTGTTGGATAGGTTATCTAGGTTACGAATCAGCAATGACTTATTTTTTACTTCATCTCTCTCATTGTTCCCAACTCTCAGTCGATCTACTTCTAATTGGCATTTCTAAGAGAGAAAACACAAAATCTCACAGTTTCTCAACGTGATTTTAGTATTGTCCACCAATCTTGTTGACGTGTAAACTTCTTCCTGGACTACATAAAGCAAACAATTGCTGAAAGTACCAATCCATTTTTCAAATATAACTCTGTAAGGTACCATAATCATTATCTTTATTCTTTTATGTTGTTTAAAAAGTTTTTGCTAATATGATTATTTATGGATTGATGTAAGTGCACATTTTTGTTATTTGTAGGACTATTCCAATGAATGCTACTGAGTGACGAAGTTAAATTTAATGTGTATTGTTACTTGTTACTTTGGCTGATCCAAGTCAAGGTTTTTCCTAGTCATTAGGCATCAGTTTTAACATTATCACTTTCCTTTCAAAAAAATCATTAAAGTAGTACTTTATTTGAGGGGTTCCACTGCATAAATACAAGTTTTAATATTGAGGTCATTATCAGAGAAAATAATGTTTTATGTCCTGTGGAAATCAGTCATCTTTATCAATGTAAGCAGACTTTATGGCTATTTCTAAGCCATTAAAAATAGCTTTTACTGTTTCAGTATACCATCTATTTTCATTTGTGGGAAAAGAACTTTAATAAACGTCAATATTTATTTTGGAGAATTTGTGTGAATATCAAAGTAAAACACCGAGTTGCAGAGAAAGCAGCTATCTAAAGTACAAATTGCATTCTGGTACATTTAGTAACAAGGTTTATGTTTTAAAAACCAATTGGCGTAAATTATTTATTATATATTTGCATATATTATTAATTAGCAATTGACATATATTATTTGTCAGTTTTTTTTTATTTTTGAGAAATGTTTGCTATCTGGCATAGATGCCCAGTTACATAAAGCATGGAAATGATGGACTGCCTAGACCATGACTTCACATTTCTTTTTAGTAAAAGAAACATTCCTTACAAGTTCCAAATTCCAAAAACTCAAAATTCATCTAATGGAGGCAAATAAAAATGAGGCAGCAAAAAAAGCAAAAGTAAAACTAAAAAAAGGTTATGCAGGCAACATAATAATAGAAATATCTGGTGTCCCATGGACTCGGATTAAATTGCTGCTCTCCCATTTACAGCTGTGTGGCAATGGACAAATCATTTATCTCTCTAAGATTCAGTTTCCTCATCTGTAAAACAGAAATATGAATGTCTATCTCATAACAACTGTGAAAATGGAACTGGATAATGAATAGAAAGTGTCTGGCTTTGAAACACCCCTCACCCTGCCACTCAAATTACTTACTGGATTGAATTTTTAGAATGCCCATTTTACCAAAATGAAAAATACTGTTAAACACAGAGTTACTATGTGACCCGTGAATTCCAGTCCTAGGTATGTACTCAGGATAATAGAAAATATATTTCCACACAAAAACTTGTATGCAAATGTTCATAGATTGTTCACAGCAGGCAAAAAGTGGAAAAAAACAAATGTCCATTAACTGATGAATGGATAAATAAAATTTAATATAGCCATACAATGAAATACTATACAGTAATAAAAAAGAATGAAGTCTTAATATATGCCACAACGTGGATGAACCTTAAAAATGCTATGCTGAGTGAAAGAAGCCGGGCACAAAAGACTACATATTGTATAATTCCCTTTTTACCAAATCTCCGGAACACACAAATCTATAGATACAGAAAGTAGATTAGCAGTTTCCAGTGGTGGGGGCATGGCATAGAGAATGGAGAGTGACTGATTGCTAATGGGATCAGGGTTTCCTTTCGGAGTCATGAAAATATTCTGAAATTAGACAGTGGTGATGGTTGCACAACTATATGAATATTCTAAAAACTAATGAATTATACGCTTCAAAAGAGTGAATTTTATGGTATGTAAATTATATATCAATTAAAAACAATAGTATGTTCAGTGTCACACTTCACCTCTGGAACTATACATTGCTTCTCACGGCAAAGAATCAATAATTTTTAGATCCTCATTCAAAAAAGCAAGTCAGGGGATTCAAAATCCATGCAACAACAGATATTTCTAAAAATGTACTTAGAAAAATCTTTCATTAGTAAACAAATTATTAGTTTTCTTTTTATAGATACTTTCAGCAAAGCCATAAGTCACCTCTCAAATTACACAGATGTCTAAATACAGTCATGCACAGCAAAAGTAGATAAACAGAAATAGCTTATTTGGGGACCAAAAGACTACTTCTTTCACCTCTGCATGAAAATGTTCCTAAATATGGAGATGAATAAACTTGTGTCTCCCAAAACACCTGTCCCATTCCCAAATTTCATGTATCCTTTCTTTTGCCCAAGGACCTGCCATGGGCAAAGGATGGGGTGACCCTGAAAGCACTGACATGTATCCCCATCCACCTGCATCACTGGAGGTAACTTACGCTGTTTCATATATTAACTAAAAGCTCAGAGTGGGATGTTATCTGCCCCAAAACACCCATTTAGGAACTGTCAGAGGCAGTGTTCTGACCCACAGCTACCTGTGAGGAAGAGCTTCTCCCCTCAGAGTGCTGTTTTTAGGGCATTGCTTTTTAATAGCGTAGCTGATGAGAGAGAATCATTAGAAAGTAATGGTCAAATGAATGGGATTGAGAGTCAGACTACCTAGGTTTGAAGTCATCTTTGCCACTGATTGGGTGCTTCCCAGTTAGACACTCCCAGTGTCTGTTTCATCATGCATAAAATGGGCCTAATGATGTACTCCTCTCACAGGGTTGTTATGAGGATGAAATGGTTAATCATTTATTCAACAAATATTTACTGAGCACCTACTATGTGCAGGCTGTATTTTAGATACTGGGGATAAAGTAGTAACCAAAAAATAAAAAACTTTAAGATTCCTATTCTCATTTTTTTTGCAGTCTAAGGGTATTAAATGAAATAAATATAGTATGTAGTATATTCAATGTCAATAGTGCTATTACAGAAAATTTAATCAGGAGAGGGTAAGCCATGCTGAATATGGCAGCATACATAAAAAGATGAATAGGGTGCCTATCAGAGTAAGACTAAAATTAGAAAATATTATTGTAATTAGGAACAGAAATGTTCATTCCAAATTTGTCATAAAATGCTTTACCTATAACCTCATGAGGCCCCTGATTCCAGGAAAAATAAGCAATGAACACATAAAAACAAAAAATCCCTGTGCAGAGAGACAACTATAAAGGATGCATTTAATTGGCCTCTGCCTTTTGACTGAATTTGGAGAAAAGTCCTTTCCAGGAATGGACACAGGGCTGTTCCTCATAAAGTTGGCCCCAGTGCGTTCTCAAATTACATGCTCTTCATCTGCAGAATTGTCCTTGGGTATCACTAGAGTAGAAGAGGAGAAGGACTGAACATTCCCAGGCAACAAACCTGAACCCTCCTATAGGGAGTCTCCATTGATTCTGTCAATGTTGGGAAACTGAACAGGGAAATCTTTTTTTTTTAATAGATTTATTTATTTATTTTTAGCTGCGTCGGGTCTTCGTTGCTGTGCACGGGCTTTCTCTAGTTGTGGCAAGCGGGGGCTACTCTTCATTGCAGTGAGCAGGCTTCTCATTGCGGTGGCTTCTCTTGCTGCGGAGCATGGGCTCTATGCACGCGGGCTTCAGTAGTTACGGCTCACGGGCCCTAGAGCTCAGGCTCAGTAGTTGTGGGTCACAGGCTTAGTTGCTCCACGGCATGTTGGATTTTCCCAGACCAGGGATCGAACCCGTGTCCCCTGCATTGGCAGATGGAGTCTTAACCACTGCACCACCAGGGAAGTCCCTGAATAGGGAAATCTTGTTGGCAGCTCTTAACTTCTTACAGCCTTGTGGGGGATGAGGGTGTTGCTAGGTTAACTCCTGACTCTGAACTTGTGATGCTGCTTTTTTGGATATTACCTGGCTGGAAAAGGATCACCACAGGATGGTCCTGCAAAGCAGGGTGTGATGCAGTTTTCTTCTTTCTTTCAGGCATTGGGAGGTAGGAAATAAGAGAAGGGCTGACACTTGAGAAAGAGCAAACAGGACCTCTTGAGCAGTAGTTCTCAAACTTGGATGCACACTGACAGAATCTGAAAAGCTTTAAAAATACAATGATGCCTGGGTTTCCTTCCCAGAGATTCTGATTTGATTGGTCATGGATGTGGCCTGGACGCTGGGATTTTTCAGAGGTCCCTAGGTGATTTTTGTGTGTAGCCAAGAACAAAACTCACTAATCTAGAATAAAGAGTAAAGTGAATGAACACCTGTGGTAAAAGACAAGTTGAACTCTGTTAAAGTATCAAAGATTTAAGCAGCAAATAATGCCCAGTAAAGAAAGTGACTGGGGATGGGGTGAGAAGTTCCTGCAAAATGATGCAAGAAAAACGAAGATTGGTAATAAGTAACCCGAGCTGCATGGAAATGGAGTGGTTACACTACTGTAAGTCTTGAAGTATGTATTTTTAAAAGCTGCAATGATTGTTTACATATGTATTACTGTTTAATAAATTAGTGCATTTTTTTAAGAAAAAGCAATACTGAGTGCAACATTCCTTTGACACATTTAATCATGTGTAGTAGATTGAAAAGCGTGCCCCCCTCCCCCCAAGATGTCCACGTCCTAAATCCCTGGAACCTATGAATATGTTATTTTACATGGCAAAAGGAACTTTTGCCCATGGGATTCAGTTGTGGATCTTAAAATAGGAAGATTATCCAGGATCATCTGGGTGGGTCAAATGTAATCACAAGGGTCTTTGTAAGAAGAAGGCAAGAGGGCTTCCCTGGTGGCGCAGTGGTTGAGAGTCCGCCTGCCGATGCAGGGGACATGGGTTCGTGCCCCGGTCCGGGAAGATCCCACATGCCGTGGAGCGGCTAGGCCCATGAGCCATGGCCGCTGAGCCTGCGCGTCCGGAACCTGTGCTCCACAATGGGAGAGGCCACAACAGTGAGAGGCCCGCGTACCGCAAAAAAAAAAAAAAAAAAAGAAGGTAAGAGGGTCACAGTCAGAAAAAGGAGATGTGACAGTGGAAGCAGAGGTTGGGGGGATGCTTTTTGAAGATGGAGGAAGGACCATGAACCAAAGGAATGCTGGCAGCCTCTAAATGCTGAAAAAGACAAGGAAATGGGTTCTTTGCTGGAGCCTTCAGGAGGAGCACGGCGCTGACAACACCTTGAGTTGAGCCTTGTAAGTCTCATTTCAGACTCCCGACTTCCAAAAACGGGTAACGAGTTCATGCTGTTTTAAGCCGCTGAACTGGTGGTGATTTCTTACAACAGTAATGGGGAATGAATACCCCGTGTTCTAAGAAAGACTAGCTCTTTAGAACACAAAGCTATGTCCCCACCCCCAAAAAGCATCCATTTACTTTGAAGTTATAACCAAACTGCAACTGTAGTGCTCAGGAGGAAATAGACAATGGAGTGCTAGCTTAGCCAGGCAGCCCTAGAGAATGCTGGCTAAAGTCCAAACATCCCAGTCATTGTAGAGGAGCCCAGGACTTAGATTCAGGGCAGCTATTTAGGATAAAACGCACCTGGAGACAAAGGGAAACAAATTCCATTACAGTTAACTCACCAGCCATGCCAAATCTCCTGCAGGTATTCAGACCTTACTAGAAGAGCTCTACTAGAGGCTTACCAACTTGGCTGCACAGTGGAATAATCCCTAAGGAGCTTTTAAATATCCTGACGCCCAGGCCACACCCTAAACACATTAAATCTGAAACTCTGGGTGTGGGACCGGCAATCTCGGTTTTAACAAATCCTCTCTAGTAGTGGTTCTCAATATTAATGGACATACGAATCACCTCAGGATCCTGATAAAAAACCCAATGTTCTGTGCTTCTAACAAACACCCAGGTGATGCCAGTGACAATATCTCTGACTAGCAAGGTGACATAATGTCCTTTTTTTCTCTGTGAGACCTTCCTCAGTTAACTGGCAATCCAGGAAGAATTTAAATGGCAGGCTTAGAGTTGGCTGTATAAGAGTTGCTGGTGAAAAGGCACGTATTACTGTGCTTAGCTCTGCACTTATTTTGGTCTCTTCTGCTTATTGCCTAATGGTACAAACGTTAGCTTGTAGCTACCAGCTAACCATTGCTGCTAAAAGGCAAGAAACTGCCAAGAATTTTTTTTTAATCTTATAATATGTAGGAGCATATAGCATTGAAGAATCTCCAAATTAATTCTTCTGTTGGTTCTCTATCCCTCAGTATATCAGTTTTATAAGTAAAACAAAACTCCTTAATTGTATGCCAAGTGGCAATACATAATACAGGAAATTAAAAGCTTATGCAAATATTGAAAGAATTGGGGAAGCTGCGGCCCGAGTTCCTGACATCAAGAATGATCAGATCTAAGGGAAAATGATGATGATCTTGGTTGCCTATGGAACCCATGTCTGTGACTCCCAGGAGTCTGCTGTGAATGTCAGGAACCTCAGTAGAGCCTGCCCCTCAATATCAGCGCCTGCAGGAGCAAAGCGCTGCTGTGCCACTGTGGTCTGCTCTCTGCCCACGCGTCTCTTTGCAGTGGCAGCCAGGAACAACGGCTTCTCCTTCTCATTCACCTTCTAGATCCCATAAGCACACCTCTCAATTGGCAAAATCTATCCGATGAAAGAGATCTGGGACACGCAGCCCCAGGTTTTTCCCTTGGGATACAGAGCAGAGGAGGCAGGTGTGACAGTGCCAGGTCAACAACAGCCTGCCTGCCACATTCTGCTCTGCAGTTCAATTCAGTGAAACGGTTTACTTAGATCCTACTTGGGACTAGACTCTGATACTGGAGTTCAGACACACACAGGCAACCATGCCAGACAGATGCAAAGTTCACTCCTGCTGCACTCAAGTTTAATTGCTTAAGAAGCTATCTATGTCAGAAGAATGCACCTGGCATTATTTAAGACGCCTGATCTCATTCAGATTTAGATCATCTGAGATCTCATGGAAAACCTTGTATTTTGTCAGTCCGTTTACTGCCATCCTCCTGTTTCTTCAGGAGTACAGGAAGGTGACTTCATCAAAAATATTGAAGCAGAAAACAAATAAAAAACATTTAGCCTCAGGCAAAGGCTTAGGTCCACAGCTTCTATCCAGAAGTTTGTCTTCTTACTCATCATTAAACTCAGAGTCCCTGCAGGTACAGCGGGGCTCATAAACTGCAGGATAGCCTGTATGGGTTATTCTTTTACTCAATATGCATTTATTGAACACTGATGAAAATGACGGCTCTCACTATTTAGGGTATTGCCTGTTACCTCAATAACTTACTCCGTAATTCACAAAACCTCGAGAATTGTCTTTAGACCCATTTTACTTTATCTTCTTAAACACTGAGCTATGACACTGCCACTTTATGACAGGCCCTGGGGTACAGGGTACAATTTCTGGGTGCTGGTGTACAAAGGAAACACCTGATGTTCTCAGCCCTGAGTTTACAGACTAATTTCTTTAAAGTATCTGAATATTTTATTAGTATAATTTTTTCACGCATTCCCTTCAGACATGGTCGTGAGAAATGTTTTATTATCAGGCAATTGGGAAAGCCTGTAAGAGCTCCTTTGGTTTCAATAATTTTAAAAAATGAACTTGTAAGCTATAAATCATAGGCAGCAACTATATATTAAAATTATACAGACTGCTGATAGTTCTTTAAGAACTCCTAAGTAACTCTGTAGGCAAGCCTATGACCTACATTTGGGAAGTTACAGCGAGTGAATTGGTCATGAAGTTAGCATTAACACATGGAATTTGACTGCACAGAGTGACCAGTCTTGTCAAATATCCTTGAATGCTCTAGAAGTGTTAATAGGGTGCCTGTTACCCACTTATACATATTTAATGTATCAATCCTCTAGGAAGCAACCACTGTGTCTGATCCTATAACGCTCTATTATAGCTAAATCCTTGGATTATAAATTGACTTTCTCTGGATTCATCTGTAGTCATTTGGATTTGTCACCATTTGACTTGACTGAATCTTTTGGGGAAAGGTATATGGGACAGCTATTCCCATAGCACCTATTTTCATAGCTCCCACTATGAACCTGTACTAACCTAAGAGGTGGAGGCTCTTGTGTTAATACAAGAGGTCGAGGGATTGTATTTTCATAAACAATGGCAGAACTTAGGTTCACTGACATTTTCCTAGGTTTTTTAATTTTTAGTCTTTGTTTCTTTTTGCTTTATTTTAAAAGCTTTGTCTTTGGAAAGCTAAAACTGTAAATTCAGAAGCAAGAAAAAAAATCACACAAATCTGATTTGTTCTCTCAATGTGTCTTCGAAAGTCTTTGCATATAGAGATCTTTTGATTGTGTGAATGCTGCCAGTTTAATGGGTATGCTGAAGTCTTACTCTGCTTCAGTCCTCTGCTACCTGCCAGGGAGGCATATACACTCTCCAGCACATAACAATATCCTACATTTGTTTTCATTTTTCACTCACATATACTATTTCATATGTTTGACATATACTCATCCAGGTAATGTAACCTAGGCTAGACTGTGATAACTCCAAAATCTATCATTTTAATAAAACAAAAACTTATTTCTTGTTCACCTTAAGTCTGATGACCAATTAGTAGAAGCTCTCTTCCATCCAGTGACTCTGGGATCCAGTTCTGCTCAATCTGTGATGCCACTAAGAACCAAACCATCTACCCATGCACTTAGCCCAGACACTGAGAACTGAATCACACCTCACCGTTAAATTACCATGACACTGATATTTCACTCTTATCACTAGCATTTCTTTATTCTTCCACTTCTGTCCTGGGAAAGCAAATGGTTTGATTGTTCATTACAGGAACTTCCCTAAATCCCATCAACTATTCAATGGAAAGTATCAACAGACCATGACCTAAGATTTTTTGACTCCTTTGCCTCAACATCCTTACCTTGCTGTTTTCATGAATTCTGGACTATTGAATTATTATTGTGAGGTGGTCTCTTTTATGGGAGTAAGCAATGAATTCAGCTTTACCTTATCAACAGTTATGTTGGTGATGGGTTTTTCAACAGAATCACCATAATACATTACTTCCATGCTGGGAAAAGGGAAGAATCAAGAAGGCAAACTGACTGTATACATGCTTCAGACTGGAAATGGTATATCATTTCCACTCACATTGTGTTTTACAGAATTCAGTCATATGGTAACAACTTTCCTGCAGAGGAACCTAGAAAATACCACATTCCTGGTGTCGCAGTGGTGTAGAGAGCACACAGCATTGCTTCTGCCACAATGTGATAATAATATGATAATAAAAGCTAACATTTATATAGCACTCACAATGTGCCAGACACTAGTCCTACTCCTTTACATATTCTAATACACTGAATTCCCAAAATAACTCAGTGAGGTAGGTATTTTGTTATCCCCCATTTTTCAGAAGACTAAACAATACTACAGAGAGATTAAGTAACTTTCTAAATGTCAAACAGCCAGTAAGTGGTGTAGCCTCACAATTCCAAATAAGAAGGGACACAGATGAGTCTGGGCTTATAACCTTGAAGCTATGCTCCTAATAATCACAGAACAACAACAAACAAAAAACTCTTCATAGATTATACCAATAAGGGTATTTAATGTATCTTTCTACTCAAATTTTTATGTGAGCTGCATTGAATTTGCCTCTAAACAATTTTTTGAGGGCACCAAGTTAAATTAGCATACATCTCTTCACTCTGTAACTTAGGCCACTTTCATTTCATAAAGAAACTAATGGGGAGAGGGCAGACAGCAGAAGAAAAAAGAACTACAATCCTGCAGCCTGTGGAACAAAAACCACATTCACAGAAAGATAGACAAGATGAAAAGGCAGAGGGCTATGTACCAGATGAAGGAACAAGATAAAACCCTAGAAAAACAACTAAATGAAGTGGAGATAGGCAACCTTCCAGAAAAAGAATTCAGGATAATGATAGTGAAGATGATCCAGGACCTCGGAAAAAGAATGGAGGCAAAGATCGAGAAGATGCAAGAAATGTTTAACAAAGACCTAGAAGAATTAAAGAACAAACAAACCGAGATAAACAATACAATAACTGAAATGAAAACTACACTAGAAGGAATCAATAGCAGAATAACTGAGGCAGAAGAACAGATAAGTGACCTGGAAGACAGAACAGTGGAATTCATTGCTGCGGAACAGAATAAAGCAAAAAGAATGAAAAGAAATAAAGACAGGCTAAGAGACCTCTGGGACAACATTAAATGCAATAAGATTTGCATTATAGGGGTCCCAGAAGGAAAAGAGAGAGAGAAAGGACCAGAGAAAATATTTGAAGAGATTATACTTGAACACTTCCCTAACATGGGAAAGGAAATAGCTACCCAAGTCCAGGAAGAGCAGCGAGTCCCATACAGGATAAACCCAAGGAAAAACACGCCAAGACACATAGTAATCAAAATGGCAAAAATTAAAGACAAAGAAAAATTATTGAAAGCAGCAAGGGAAAACGACAAATAACATACAAGGGAACTCCCATCAGGTTAACAGCTGATTTCTTAGCAGAAACTCTACAAGCCAGAAGGGACTGGCACGATATACTTAAAGTGATGAAAGGGAAGAACCTACAACAAAGATTACTCTACCTGGCAATCTCTCATTCAGATTCGATGGAGAAATCAAAAGCTTTACAGACAAGCAAAGGCTAAGAGAATTCAGCACCACCAAACCAGTTCTACAACAAATGCTAAAGGAGCTTCTCTAAGTGGGAAACACAAGAGAAGAAAAGGACCTACAAAAACAAACCCAAAACAATTAAGAAAATGGTCATAGGAACATACATATTGATAATTACCTTAAACGTGAATGGATTAAATGCTCCAACCAAAAGACACAGGCTTGCTGAATGGATACAAAACAAGACCCATATATATGCTGTGTACAGGAGACCCACTTCAGACCTAGGGACACATACAGACTGAAAGTGAGGGGATGGAAAAACATATTCCATGCAAATGGAAATCAAAAGAAAGCTGCCATAGCAATAATCACACCAGATAAAATAGACTTTAAAATGAAGAATGTTACAAGAGACAAGAAAGGACGCTACATAATGATCAAGGGATCAATCCAAGAAGAAGATATAACAATTATAAATATATATGCACCCAACATAGGAGCACCTCAATACATAAGGCAACTGCTAACAGCTATAAAAGAGGAAATAGACAGTAACACAATAAGACTGGGGGACTTTAACACCTCACTTACACCAATGGACAGATCATCCAAGATGAAAATAAATAGGGAAACAGAAGCTTTAAATGACACAATAGACCAGATAGATTTAATTGATATTTATAGGACATTCTATCCAAAAACAGCAGATTACACTTTCTTCTCAAGTGCACACGGAACATTCTCCAGGATAGATCACATCTTGGGTCACAAATCAAGCCTCAGTAAATTTAATAAAATTGAAATCATATCAAGCATCTTTTCTCACCACAACGCTATGAGATTAGAAATCAATTACAGGGGAAAAAACGTAAAAACCACAAACACATAGAGGCTAAACAATACTTTACTAAATAACCAAGAGATCACTGAAGAAATCAAAGAGGAAATCAAAAACTATCTAGCGACAAATGACAGTGAAAACACAACGATCCAAAACCTATGTGATGCAGCAAAAGCAGTTCTAAGAGGGAAGTTTATAGCTATACAAGCCTACCTCAAGAAACAAGAAAAATCTTAAATAAACAATCTAAACTTACACCTAAAGGAACTAGAGGAAGAAGAACAAACTAAACCCAAAGTTAGTAGAAGGAAAGAAATCATAAAGATCAGAGCAGAAATAAATGAAATAGAAACAAAGAAAACAATAGCAAAGGTCAATAAAACTAAAAGCTGTTCTTTGAGAAGATAAACAAAATTGATAAACCATTAGTCAGACTCATCAAGAAAAAGAGGGAGAGGACTCAAATCAATAAAATTAGAAATGAAAAAGGAGAAGTTACAACAGACACTGCAGAAATACAAAGCATCCTAAGAGACTACTATAAGCAACTCTATGCCAATAAAATGGACAACCTGGAAGAAATAGACAAATTCTTAGAAAGGTATAACCTTCCAAGACTTAACCAGGAACAAACAGAAAATATGAACAGACCAATCACAAGTAATGAAATTGAAACTGTGATTAAAAATCTTCCAACAAACAAAAGTCCAGGACCAGATGGCTTCACAGATGAATTCTATCAAACATTTAGAGAAGAGCTAACACTCATTCTTCTCAAACTCTTCCAAAAAATTGCAGAGGAAGGAACACTCCCAAACTCATTCTATGAGGCCACCATCACCCTGATACCAAAACCAGACAGAGATACTACAAAAAAAGAAAATTACAGACCAATATCACTGATGAATATAGATGCAAAAGTCCTCAACAAAATACTAGCAAACAGAATCCAACAACACATTAAATGGGTCATACACCATGACCAAGTGGGATTTATCCCAGGGATGCAAAGATTCTTCAATATATGCAAATCAATCAATGTGATACACCAAATTAACAAATTGAAGAATAAAAACCGTATGATCCTCTCAATAGATGCAGAAAAAGCTTTTGACAAAATTCAACACCAATTTATGATTAAAACTCTCCAGAAAGTGGGCATAGAGGGAACCTACCTCAACATAATAAAGGTCATATATGACAAACCCACAGCAAACATCATTCTTAATGGTGAAAAACTGAAAGCATTTCCTCTAAGATCAGGAACGAGACAAGGATGATAATAGTCCAATCTCACCACTATTATTCAATATAGTTTTGGAAGTCCTAGCCATGGCAATCAGAGAAGAAAAAGAAATAAAAGGAATACAAATTGGAAAAGAAGAAGTAAAACTGTCATTGTTTGCAGACGACATGATACTATACATATAGAATCCTAAAGATGCCACCAGAAAACTACTAGAGCTAATCAATGAATTTGGTAAAGTTGCAGGATACAAAATGAATGCACATAAATCTCTTGCATTCCTATACACTAATGATGAAAAATCTGAAAGAGAAATTAAGGAAACACTCCCAATTACCATTGCAACAAAAAGAATAAAATACCTAGGAATAAACCTACCTAGGGAGACAAAAGACCTATATGCAGAAAACTATAAGACACTGATAAAAGAAATTTAAGATGACACCAAGAGATGGAGAGATATACCACGTTCTTGGATTGGAAGAATCAATATTGTGAAAATGACTATACTACCCAAAGCAATCTACAGATTCAATGCAATCCCTATCAAATTACCAGGGGCATTTTTTACAGAACTAGAACAAAAAATCCTAAAATTTGTATGGAGACACAAAAGACCCCGAATAGCCAAAGCAATCTTGAGGGAAAAAAATGGAGCTGGAGGAATCAGACTCCCTGACTTCAGACAATACTACAAAGCTACAGTAATCAAGACAATATGGTACTGGAACAAAAACAGAAACATAGATCAGTGGAACAAAGTAGAAAGCCCAGAGACAAACCCACACACCTATGGTCAACTACTCTATGACAAAGGAGGCAAGGATATACAATGGAGAAAAGACAGTCTCTTCAATAAGTGGTGATGGGAAAACTGGACAGCTACATGTAAAAGAATGAAATTAGAACACTCCCTAACACCATATACAAAAATAAACTCAAAATGGATTAGAGACCTAAATGTAAGACCGGACACTATAAAACTCTTAGAGGAAAACACAGCAAGAACACTCTTTGACATAAATCACAGCAGGATCTTTTTTGATCCACCTCCTAGAATAATGGAAATAAAAACAAAAATAAACAAACGGGACCTAATGAAACTTCAATGCTTTTGCACATCAAAGGAAACCATAAACAAGATGAAAAGACAACCCTCAGAATGGGAGAAAACATTTGCAAACAAATAAATGGACAAAGGATTAATCTCCAAAATATATAAACAGCTCATGCAGCTCAATACTAAAAAAACAAACAACCCAATCCAAAAATGGGCAGAAGACCTAAATAGACATTTCTCCAAAGACATACAGATGGCCAAGAAAAGCACATGAAAAGCTGCTCAACATCACTAATCATTAGAGAAATGCAAATCAAAACTACAATGAGGTATCACTTCACACCAGTTAGAATGGGCATCATCAGAAAATCTACAAACAGCAAATGCTGGAGAGGGTGTGGAGAAAAGAGAATCCTCTTGCACTGTTGGTGGGAATGTAACTTGATACAGCCACTATGGAGAACAGTATGGAGGTTCCTTAAAAAACTAAAAATAGAATTACCATATGACCCAGCAATCCCACTACTGGCCATATACCCAGAGAAAACCATAATTCAAAAAGACACATGCACCCCAATGTTCATTGCAGCACTATTTACAATAGCCAGGTCATGGAAGCAACCTAAATGCCCATCGACAGACTAATGGATAAAGAAGATGTGGTACATATATACAATGGAATATTACCCAGCCATAAAAACTAACGAAATTGGGTTATTTGTTGAGACGTGGATGGATCTAGAGACTGTCATACAGAGTGAAGTAAGTCAGAAAGAGAAAAAGAAATATCATATATTAACGCATATATGTGAAAGCTAGAAAAATGGTACAGATGAACCGGTTTGCAGGGCAGAGATAAAGACCCAGAGGTAGAGAGCAAACATATGGACACCAAGGGGGAAACTGGCGGGGGGCGGGGGGGGTTGTGATGGATTGGGAGATTGGGATTGACATGTATACACTGATGTGTATAAAATTGATGACTAATAAGAACCTGCTGTATAAAAATTAATAAATAATAAAAAATTTTAAAAAGAAACTAATGGGGCTATCCTTTAGTGTTTCTCAGAGTATCCAGCTCGTTGCTGACACTGGGCAAATGTTAACTAACAATAACTCTGAAATAATTAACTATCATTATTCTATTTATACATGCAATAATGAAAGCGTAGTTTCCTTTCAGCCAGTAGAACTTGAGCCACCATATGAAAGATACTTAAACAGCTTCTCCTTGAGATAAATGTGAATATCCTATCTTTTAGGAAGTCCTTTAAATGTATTAGAAGTTTAATTACTTTATTTAAAAGTCTCAAGGAAAAAAAATACCAGCCATGGGACTGTTATTAATTTTCTCCCTAGTAAAGGATTCCAGAATTTAGTATTTCAAGGGGATTCCTGTGACATCAACTGAGAAGCTCTTATGATTGAAGTTTATAACACAGCCTCCGTGCAGTGAGAACATTTTAATTTTCCCCAAGTGACTGGGAACCCAAGGGGAAAAATACAATCAGATATGTAGAGCCACTCGAGAGCATCTTTGGACTTAGCAGAGTTAGTGTGTCTCTGTGATGAGTCTGCCTGTTAGTCCATTCAAGACAAGTTGTCCTAGAGTTAAAGCTTAAGATGTATTAAAAATGAAAGCACCATAGAGGATTTATTGGAAAAATATATTGCATTTAATTAAGGATTCCTGGTTATCTAAGCCTCCCACTCACAAAATAAAAGTGGTTTTTGGAAGCTACAACAGCCCAGTCAATAACTGAGCTGTAATTGGAAAAGTAAATGAAGTCCAAATGCTATTTGAAAAGAAGAGAGGATTAAGCCTTTGGTTGTTGAGTATGTATGCTTGAGACATTTGCTATTCCAAAGAAGGGAAGTTAGGTGAACAACACAGGTGGTATCAATACAAATGGCAAACTGGTGATCAAGATGGGATGGGAGAAGCTGAAGAGAGCTTTTGCCCCTTGGGTCTATTTTTTTTCTAATAGTTCTTAGAGGCAGATACAGAAACCCAGATTGGATAAACTACAGCAGTGTATAAGGTTTACTCACAGCAAATCTCAGAGCTTTCTAAAACATGGGCATTCTGCATCATATTTGGAGGCAAGGATACCAGCTTTGCAATGAAGTTTGTAACTGAACTCAGAAATGAGATTTAATGAATAAGCACTTTCATCTTCAGTTTCCTCTTTTGTTCATTTTAAAAATATGTTCTGATTTTCATGGTCCACAGACAATCCACCATATCACTCACCATTTGGCAGTATTTTTTTTCCTTGGCTATTGGTGTTAACTTCATGGCCAATCAATGTTTGTATAAATTTTCTATAAGAACAGGAAAACTGTATTTGTTTTCTTCTCAAAAGCAAAATGGCAGACATTCATCCCAGGGCAAGTAAGAGGTTTTCACAATGCCGAACTTTCACAGTATGAAACAAGAAAGAACATAGATGATGTCTGCACCTCTGTTTGTCTTTTTCATTCACTCCTCTTAGCTATTTCCTTCGGTTGAGCTCCCACAGCATGACAGAGGCTAGTATCCCACATTTCCCTGACATTGGAATATTGTGACAATGGGCCATAATAACCAAACTGACTGAAGCCTTAAAGCAGGTCTGATTTTTCAGTCTGTAAAGTAACACAAAAAACCAGATGCAGGGGCTTCCCTGGTGGTGCAGTGGTTGAGAGTCTGCCTGCCAATGCAGGGGACGCGGGTTCGTGCCCCAGTCTGGGAAGATCCCACACGCCATGGAGCGGCTGGGCCCGTGAGCCATGGCCGCTGAGGCTGCGCGTCCGGAGCCTGTGCTCCGCAACGGGAGAGGCCACAACAGTGAGAGGCCCGCGTACCGCAAAAAACAAAACAAAACAAAACAAAAAACAGATGCAGAAATCAGACAACTTTTATCAGAAAGAAAGGTCTAAACACAAAAAGAATTTATTCTGATAATGAAATTTCTTTTTTGATGCACTCTCGTTGGGTGGTTATAATAGATGTGTCACTTCTCAAACGTTAATGTACATCAGAATCACCAGGAGGGCTTGTTAAGTCATAGATTGCTCTGTTCCAGCCCCAGAATATCTGATTCAGTAGATCTGGGATAGGTCTTGAGAATTTGCATTTCTAACATGTTTCAAGGTGATGCTAATGTTGCTTGCTGGGTACTTAACTCTAAGAACCACTACTCTAGTATCAATATTCTAGTGCTCCAGATCCCTTCTTCAAGGCCAATGCACCCATCCCCCACCCCCAAGTGGTACTATTGGCTACTGACCATGCACAGTTGCTATGTTCGTTGGAAACTGCTCTCAGCCTCTTCCAATTTTTTGACCCCTCTGAGAACTTGGTATGCCAGTAACTTGGCATGAAGAAAACTACTTGCTGAAGGAGGGAAACAAAGGCTTTCCCAACTTGCCTCAATTTGAGATCATCTAAAGGGTCATCTCAGTTACAGAGCTCATCATGGGATCAGCTGAGGTCTCAGTTTCAATTGCACTGGGGGAGAGTTTTCCCCCCTGCTTATTCCCACATTATTCATTTCCTTACAGGTATGTCTCCCAAGACCACTCCTCCATAAACTTTTGCACAAAACTCTCCATCTCAGAATCTGTTTCAGTGGAATCCATTACAAGACAGCATCAAGTAATATTTTGCACCAAAATTATTTGAATTGCTGCTCTAAACATAGTCCAATTACCCCGACAGTCACATTGACCCCTATGCTTTCCTCTATTATTAACAATGAGGTCTTCCACCGTCTGGTCTGAGAAACATGTTATTCAACCCTGTTTACTCTGCTTTGTCTTATCAGGTTCTGTTCTATACCCCAGAACTCTTCTTATGCATCAAGAACAAGACTTGTTCCATATAAAAATGAAACATGCTGGAGAATTTATACTATTTAAAGGCACAGCTTTGTCTGCTCAAACTAGTCTTCCTGTTTATGATAATTTGATGGTTAGGAAGCATTATGGCCTGACATTTTCTACTTGGCTAACATGGTTCAAAACTACTTGTTGACAAAAATGTTGAAAATACTATTTGAAGGCACAAAACCCCTATTAGTCCTCTGCTGATCTTCCTGTTTATCCTTACATCATAAAATGTATTTTACAATAACTAAGTATCTTATGTGTGGGAATAAATATGATGATGAGAAGAGCAAGATACGGTTATAGGAAAAAGATGATACAATTTTATTTCAATAAAACACTATATAAAAATACAGATAATCTATTAGGCATCACAAGTTTTCCTGGTTTACTTCATTTAAAGCTATTTTAGTTTTGCCTCACGTATAACTCAGATTAACTGTAAACATACTGTTCCTAGATGAAATGGAAAATGAAAAAATACCCAAGTCTCTTTGAATCTGGTTAGAATAGGCAATAATTTAACCACTGATTCTCTTAATGAGTAAATGGCAGGATGAAACTCCCCTTCTCCACAACTTGAGTTTAGAGTTATGATCCAAGTTCTCTTTGGCATAGTGGAAACTTCCTGGTTGGCCAAGAGAATACATGAAGTGTTAGAAACTGCCTTCATATGCTTGTGAAACTTCCAAAAGAGACATTTTCCTATCCAAAGACATAGCAAGAAGCAGAGAATTTCTTCTGAGAAGAAAAGAAATTGATAGAAGCCGTATCTGAGAAAGAAAAGTCGAAAAGCAGAGATGTAGAAAACGAGCATCAGCGAGCAGGGACATGGGGTCAAGTTCCCTTGGCTCATCCCCTTTTCTTTCGTGAGACCTTGTATTAACTAACTTCTGCGCAACTGGTGTCCGTTATGAACTAAATGTCAGCAATTCACAAGATTCTGCTGTATTGGGATGTAGAACTCTCTCCACTCATCACATGTCGGAGTGAATGTGCTTTGTCAAATGGACATACCAGGAGGGAGAAACGTCAAGGACACGGTAGGGTTTCAGATGTGATTCTGGATGTCATTTCAGCCAAGTGAAGTGCTTTCTTTCCTACCTTCTGGCAGCCCTACATCACTGCATGCCCTTTGCCCTGATCATATATTTTACAATAGCTAGCACTCCATGGCAAGGCTCCATCAATGTAAACGGAAGCAAGGAAGATGCTCTTTATGATTCAGATGGTACAATTCACAGGAGACAAACACTGGGCAAGGTACTGCCTGATAAGCCATGAAGACTGTCCCATTGCTGGCACTGGCAGAATATGGGGAGGCAGCCGAGGCTAGTGTGATTCAGAACAGATGACTACTGTCATCAGAAGTTTGAGATGTATGACTCTGAGAATTGAGTCTCTCTCACTCTTCATGCCAGTCCAAGAGGTAAAGCACTTGTGACTAACAGAGAGCCATTGAAACTGAGAGCAGGTATCATGTCTCAAATAAAGAGATGATATGGTCTTAGTGGATATACCTATCGAAGGTCAAGTCATCTTAAAACTGAATACAATACTTCATAGGTTACTTCAACATGCAGCAGACATTTGTTGAGAATCAATTGTCCATTAGAACTTTTAGAATAGAGAAAGTAAGACACAGGATCTGATTTCAGAGGCCTATAACTCAGTAGGGCATATAAGACAAGAACAAAATAATCATATCACATGGAAGAAATGGATGAGAAAATTACCAGAGTAAAGACATTAAAATGAGGGTGAAACCATGCCAAGAAAAGAACAGTTAACATCTTCTAAGCAGTGCGTGAAATCCAGTACTGATCAGTTACAGGCTATCCATGCATTCATGCATTCAACACACATTCGGTGAGCATTCAGTATGTACAGGACATTGTGCTAGGTCTGGGGATACAATGACAGGGTAAAGTGAAATGTACTGGAATTAGTGTTTGCTCCCATCTGAGCAAAGTTTAACCTCAACAGTTTGCTGAAATTGTGATATATCGCCCCTGAATAATATAGCATACTAAGATGGAATGGGTTATCCTGGAAATATTTCTTAGAAATTTTTAAAAACTTCTTGGGCAGCAGGTAAATTTTAGTAGATATCCATAATCTATACTTCTTGCCTAAATAGGTCATAAATATATAAAGTGATATCTTCCCCATCTGCTGGTCGGAAACCAATAACAATAACAGATATCATTTTTATTCAGTATTTGTGCCACATTCCATATTAGATAAAAATCTCTTTTAATTTTCCCAGAAACTCTTTGTGGTCAGAATCATTGCCGGCATTCTCTATCTAAACTTGAGACCCAAGGAAGTTAAATCATTTGCAAAAATTCGTATGGTTAGAAAGATAAAGTGAGATGCAAACTTAGGTCTGTCTAGTTCTTTGGTGAGCTGATGCCCACACCCCATAGTATTAACATTGTTGCTACCACAGTCCTTCTTTCAGATGCTTCATCTGGGATTTGTTGAATTTTATTCCTCTGAACTCAATTCCCACACAACTACTACTGACTGAGCCCACTGTTTTTGCCTACCAATTATTCTCTTTCCTACCTGTGAGTTTTAGGTATAAAGAGTGGGAACCTTAGCTGCAAGGATGATATTCAAAATACTTAATACGTACTATGGCTCAACCCTTGGTTAACCAGAATGCCTGACCTCTGAAAAGACACTAATAATACGTAACCAGTGTTGTCATACTGTGTGGACACCAGCGGAATATCAACTGCACCTGGCACACACCTGGCATTTCCATTTAGGCGAAATGTTACATAGACAGCCCATTTCGTTTAATTCATGGAACTATTATGAGCTATTATGGACCTCCGACCCTCCTACTACACACCTCTGACTACATCTTTATCTTTTACCTTATCTTTAATGTATGGAGATGTTTTATTGATATTTTGGGGGAGAGGATATAGTACATTTATCTTTACATGGGCTACCCTACCTATGGGTATGCATTCATTGCTCCAGAGTTACAAAAAATAGCCAAACTGCAAAAAACAAAAAACATAAAACAAAAAAAAACCCAGCCTGGACAAAGAGTTCACTAAACTGCAAGAAACAATGGATGCCCAACTTTTAAAACAAAGTCTCAGGTTTGAGACTATACACTGTATTACAAAGCAGCTGGGTGACAACTTTTTCCATGCTTTAGTTTGTTCATCATGACAAAGGGAACTTATTCATAATATTGTTAGGAACTGAAATCAGCAAGAGGAAATTTGGATTAAAAAAATTATATATTTTAAGTACTGTGTGTCAGCCTCTGTACTAAGAACTTCTTCAAACCTTACAACAGCCCCATTGCATCCACTTCTCAGATGTGGAAACTGAGGCACTGGGAGATAGCAGAACCCGGATTTAAGACCAAGGAGCTCTACTCTACAGTCCATATTCTTTACCATGATGTTTTACTGCTTTCCATCATACAGAGGCCAAGAACTCATAAGATATGTGGTTTCGAAATGGAAACTCTGGTCAAAATTCTTTTGGGCCTCCATTACAACAAGAAAACAAAACAAAACAAAACCTCGGACCTTAAATAAAGATTCTTTAACGTTTAACCCTGGCCAGACTCATCTATGGCCAATCCCCTTCCTTGCTTTTTATTTTCCACCTATTTCAAATAAGCCATGTCTTCTTGTGCCCAAATTTCATTGTACGTATGTTTCCCTCTTCCTGGATTGCCCTCACCTGTCTTATTTCCAGATCTTACTCTAATAGTTATCTCCTATGCCATCTCCTCCCCAAAGCTCTCCTGACTGCCTCCGAAGGCAAATTTGGGGGGTTCCTTCCTCCTTATTTCAACCATACCTTGTATACTCTTGCCTGAATTTAGTATTGGCCATGCTATACATTTATTTTCCATGTATACGACTGCCTTTCCAGTATACTCTGTCCTCCTGGAGGGAAAGGACTACCTCTGTCTTTATACCTTGAACATAGCAGATAACCAGTAAGGATTTATAGAAAAATTGACTGAATGAGCAATTAATTAATTATATCAGTAGGCAGTCTTTCTGTCAGTAGTAATAGAAAACCCAACTCAAAGTAGTTTAAGTAATAAAAGAAATATTTCAGCTTATATTAAACAAAATACAGCAGAAGAATGGTCTTTGGTTTCACTCAGGAGCTTGTTGCTATTAACAGTTCTTTCCAGCTCCCTTTCTTCCTGTGAGCTCACCCTGAGGCTCAGCTTCCCAGATAGTCACAGCACAGAGCTGCACACAGGCTTTCCCGTACCCAGAAAATAAAAAATAGGACCCTTCCTCAACTCATGGAATACCTGCCAGCTTCACCCTGATGGGAACGACCTAGATTCCCGAGGACAAAGAAAATGCCTTGACTTGGTTAACTGAAGCCTGGTTAAGCATCCATTCCTAACCTGAGCATTGTAGCAAGAGGCGTAAGATGAGCTGATGCACTTAAGGCCCACCACCAGAACTGGAGGTGGGTCCATTCTAACTTCAACTCTATAGTTACTAAATAATAAAGATGGTGTGGAGTGGATGTGGGGGGCTAAGTCCCTGACATGTATGATGTGCGAATGGATTTTTCCATGCAGAACAATCGCATATGCCCATTTTTAGTAGATAACAGCACAATATTCTTCTGCAATCATTTCAAAATTGTCTATGAGACAAGCCACCTTCTGATGCCAAGGTCTGATTTCTTACCATAAGGCCACCAGCTCCTCTGCAGCTCAGTAAGCTACAGCAAGCCTCTGTTGTCTCCACTTCATTGATGAGTAACCTCAAACCAGCAGCCTTAGCAGCTGATCCAAGGATTCATCCCCAAATCAGAAGAGATCAAAGTTTCCCAGGGAATGTCTGGGACAGAAAGGAAGTTGTTATTAGCTGAATGACTCACATGCTGAATCACAAAACAAGAACCATTTGGGGAAAGGTCTGTAACTGCAGAGTGTGTTTCCAGTTAAACAGATACCCTCAGGCCCTTTTGGGAAGAAGCCAACACTGGCCAACATGATCATAGCAGCATCCCCAATGTCTGGATGATAGCGGCTCACAATCTAGGGACCCCTTCAGTCATCTTAGTTTTATGTCCTTGAAGCTCCCAGGGATATGCCCTCTGGGAAATCTCAGATGGAGATGGGAATTTCCCATGTGCCAGGAACCCAAATTGTCAATGAAGTTTCAAGGAAAGTCCAACAATTCTCTACAAGAATGGCCTTTGGAGCCCACCTCCCAGAAATGGGACAAGAATGGCCTTTGGAGCCCCCCTCCCAGAAATGCGACAGCTGATTATTTCATTTCCTTTCTCCTTCTTAATAATCTACAAATGAATTTTTACCACCCTAAAAATGGATATTTATTTGCTATTATTTAAATATTCTAATGTTGAAAGTGATAAAAGTAATTTTAGCTCAGTGAAAGATAAAACTTGGGAGATGAAGCTAAAATGAAAGACTGAATGTTGAACTTTTTAAAAATTTTTTATTCAGGTTTGGTATTCTATGATGCAGTGAGTGTTCATCATTTTTCCATTTTAAACATATCCATTTTAAACGTATCCACCAAGAATCCTCAAAGTGCCCCACCCATTTTATTATTCCACCCATCAATCCCTCCATCTATGTTTTCATTTGCTGAGCACAAATTCATTGAAGGGCTTTCATGTGCCACACACAGACATATCCACAATGGGTACTTCTGTGAACCAGCTGACTTGGTTCCTGACCTCAAGGAACCAGGTCCAAAGCGCTGTTTGTCCTCCCAGTCATTCTGTGAGGGAGCGCTTCCTTTATTTAACATGAGAAGGGGGACTGGTGGAAAGGAGGGCCCTACTTGTGAGTTAGGAACTGTGTTACTGCCATAGCAACTTTAGTTTCCCCTTGGATCCAGTCCAGTTCTCAGGGGGTAAAAGACCCCTTGACTGTAAGCATCTCAAGCACAGGGTCACCTCTACTAATACTTATACCCAGGAGAGCGCCTAACACCTAGTAGGTACCTAGTAAATGATGAGCACAACTGTGGGAAGACAGAGATAATAACTTGCTAGGTAACTTGCTTCTGGTAATACAGCCCCGTTCTCTGCTGGTTTACCTCCCTGGCTAGCGGTCTTCTGGATGGCCTAGAGCTATTTCCTACAAACGGGACTGTCCTGACACATGCTCAGTTATGGCACAGGCATTCCTATTGTTAGCCTAACAGACTCCATTTAAAGGAATATCTTTTAGGAAGTCAATTTATTTGAAATATAATCTAGTCACCTCAAACATCTACCTTTGAGAACCAAAGAATAAATCGGATGCCTTTCTTCCAGTTCTTCTTTGCCCCAGATTAAATTGGCTGTCTCCATGCTTAATCACCCTGAGCATCTACTAGCCTGATACAGACAGACTCGGGAGTTGTCCACATTTGAAGATTCAGCTGCACTTGGAAGGGGGAGCAAGCTAGGGAAAAGAGGGAGGGAAAAAAGAGGTATTTTTTTTTCTCTCCATAGAGCAGGGACCTTTACAACGCACCACAGTGTGTGAACAGAGCTGCGTGCTGTGATACCATTTAGCAATAATGGATGGCTTGTGCCGGCACAAGCCAAGACTTAACAGCCCAGTGAACAACATCAGGCTGCAGAAGGAGTGCTCTAAGACGGCCATGCACTAAAAAAAAGATGAAAAATAAAATTGTCTATGGCATTGTCGACATATTTACCCCTTGTTTAGGGATTCCCATGGCAACGAAAACCTCTGACCCTCTCTAGGAGGTGGGAAATAATCTGCACTGTTGAGATGAGCTGCTTGCCTAAGGAACTGAAGCCTATCTGTGTGCTACCTCCCCCTCTAGTGACCATTTGGTGAATAGCAGGGCTTTTCATAGTTTTCTTTGGCATCAAGTCTCACCACCATATGTCATGGCTCTTAACTCTAAAAGCATAATATTGTTATATTAAATTAGCATGACATACTTTTGAGGAGACTTCTAAAACTTCATTGTTTTGAGTCGTTTAATTCTTGTTTTCCAAGGTTTTGTTTTGTTTCCGTATTTTAAACTAAATCTAGGAAATAGCCTAGTTGCTGGCTTTAGCCAAACTTTCCCTCATGACCTTACTTCTACACCCCATGTTTGGGAAACCAGATAAAAAAGAGGAACAACGGACATGGAAGGAGTGGTTACAGTCTCTGAGGCCACTGTACTTTCTTTTTTGGTAGAGGGGCTGGTGTATAGTTACAATCTTAGAGGTGCCTTGGGCATACTATTATTTCTCTGCCCCGTCCTCCACAACCTCCCTCTCTCCTGTCACCTATGACAATGTTCATGCTAAGAACTCATATCTAGATCACCCAGAAGCTCACTATGCTTCAGGGGCAGAAATCTCCACCCAAAATGTGCACACTGAAAAAGCACAGGAGAGTTAAAACGATCTCAATAGATACCCTCAAACTCAATAGCCTTGCAGATTCCATGGGAAGGCCCTACCCTTTCAAGAATTCACAACTCAAGTCTCACGCCCTCATTTTCTCCCTCCTCTGAAATTTTATAGCCCTTCCTTTTTATTCTTTCTCCTTCTTTGAGTATCATGAACTGCATTTTACTATTAATATTCTTTCTACGTGAATTTGTCAAGTGTTTTCAACTCTATATGAGTTCCTTGGGAAAAAAGACCTTGTTTTGAATGGCCGAATTCTTCATTTAGTTTTCATTGTCCAGTTGACTGGATTTTTTTCACACACAACTTGATAAGGTAATATTTGCAAAGATATTATCCAATGAGAAATCCATGTTCCAGTATTGATTCAGATTCCTGGAGGATCAATCCAGCAAGACATAATACCCTGAGACACTCAGGAGATTAAGCAAAAAAAGAGGAGAAGACAACTGCATCTTTATTGTACTGTCTGTGTCTAGATAGATTAAGAAAGAAACCACTGCGTCATAGATTCCTACTATACCCCTGTGTCGTAGATGTAATTTTTGCTTTACAGCTTGGAAAGCTGAGTCTCAAATAGTAAAGTAACAAGTTGGATTTCACAATGTTACCAACCAATGCTAACAGATTTCAAATTGTATCTATTGTATCTCCTTGACTTCAAAAGAGGAATTCTCAAACTTCCACTGAAGAGAAGCTACTTTTAATATTTCTGGTCTTTTGGATCCTTGGGGAAGAAACAAGGGTTCTCAGAGAGCAAGTTGCTTATGTTTGAGAAGGGATGATGGTTGCCATGCTTCCCTCTCTAGTGGAAATCAACCCTAAAACGAGGCATAGGCGAGAGGAAGCAGCAGCTCTCTAGGCAAGGTTTGAAGATCAACTGATATTTCCAGGTCCACGTATTGTGGACTTTCGATCAAGAACAGAGTTTCCATTATGTTTCCCGAAACACTGGTATCATGAGCTTTCCCTTTAAAAAAAGAAACCAGGATCAAAAATATTTAAGTCCTGCATGTGAAAATTCAGAATGGGCTCTGAGAAGTTCCATAATTTAATAATCAAGAGGAAAAAAACTATCTCACTTTGCTAAACCTTTTATTTTCCAAGCACAAATAATCATAGCTCCTGTGTATTTGTTATAACCTACCAAACTATATTTATGAAACTAAATTTGGTAACACTTATCTTGAGGCATATACATGAAAGTTCAAGGCAAGAAAGGAACAGCTTAAGAATCTAGACTTGGAAGCTGTGGACCAGACAATAAGGAAATGATATGAAGGAAATTAGATGTAATAACCACCATAGAATTGGATATATTTAAATCAGTCGTATAAGAATCCTGTTTTGCTTTATAAAGTATAATGAGGAAAAGGTAGGCATTAAACAATCAGTTGGTTTTGTTGACTACATTTTGTCATTTAATTTTAAGTGAGAGAAGCATTTTTGTTCTATTTGTTGTCAAAGTACTTTCAAAAAATTCAGCTTTGGTAATCGCCTCCATACCCAGATTCAGAACAGTTTCCATCATGGGACCATTCTTGTTTCTCCATCTTTCTCCTTCCTCCTCCTCTTCTTCATGTTCTCCCCACTCCCACCCCCAATTACACAACTTCGGTCTGTTTTATATCTAGAATGGGCTTAATTTTTCTCAATACTCATTTTTTTTTAAAATTTCACTACTCTTTTCCATTCTATCTATGTTTTTCAGTGTCTTTTTTATTTCCTTCAAGAAACCCTATTTTGACAGTGGTGGCAATTTTGACATAAGTTTTGTGAGATGAAAAAAAGACTTGAATTCTCTCTCCTATAATTTCTAGATAGAAGACCTTGAGCAAGTGGCTTAACATCTTTTAGTTTCAGTTCCCTTATCTGTTAAATGGGCTTCAAAAATGCCTGCTTTATCAGTGAACTTTTTAGAATACATTATATACATTTTAATATTCTTCTTATATGTTATAAAATGTAAAGTTCCAGGCATGGTACCTGGCACACAGTAAGTGCCTAGTACGTATTAATTGTCTCCTAAGAACATAGGAACATATTAATTGTCTCCTAAGAACATAGGAAGATTGTTTGGCATACTACATTCTTTTGCTATTTGTTTATAACCCCTCACTCAAGGAAGTTTAAAAAAACGGAAGCTCTATCTGATGATACAGAGGACTTCATGGAACCCAACAAGAAGTACGGCTAGACTAAATGTAAATAAAAAGTTAGTCATCAGGCAGCTACTCTTTCTGTTTCTGCATCTCACAGTTTTAGCTCAGATGACCAGCAGAAAAAGTTACATAAAGTACTCAGGCCTGTAGTTTAGTTCTCTTATTTGAAATCTACCAAGGTTCACCAAGACATAAGCCTGGGTCATTATCTATATAAAATGCCATCACTTTCCCCCAGTCTACCATATAAGCCAATAAACTAGGGAAATGATTTTGGTGGCTTTTCTGGGAGATTTCAGTCTAAAAATGGAGGGAAAATTTGTGGACTATACAAAACATCTCTTTTGGCAGGGGCAAAAGGTTAATTCCAAAGAAAAATACAATATTTCATATCATCTTTTATTCTTCAAGAAAAGTTAAGTCTCTCTCCACTCTTTTCAAACACTCTGGGGATTTTTTGTTTACATGGGGATTGCCAGTATTTAGAGATCTGACAGGGCATCTATGTAACAGAAATAAGCATCATGAAATCTGGCAACACGGGACTCTTGTCTGTCACTAATGAAGGTTATCGGGTTGAAGAATATAAGCAGGGTAATCAGAAGAGAAGCACAGTATAAGATGACTTGATTACTATCAATCAATAAACCTTCTTTCCTCCTTAACCTCTTCAACCCGTGACCCCCCCATGATGCTTTCTTGTCATGGTCCAGAAAGCATATTTAACAAGGACATGGAAGCAGTGATCCAGTTAACTTAACCAAAGTCCCCCTATTCTTACATTTTAATCCTTGCTCAGCCATTCAATTTCCAGGTGACCTCTGGCATTTTTGGAAAGGGGATTATAGTGCTGAAGTATTAAAGAACTGCTAATGCCTCTTTTAAAAGAACTTTGAAACTATAGAGGAAGATAAGTACTTGGCTGTAATAGGCTTGAGCCTTATTTTTCTTCCACAAATTGACATTTACTAACAACCTGGATTAAGTCTATAATTAGAGAAATGTAAAAATATTATGTCAGCTTTTGTTTCACCTGTTCACCTACTAATTCAGCATTTATTGAACATCTACTATATGTGAAGGTGGTATCTTAAGCTTTGGTGATAAAAAAGATTTACAGTAACCAGCTGTCAAGTTACTCAGGGTCTGTGAAAAGCTTCAGGCAATAAACAAATGACTGCAATTTAATATGATAGGAGAGCATATAGGTAAAACTGCCAAGGTCAGAATATATAGAAAGGATATGAGACAAAGGAGGACAAAGACAGTATCTGGAAGAAAAACCAAGAGTTGGAGAACAAATAAGAATTTGCCAGAAAAAAAGGTGTTGGGATCAAAGCAGTGGGTGGAGCATGGGATAACTTTGAGTCTTCCAGAGGAAGAAGAGTGCATTTGAAAAACTGCCGTGGAAGAAGGTAGGGAAGAAATCCCGGGTGTACTTGGGAAGAGTGGCAGATTGTGAATGAATAGAAAGGCAGGCAGGGGAGAGATCACAAAGGGCCTTGTAAATAATGTTTTGGAGAGTGAACAAAGGCTCAGAGGCCAGTTAGAAAAAAGGAGTCAGTGTGGAGAGGATGTGTAATGGAAAAACCTCAGTCTCCCATTTGCTATATGCGGATAAATCCAGCTCTCCTCTACTATGTCATCCTTTCCTGTGAGTCTCCTTTGCTACTTCCCCCTGGTCACCAAATTCATGGAGGTTTCCCCCCCGCTACCCGCCCCGCACCACCAAGCAATTCTCAGATACCAGCAGGGTGTCCAAGAATTCAACTCCATTCTGGCACCACCTACCGGGAAAACAGGCATCAGATTCCATAGGTTGAGGGTTCAGTCCTACAAGACTGCCCCACAGCCACTTCGATCCCAGTCACAAGGCTAGGTTGTCACCTGTGCTTCTGACCAACTAGCTATAGATTGGGGGCTCCAGCTCATTGGGTTCAATTAATTTGCTAAAGCAGCTCACAGAACTCAAAGCAATATTTTACTTACTAGATCACTGGTTTATTACAAAAGGATGGAACTCAAGAACAGCCAGATGGAAGAGATGCATGAGGCAAGGTATGGGGAAAGGGTGCAGAGCTCCCATGCCCTCTCCAGGCACCTCCGTGTGTTCACCAGCCTGGGAGCTCTTGGAACCCTGTCCTCCTGGGCTTTTGTGGAGATGTCCTACACTGTTATGATTGATTAAATCACTGGCTATTGGCGACTGATTCAACCTTCAGGTCTTCTCTTCTCCCTAAAGTAAAGGGGAGGGAGACTGAAAGTTCCAACCCTTTAATCACAATGTTGGTCCTCCTGACAACCGGCCTCCTTCCTTGGGTGGGGTCCAAAGTTACCTCATTAAAACATTAACATAACAAGAGACACCTTCCTCACTCTCCACACTTAGGAAATGCCAAAGGTTTTGGGAGTTGTGACTGAGGAACCTTGGACAAAGGCCAAATATATATGAGAAATATATTTTGGTTATCTGAATGACCAAATTTATATTTTTCCTATAAATCACAATATCTCAGGATGTTAACACTAAAGTTTCCCAAAGCAGTATGAGAAGAGGGGAGAGGAGCGTGTGAGACAGAAAGAGAGCATCAATTTTTAAGGCTGGGAGATATTTTGGGAGTGAGCAGGAATTGAAGAATTTCTTGCATTCAAACCTCTAGTTTACCTGTAAAAAGCTCCTCTAGTGGGAAGATTCTCAGATGAAAGTATCCCTATACTTTTATTTCTTTCAAATGACACCTTTTTTAAATTTATACTTTGTTGCACTGATAAATAATAATTTTCCAGCCCATTGTTTCCAGGGAGTCTGTCCCTTCAACAGAAATAATTATGGGTTTATTGTTGGTTTGTCCTGCTCTGGAATAGTGAAGTTGATAATTATTCTACTAAATAAGATCAGTAGGTTAAAAAGTTTGGCAGTAAATCAAAGATGCTTTTTTCTGTCTCCATCATGCTCCTACTTTGACAAAAGTGAAGTTCAAATCTAAGAGTGAAGGATTTTAAATGACTATACCCAATGACCTAGTGTTGCTAAAGGAAAATGACACAGGAAGAAAAGCTTATACTGTTTAGAGTTAGTCAGCTCTTTCTTTGGGGGTTAGGAGGAGAAAAGAGACTCCCTAAGGCTCACTATTTTACCAATAAAGCTTTCTGTCTGATCTCGGATGCAATCATGATAAGGGATGCTGTTTTAAGGTGGTACAGTAGGTACATCCATTGCTGGTCAAGATCTCCTGCTGTAGAAATACCTCAGATATGTGTCAGATTCCTCATCCCCATCCTGTTAAAAAGAGGAAAGACTATACCTCCAGGATCATTTCAACTGATTCTATTTTTATTGCAACTATAAGTTAATTAATTATCACATTTTCTCAAAAGAAGACTCTGTTATTCTGAGATTGCTCCAATATGTCATACGTAGAAAAATGGATTATTAACAACAGTGTTTAGTATGAGAGAGAAGAATTGTATAAAGATAGGATATCCCTAATTAAAGCAGCACAGGAAGTCACTTAAGTTAAATAACACAATTTAGACTAAGTCTGGTAGGTTTCTATGACTGCCCTAAAAAATTACCACGTACTTGTTGGCAAAACAACATAAACTTATTATTATAGGGTTCTGTAGATTAGAAGTCAGACACAAGTCTCACTAGGCTAAAATCAAGGTACTGGCAGGGGTACCTTTCTTTCTAGAAGAAGTCATTTCCTTGCCTTTTCCAGCTTCTAGAGGCTACCCACGGTCTTTCCATCAGAGCCTCTTCCTCCATCTTCAAAGCCAAGAACATCGCATTTTTCTGACCATTCTTCTGTATTCACATCTTCTGCCTCTCCTCTGTCTCCTTCTTCTACCTTTTAGGATCCCTCTGACTATACTGGGCCCGCTGCATTATTGGGGTGATCTTCCTATCTGCTTATTAGCAGCCTTACTTCAATAAGCAACCTTATTTCCCTTCTGACACGGACTCACTGGCTCCAGGGATTAAGATGCAGACATATTTGGGAGGTCATTATTCTGCCTCCCACTCCCCCACTTCTTCCAGAGTGTATAAAACCACACACAAGATTCTATAATTACCTGAAAAGTATTGGTTTGTAACTTCCTGTGTATGTAATTTTTTTTTAATATGAAGGTTATTTTATACATGCTTATTCCAGTATTCAAGCTCTATATGATTCTGGTGGATTTATCAGGCGTCCCATACAGTCTAGGATTTCAAGAAAAACCAACAAAATAATGTGCTCACTAAGACCATACCTTTGCCCAGAACAAAACGTCTTCCCAAGAAGTCTATTCAGATTGTGCTGGCGCTTCAACAATCCCTACGGCAACACTGGTATCCTGAGTTTCTATTCCTCACCTTCTATATATATTTTTTTAACACATGAGACTATGACAGGAACGATACAGAAAAACAAAAGTTGTAATTTTGACTCATCTCTCTTCTAAAGAATTATTCACTTGCTTTGCTCAGCCCATTGAGATGCTGATATTGGTCAGTGGTGGAGACATGTATTCAGAAAATTCGAGAGATACTATTTAAATTGACTTGCATCGTACAAAACCATGGAGCTTCTAGAGAAGAAAAAATTAGTGAGAAAGAAGGAGAAGGGAACGGAATGAGACAAGCTAGAGTCTGGAGCAAAGAGAGGCAAAGAAGGAAGCAGTGGTCATGAGGCAAGGAGTTTTGGGGAGATAAATAAGCCAAAGATGTGTGAGGGGGAATCTCACTGTATACCCCCAGTTGTTGCTTTGTTTTGTTCTGTTTTAATCTGCCTTGTCCTTCAATGCTTTTGCAATTGAATCTGTTTCTATTGAGTACAATAGGTAGAGACTGTCCCCCAGGGCAATCCAGAGTTATTTGCATTAAATCAATATGATCCGCAAACAGTGCTTAGATGTTTACCAAGTAAAGTAAATAGTAGGGTGTAATGAGTAGAGCCACAGTTATACAAATGATCAGAGGAATGGGAAGTTACAAAAAAACTGTCATCTTCCTTCATATCAGATGATGACAATTATAGCAGCCATTTATTAAGCATCTACTATATGCTAAGTATACTCCAAGGTACTTTATAGTATCACATTTAGTGTACCACAGTCTTGAAATGTACATACTATTAGCTCTATTTTACAGATAGGAAAATAGCTAAGTATCTGCACAGAATAGGAGACTGAGCCATTGTTTCAACTCATCCTATGGTTTTCTCTTTCCGTAACAAGCCATGTGACAGTATACCTGTCATATAACATTTTTGGTCACTGTTTTCTTACCCTGTAAAATGAGCAGGGTCTTCATTTTCTATTGCTGCTTGTGGTAAGCTGGAAAAAAACCCCAAAACTGCCGCACAAACATATCTATTCACTTCCTAATACCCAGAACCTATAAATATTACCTTATATGGCAAACAATATGTTTAAGTGAGGGATCTTGAGAAGAAGAGTTTATCCTGGATTATCTCAGTGGACTCCACATACAATCCTAAATGCAATGTGAATTTCTGTTGTTTTAAGCCCCCAAGGTGGTAGTCACTTCTTACTGCAGCCTTAGGAAACACATAGTGTCATAAAAGATGACCACACACTTAACAGCTTAAAACAAGACACGTGTATTCTCTCTCAGTTCTGCAGGTCAGAAATCTGCAATGAGTCCAGGTAGGCTCAGCTGGTTCCTCTGCTCCAAGTCTGAAATTGAGGTGCTGGCAGGCCTGGGCTTTTATCTGGAGGTTCCAGAGGAGAATTCACTTCTAAGTATGTTCAAGTTCTCGGCAGAGTTCAGTTCCTTGTGACTGTAGGACTGAGGTTCCTGTTCTAGCCTGGAGCCTCTCACGTGCACGCAGGTCCTGCGAGCTTGTGTCCCTTGTCACCTTGCCTCCTCTATTTTCAAACCAGCAATAGCACATTGAGTCCTTCCCACTTTGGAATCTCTCTGACTTTTTCTTTTGCTGACTTTCCTCTGCTTCCAGACAGAGTACATTCTTGGCTGGAAAGGGCTTGTGAGATTAGACTGTGCATACCCCAATAATCAAAAATCTCCCTATTTTAAGGTCCATAATTTTAATTACATCTGCAAAGTCCCTTTTTTTGTGAAACATAGCATATTCACAGGTTCTAATGATTAGGGCATGGGCATCTTTGGGAGGGGAGAAGCATTTTGCCTATCCCAGCGGGATTAGAATTGATCATTTCCAGTTCAGAATTCTAGGAAAACATATGTATATTTTAGGGTACAGATTTAGCTATGAGAACAAAGGGACCCCAAAATATAGCATGTTAAATAAGATGGAATTTTCTCTCTTAACTCACCAGAGAGTCTGACGACAAGGCTAGAGGATAAGTAAGTGCTACTTTATCTTGTTTCTCTGTTCCGTCTTGGAGACTTGTTTTTGCCTGCATGGTTGAAGATGGGTTTCCATCATAATTGTTCACGTTCCTGGTCAAGGTAAGAAGCAAACAGATTTGAAGTAGAAAGCAAACAATTTCCTTTTTGAGTATATGATACAGAAGCTGTAGCCGCCACTTCACTCACTGGAGAGGATGGGACATGACCACACCCAACCACGAGAGGCTAAGAAATGCAGGGAGGATGTTGTGTACTCTGTTAAAATCTGTAACTATTTTGAAGAATTTGTTTGGGGGACTCCTAGAAATCTTCCAAAACATGGACTTCAATCTACACTTCAGGAAAATAGGAAGGAAAAAAAAAGTAAGTATCTGGAAGAATGACATTTTGATCAAAGGTATTGCAGTGGGCTTAGATGGAAATGTTCAAGAAACAATAAGCAAAATATATGATTAGAGCAGAGAGAGGGTGGGCAAATATTGACAGGTAAGTTTCGAGGGGACGGGGATCATGAGTTTTGTTCATTATGTTATCCCCAGGATTTAGTGATATGTCTGACACAAAAAAAGTGATAGTCAGTACGGTTTTTATTGAATCCGCCCACTGCAGGGAGATGGAGCTTCCAAAAATTCTAGGATAACTGTGCTAGCCGCTAGGAACATATAATGGAGGTAGGACAAAGCATGCCATGCTCTTTTGAGCCTATGGTCTAGCCAAGGATGAGTGACAGTAATCAAATGACAATATAAACCAATTCATAATTACAAACTCTCAACAGTGCTATGAAGTTAAAGAAGAAGGGAATACAAGGAGTGCCAAAGACACCTCATTTAGTCTGGAGAATAGGAAAGCTTTCCTTAGAGAGGAGACTTTGAGCTGAAATATAAAACATGGGAAGGTATGGAGTGAACGATGGCTAGGTAGGTGCAGGATAAGAAAGGTGTGACCAGAGTCCAAACAAGGAGCCCAACATTTTCCACAGCTTGTGAAGTCACTATCTGGAGACTTTTGGTTTATTTACTTATATGTTTATTTTCTGCTTTTCCTACTAGAAAGTATCATGATGATGCATGGTAGATACTTTAAAATGTTAGTTTCATTGTGTTAATGAAAGATTCTAAGGACATTCTCAATTATATCACACAGTGTCGTCTTTATGTATACCTCTAGGTGAAATTTCTTCGAGTTTTCAGTTCTCAGTGGCAATGTTAGATGTGCTTCTCTTTAGCAACTAAGGTGCTTTGTTATGTTTTATGTTTAACCTACAGACCTATACATGGGCTTGACTTCAGGGGACTGGCTCAGGTCCACAGGGCCCCATCCTCAAAAAGGCCTCTTGCTTGGGTTTAATGTTCTTTGTCCACTGTTTTGAAATGCTTAATAATTTTATTTTTAAATTTGTATTTTGTATGGGAAGCACCTTGGGACAATGGAGGATGCAGCAGGTTTGGAGCTTCAGTTCACATGCATCCCCACCTCCCGCCGTCTGCCCACCTCGCTGGGATGGACTCTTGGCCTCCCATGGTGTTGCCTTCACTGGCCCTAGCCCACCTGACCTCCCCTTCCCCAGCCCCACCCATTCATTCCTGATACTCCCTGCCCCTTTGCACCCCAGGCACTGCCTGTTCTCGCTCTCCAAGCCCAGTGCCTGCTTTATTCCAGGTGAGAATTTGTCCATGAGCTTGGGCCGTGGGGAGGGTCAGAGTCTGTGGGTGCAGACCCTGTGGCATCTCAGGGTTGGGGCACAGCAACAGTGGTCTCTGCCCCAGGCTGCAATACCACGTGTTCAGTAGGGCAAGCCTCTAGCTCATCCCCAATCCAGGGACTGATCACATCTAGGCACAGGATTTTGAATTCTTGGGGGGTGCCTATTTTTAACAGGTTGGGGCAGCCAGGAAGTAGGAAGGGCAGACTGGCTTCTTGCCCCGAGAAAAGGCACAGTATGTAGGTCTGGAGGCTGCAGGAAGGAGAGCCCGGCAGCAGGCAGGCCAGGTGAGCCAAGTCAGGGGCGAGGCTCCCTGTGTCTGCTGAGATCTGCTTTACCAGCCAGTATCCCCAGCCTCCGGGAGCGAGCATTAAATAACAAAAACACCACGACAGGTCTAGAGTGAGAGTGTGGAAGAAAGGAAAGTTTCATGTTTTATTACATTTAATGGCATTTTTCCTGCTTTTTGAATAAGGGACCCCACATTTTCATTTTGCACTGAGGCCAGCAAATTATGTAGCTGGCCCTACCTATAAATCACATACTAAATCATATTTTACTCATTATGTTGGCTGCTAGGAAAATCAGAACAAAACTTACAACCGACTTTAGCAAAATATCAAAGAATTTATGGCATATGTTTTGAGTAGTGAAATATAACCTTCCACCCATCTTTTTTCTTATTTTTCTTGATTTTGTTTCCCTTTCTCTCTTTATGTACCCAAAGAGGAAAAATATTATTTTCCATTTATCCTTGAAATATTTCATCTTTTTTATCTACTCATCTAAAAATAGTCACTAACTAAACAACAAGCTAATTATTATATTTACTGAACACACTCCTATAGAACTCAATGCAAGATTGTTTGATAACATTTGTGATCATTTACTTCACATAGGAATTTACCATCATTGCAGTTGGTATTATCTTAATACTTCCTGTCTTGTCACACTCATCAGACTTGTGAGCTATCTACCTTATTCACTGGCTAGAACATTCAATGATAACACCATAAATGGAATCTGTCATGTCCCATGCTTTATCTCAGTGTTGCAAAGTGTACATGGTTAAAGAGTGGTCACCTTATAAATAGTACCTTATTAGAACTGAATGGCTGCTCACTTGGTATGAGTAAAGATGACTGCTAAAGTACTGTGTCTTTATAAAATTCACTGCTCACTATGGTGATGGGTTTCTGGCCCCATAGTCCTCCAAAGAGATACTACTCTCAACATTTGGACTGCTCACTAGAGTAATCCATGTATCAGTCATTTTTATTGATTAGATTCTATATGCCAGGTATTTCTAGGCACTGGGAAACAGTGATGTACAAGTCAGAAGGTATCCTTAGCCACAAGAAATTTCAGTCCTAGCAGGAGAGAAAGACAGTTAACAAATAAATAAACAAGGTCATTGCAGAGCGTGATCTGCAATAAAGGAAATAACGGGATTATATATCACAGGCAAAAGTTTGGGGGAGTATGGGGCTTTCATTTCATTGATCTAGAAAGACCTCTGAGAAGCTAACACTTAAACCAGAACTTTAAGGATTCTAGGAGAAGTCAGTCATCCAACATGCTGGGAGCAGTGACTCTAGGTAGAAGAGAGAAAAAAAAAAGGCAGGAAAAGAAGGGAATGAGTGACAGCTAACGCATAGCAAGAAAAGCTGAGCCTGGTCCATGATACCCTTGGAGAGTTAGTCAGCAGTCACCCATAATGTCTTCCTGCTCTGCCCTCAGTTATTAAATGGTCACGCATTCTCATAGGACAAAATCACAACCAATGGAATAACCCTTATGAAGACACCAAGAAAACAAGGTTAGGCAGGTGGGTAGACAGAAAGTGAGCCAGGAAGGAGTGCATGCCTAAATAGGTCGTGGTCTCCAACTGGCCGAAAAAGGAGGAGGAAAAGGACAGGGCAAAACTGATCAATGCTGACAAAGGACCAAAAGTATGGATGCTTTATCCAGCTTCTTCTTAATTACATGAATAATTACTGCAGTCAATATTAGCCTCTGACAAACAACAGCCCGATCCTTGTCTGTGATGAGACTCAGATTAAAAGTTGAATTTTCCCTTCTCTACCCTATCAGAAATTCCTAAGGAAGAAGGGAACCAGAAGAGTTGGGTCTAAAGCATGCTTAGTCCAACTTATGAGACTCAAAAGGCTTCTATTGTCCAGGCCGTAGCTCCTCCGCTAAGGGGTCTCTCTGCCTGGCCATCCTAAACAGGCTTTAAACAATTCCATCTTTAACACTCCATGCAAGGGTCAGTCATGGCTATTAAATGTGATAATTATTTTCAAAGGTGTTCTGAAACTTCTAAAACACTTGACAAATGTTCGGTGTATGAGGATAATGATGGTGGTGATGACGACGATGATGATAGTTGTATATAATTCTACTTCTTCATCTAAGTGGTGGTTTCCTAGATAAAGCAAACCTGATTTTTCCTGGCAGAAGTGATTTGCAGGGCCACGTCCTATGAATAAAAATGTTCACTGCAGGAAGCAAAGACTTCCATGGATTGTATTAAGTGGTTAGTTCTGTGACTGAACTAACATCATCACATCTTTGCCTTAATTTAAACCCATTAAATAGAAGAAAACCATGCGAGATCCTTTAGCTGGGGTCGGGGAGTGGAATAAGGCTCCCTGAATGCCCTTTTTATCTCAGTGGGGCATTCCAGGAACTCAAACCTCTCCAGGTTTCAAGGGTCTCGAGAACCCAGCCATGGTTTGACATTAACCAAAGTTTTGAATGATTCTGAGGGGAGGACAGGAGAGCGGAGGACTATATTTTGGGGTCAGATAAATCAAAGCACATTTGGCCAGACACTGCCCCCCTTCATTTCCAAGCACATGTGATTTTCCAGGGAAATTGAATCCATGTGTTCCTGATTCATTTACATTTAACTATTCAAAACGCTTTGTACGCCCTCCAAGAAGCCTTCAGTGCACTGAGCCAGGAGGTCGGGCTTTGTTAGCCATGCAGGGACCTAACATGCTGAATGCATGGGACTAGGTTTTAAAGACAGAACTAAGGAAGGTCAAGTGTTTTGAAAATTTGACTCCACCTATTCCCCTTAACTTCTGGGTCCCCACCACGCAACTTCTGCAAAACGTACCCAGAAATAAACATTCCTCCCCGTGACACCCGTCGAGCCGAGAGCTGTTAGCCTCGACGTCCACTTCCACGCAAACCTAAGCCTCTTTGATGGTCAGAGACAGAATAACTGACATTTGATAGGAGCCCTGTGCTTCTCAGCGTTAGTTTTCTTTTCCCATGCTTCATTTGCTTCCTTTGCTGAAGTGGAAAGGCTGCTGCCGCCACCCCTGAATCCTTGATAAGAATTGACGAGACCCGGGGGAGTGTGGGAAGAGTCTGTGACTTCAGCCGCTTGGCAGAAGTTCTGCAGAGACTTTCTGATCTTCCTCCACATGCTGAAAATCCCTACAAGTCCTTTGACAGAGAGAAGGTTCAGAAGGGCAGTCTTCCTGTCCTCATTTCTTTGGGGGGAAAAATCATAAAAATAAAAGAAAAAAAAAATGAGGAGAGCCACCACATTACATCCTCAGAAACAGCAGACATAATAAAAAGGTTCTTTTCTTTGAGAGGGCCAGGGAACAGTTAGAGATCACTCACTTCCCCCTTCCCACACGTCTGAAATGCAGTCATAAGTAGACACACCCCATCTTTAAACTGCACAAATCTTTTGGCAAAAACCTATGCTTTCTTTACTATGTGATAATAGCTCAGATGCCTAACTCACAAACAAGGGAAGTTTCTACAAAAGAAATTGTCAGAGCTCACGCGTGAATGCTGTGTTCAAGGTAACTCCTTCTGCCTTTCACCTGTGTTGCTTCTCCATCTTCAGTATATTCTGCAGTATATGCAGTACTTGAGATTATTTAGAATCTTTAGCTTAATTCTAACAAGTCTTGGTTAACAGGTCAAATCCTGTAATCAGCTCTCAGAACAATTTTATATTTGCTTCTCTGTGAGTATTTTGTCTTATTATTAAAAAGGGCTAGGATCTGCCACCATGTAGGTGCTCACAAATATTTAGGGAATGAATTTAATGAGGTCTTACTATATGCCATCCAGGGTGCATTAAATTCCATTTAATGCTCACAGTAAACCTAGGAGTTTAGCATTCCCACTGTTACAGATGATAAAATGGAAGCTTAAAACATGCAGCAGCCTACTAAGGCCATGAATTTTATAAGAGGCGGAACTAAGGTTCAAGGGTAAGTTTGTCTCGTTCTATTTATCTCTGGTCCTGTAAGGCTCACTCAGGATAGGCTTGGTGAATACAAACTTCACTTTCAATAAGAAGCATTATACTATATAAGAAGGTACTTAAATACTATCTGTGAGAAGCTGCCTTACTAATTGGCAAAAAAAATTCCTCTGGGCCCTCTTTGTCCAGTACGTATTCTCTGAATGCCCCTCCGGAGACAGCCTGAAACATTTACTTCTTTGAGGGTGCTAATATTTATATGTTACTTAGTGCATATACTCGTTCAGTTCATGCCCTATAGTTGTCTAAATTTTGATCTAAGATTCTAAACTCTGAAAGCTGGAAATATACAATGGATATAAACTTTGAGACCCCTAGCTGACAGATACAACTTTCTCTTCTTTGATTTTAGCCTGCTTTCCTTTGCCTTCTGAAATAGTTCCTTGAAGTCCAGAGCCACATAAATTCCCTTCAACAGCTCATTGCCAGTAGTTTATGTAAGGGCAGTGAAGTGATTCATAAGCAAACGGAGGACTTTGCAGATACCTGAGAGACTGTAATCCTCAGTAAATACTCCAATTTGAAGCATTTCAACCTCGAGTTAATCAAATATGTATTTTTCTGTGTGTGTAAAATTGTTATTGTAAACTGTGCAAATATTTGCTATAGTTTTTTGAAGAGGAAAGGATCAAAGTGAAGCTTGCCACATGACTTCTGCTTTTGGGTCTATTGCTTTGGGGCTCTGACAGTACCAGAGTGTACCAGGGTGGTTCTTGTCTCAAAACCCACTTAGGAGTAGAGACAGCACCGCCTTCAGGCAACACTTTAAAAATTGAGAGAATGATGATTCCTAAAGGGACTTAAGAACATTGTGGCATGATGACGCTGACAAGATAAGTTTGGAAGAAGAGAATTAGACTTGAAAAGAATTTAGAGTTTTTCCAACAAAGATTGTTCTCTTTCAGTAGAGACATGTTACAATCTAGTACAAAATTAGTAGTGTTCTGAACTGCTCTGTAGCAGTGCTTCTCAAACTTTAATGTGACCACGACATTTTGGTAAAGTGCAGATTCTAGTACACTAGGTCCAAGTTGGGGCCTGAGGCTCTGCATTTTATCAAGCTCTCAATTGATGGTGATGATACTGACACGAGCCACACTTTGAATAGCAAGACTCCAGAGAATGAGGTAATACAGCTTTTAGACTTAAGAACTAGGACTCAGACTCTGGATTTAGACTGTGTGGCTTGGAATTCCACCTCAGTTTCATTCCCTTTCTGTGTGATCTTGGTCGATGTATTTTACTTCTCTTGGTCCATTTCACATCTGAGAATGAAGAAAATGTCAGTACTAACTTCATAGGCTTGTGGACCAATTATATAACATATTTACGAAAATATGTGGTTGGCATTGTACCTTACACATAGTAAACATGTAATAAATATTAGCTATTATTATTAATTCCAATGGTCCACAGAGAATGTTGCTTCTCCAAATGATCCCATCTTCCACATTTAAAAGAAAGATACAGTTTCTTATCTAAAATACAGGACCCACGACAATTTTTTTCCAAATAAAAACAGAATACACCAAAGTATTTTTAAAATTCCTTTTGCGCAAATGTAGTCAACTGACATAACTGTGTTTAGTAGGCACGTTTTTGATGGTTTTTGATGCTTTAGCATTCTCCAAATTCTATTTTTATATTTGTAGCTACTTCTTTATGACTGATTTTCCTTATTTAATTCCATATTAATATTTAACTCATTGTGTTCAAATTCTCACTGGAAATTCTCACCAAAGGTACCCACAGTTTGTAATTTTGATAGCATCACAATCTGTTAGTAGAAATAAATAACAGAGCCATGTTCGTACTTTATTGCATTCACTCCTTTTTAAAAATATATATATTTATTTATTTAGTTGTGCCAGTTCTTAGTTGCAGCAGGTGGGCTCCTTAGTTGTGGCACTTGGGCTCCTTAGTTGCGGCATGCAAACTCTTAGTTGTGGCATGCATGTAGGATCTAGTTCCCTGACCAGGGATCGAACCCGGGCCCCCTGCATTGGAGCATGGAGTCTTATCCACTGCACCACCAGGGAAGTCCCCGCATTCACTCTTGACTGTGTGTTTTCTTCTGTTATTCAAACAGTGGGAGAAGATTATCATCCTTTTTTGCTGTTTATTGGTTTATCCCCAAATGGAAACAGTCCTTTGCCTATTTCTCAGTATTTATTTCAAAGAGAGTTTTGCCCAGGCTCAGAAAAATCTTAATGTTGTCTGACTTCCCACAAGGGTCTACATTAAGAGGTTCTGAAATATCAGAACCATTTTACTTGTAGCATTTAACATACTTCCTCACTGGTATTCATTATCCTGTATTTCCCCTCCCTCAGTGAGATCATACAGTGTGGGTCATTCATCTGCATTCTCAAGGCGTAGTACAAATCCTGTTTCATTGTAGGTGCTTAATAAATGCTTGAGGACTGAAGGGAAAAAGAGAAAAAACAGTAGAAAGGGAGTGAGAAGGAGGGAGGGAGGGACCGAGGAAGGGAGGATAGTATATGTGGAGAAGATAGAGAAAAGCAACATAGAATGTACACCTACTGTATACCACATCCTTACCCCAATATTTTTTCTTATTATCATAGAGGAAAGAGGTTCAGACTCTTTAAGCTCCAGTTCACCCAGTCAGCAAGAGGCAGAACTTGGAAAGGAGCTCCTGTCTGCCTGAGCCCCACACTTGTACCCTGTGGGATAACATGCAGCCCCTAAGGCAGTAAGTCCCAAATTAACCTGGAAGCTGACAATAAAATACTGATGCTTAGGGCTCTCCCACAGAGTCTAGTTAATTTCTGGGGTGCAGCCTGGGCATCAGGATTTTAAAAATCTTTCTAGATGTCTCTAATGCTCAGCCAGTTTAGAAACACTGTTTTAAAGGTTCACATGGAAGTTACAAATCACAAAATCAGAAATGAAACTATGTCTTTCACAGACGTATTTGGAAGTAAGAGGAACATATGTGAGAAGAAGGTATTTGACATTTAATGATACTGAGGTACCAGGTAGATCAATACCTGATAGTGAAGTTCTAGGCACACTAGTACCTGATGCTGAAGTACTAGACAGAGCAGTACCTGATGCTGAGGTACTAAGCAGATCATTCCCTAATACAGAGGTACTCTGCACATCTGCCTTAGGTTGGCATCAGAACAGACATAGTCTTAATCCTCAGCACTAACACGTTTTAAGTACACGCTATGTCCCAGGGACGGTTCTATTCATTCTGCATATATTCATGCATTAACCCATTCAATTCTTACACTCCCCTAAGGGACTACTATTTTTTACTCCCATTTTATAGAGGGGAAAATTGAGAATCCAGGATTAAGTGATTTGTGCAAAGCTTGACAGCACGAATAAAGAGAGCAACAACACCGAGAAGTGAGGTGTAATGCAGGAAGTCTGGATCTAAAACCCTCGTGCTTACTCACTACCAGATCAGGTTACTTCCTCACCCACATCCTAGGATGAGATGAGTGAGTTACTTACCTCCTAAGCAAAATTTAAAAGGGCACGAAAAACTCAGTAATTAAGAAAAATCATATTTTAATGTAATGTTTTTTAATAAAAAATAATTTAAAAATCATGACAAATATTAGATGTTTAAATAAAATGTTTCCATGCTGAGCCATATTAAAAACCTGAGACAAAAGGAAAAATGAGTACTCCTGACCCTTTCTTTATTTAAAATTTTATATTGTATTCATCATGGATTTTTTGCATGAATTTCAATATTTTAAAACCCATCATTATAGTATTATTTATCTCAACTACTGAGACGTTATTGTGCCCCCTTAAATTTCATAACTAAGGTGGATGCCACATTCTCCCCCTAGACCTACCAGTTCCCAGATGACCTAGAGATTGACTTTGGACACACAGGTGAGCCCAGCCAAGTCCAGTAACATAGCCCAAATCCCTGACTCAAATCATGAACCAAATAAACAGTTGTCATTTTAAGTCATGAACTTTTTTTTTTTTTTTTTTTTTGCGGTAGGCAGTCCTCTCACTGTTGTGGCCTCTCCCGTTGCGGAGCACAGGCTCCGGACACGCAGGCTCAGCTGCCATGGCTCATGGACTCAGCCGCTCCGCGGCATGTGGGATCTTCCCGGACCAGGGCACGAACCCGTGTCCCCTGCATCGGCAGGCTGACTCTCAACCACTGTGCCACCAGGGAAGCCCAAGTCATGAACTTTTGAGGTGGTTTTTTACCACACAGCATTAGCTAACTAATACAGAAGCTGAATCATGGAAAGGTTAGCAATGACCTATTCTGCTAGAGGAAATTGAAGTGTTTTCCCAGATGTGGGAAAACCACTGGCCCCTGGCTAATCAGGAGCTGTCTCTATTGTACCCCTCCTGCTGGAAAGAGTGACAGCTTTTTCTGATACACTTCTGGGATCCACTCTAATCACTGATGACCTCCTTTCTGGAGTCTCTTCCATGTGTGTGACTTCCCTGAAATTGCTTAGTTTGATCATCAGATTTTCTTTCCAAGCTGCAAGATGTCCTGTGGGTAGTAGATATTACTTTGAGGGCTTTAGGCCCCTCCTTTTTTACAGACATCCCTAAGTAAAGTATCAACCACAAGCTTTGGAAAACCACACTTTTAGAAGCTTTGATCAGTAGACTGGCAATATAGAACTCCTCCCAGTTTATCAGATTGGTGAATTGAATCCTACATTTCTACTTCTTGCTGCTCTTTCAACCTGGTTCTACCTCAACACATACCCCCTTCCCTAATCTTCTTCAAAAACACGGTGAGAGGTGAAAGACTTAATTCCAGGAAAAGAAAAGGAGAAAGAAAAACAGCACGCACTGAGTTGGTTATACACTATACTCTTCCAATCTTACTTAAGTCCAAAAATGTATGGAAAGTACATGCTAAATAGGCAAGTTTTCTGAATCCTGAAGATGCTTGTGTATATTTAACTGAAACTATCTGGTGAGATCCTATGAGGTAAGTAATTTTTTCTCCATTTTACAGATGAGCACACTGAGACAGAGATAAAGTAATTTACCCATTGCAACAAGGCAACTTATGAGGAGGAGAAAAATCATCTCTGATAGGAAATTTGAACTTTAAATTGAAAGAATATTAATGTAAAATGAAAGTATTACAAAGTGGAAGAGACTGTTACCTTGAATTGGTATGTTAAAGTTATTTTTTCTAAATAAGGTTTTAAAGGGAGATTGAGGAAATTTATTTTGAATATAGAGAAGTGTGACGTTACTCTTTCTTCTCCTTTTTCTTCTCCTTTTCTTCTTCTTCATTTTGCAAATCTGTGTTGTATTAAGTGTGTACATTTCAAACTTCTACCCCACATCCCCATATCTCGCTCATGATAGAGCCAATGGGTCCTGGGTTCACTTAACAATTATGTGTACTTCCTAAAAAGCTATTAACTTGAAACTTGGGTTTTTCTTCTTTTCTCAGACCCTTTGTTAGAGGAAGGGCAAAGAAAATAGGTAACAACAACAACAGAAAAATGAAGCACAACAGAAACTTGGATAATCCACAAAAGACACCACTGGTTCCAGCCTAATCAAGAGCTGGCTCTGCTGTTCCCTCCTGCCGGAAAAAGTGAAGACTTTTTCTAATACACCTTGGAATCATCTCTAATCATTGTCATCCTCCTGTCTGCAGCTGGCTCCACGTGTGTGCCTCCCTGAAATTACTAACTCTCCCACTCATGCACATCCTAGCTCACGGTTCTTTAGCATCCTTTCTATTGTTTAACTATGTGTTTTTGGTAAATGCTCTACCCTGTTATTTATAAGACGAGGCCAGTTTCTCGATGTTGCTAAATCCTAGTTCCTCTATTAAATCATTCTCCTTAATCCCACATTGCCTTTGTTCTCATAACTGTACTTCATCCTTGTCATAGAAACATTCCACTTCGAACTGGGTCCTGTTCTGAAGAAAAATTAAAAGGTTGCTGTGACAGGTTTCTATCTTCTTTCACTCTCTCAATGTCCTAGCTTTCATACTTTTTTCTTTTTCCTTTTGAATCCAGTGTCAGGGTCATAAAGTGCTTGAGCATTTGAATCCCAGCAACACCATCTTTGTGACTGTGATCAATTTATTGAGTCTTAATTTACCTGTTCACAAAGTAGGGATATATATAATGATGAGTATGCCTTCCTTCCAGAATCACTGTGGGGATCAGATATATTTCAGTTGTGTGGCCCAGTATCTGGTGTATACTAAATGCACAATAAATATTGTCACTCTTATTACCTTCATTCTAGGTTCACGAACAGGTCATTGTAGTTAATAATTCACAAGCTTTTATCGGGACCCAGAAATCCCGACTATTCAGCATCTGTTTTCCGTATGCTTCTTCTTTACCTTCAAAATTTCCCTCTGCCCACATCTATAAAATGATTCATAATAAATGAGGCTCGTAATTACTGACATATTCATATATACACCCACAACTCAAATATAGAACTTTCTGAGGTTTTGTTCATGCATCATGAGTTCAATTTTTCTTTCAAGTATTTGCATCCTAAGAGAAAGATGCTACTCCCAAGAGGTAGAGAAGATGTAAGATCTGGGATGTGAAAGAATGTGTGTGGCAGGCCAAGTGCAATTACAGCATAGTTTGTCCCAAATGGTGATCCCTAAAAGTATCCAGTCTGCCTCTTTATGGAAGGCCAGTCTCACAGATGAGGGGGATTTAATAACAGCTGGCAATGAAAACATCAATGTTATAGATGATGAGCTAATTAAGGGCTGGTTCTCTGTATTATAGTCTTTATATACCTTTTTTGTATGAGATCAGGGTACGAGGGAGAGGAAGAAGGAAACTGTCAATGTACACACAGCCATGAGCAAAGCTTGGCTGAAAATGGCAAAGCAATTGTACAGTCCTTACCTGGTCATATTTCAGACATGACTCAATGACCTCTTTGCACAAGAGAGGGCTAAGAGCAACTCTGACAAACTCAGAGACATTTCCTCCATGCTTCCTATAATTGCTGGGAGTTTAGACTGTCTAATATAAGCAGGGCTAACATTCCTGAGTTACTTAAGTGGAAACTGGGGTTTAGTGAGGATGAATAAATGGCTGATGAGCATCCAATGAGTGTCAGAAGCAGGATTAAGTACAGATATGTCTGAAACCAGAATCCCAGCCTTAGCAATTACAACACAAAGGAAAATGATAGAGGGCGAGTTGTTTGGTGTAAGTACAATAAGGATCATTTGAAAGGACGGGTCCGTGAGGAGATGTGTTTGTCTGACCAGCTGAGCACCTTGGTATTTCACAAGATACACCTGATTATTGGGATGAGCATCAGTAAGTTTTCAGCAACCAAGATCACACAATAAGGTATATTTTGAATGGATCCATTCGACCCTATGGTTCAAGGTGGAACATTCTATTTTCTGAGATCCTTTTCAAAGTTGAAATATTGGAGGCGGACACTTGATTCAGAATAAATACACTTAGCTTTCATCACATACATTGGCCTTATTCTACTTTTTACTATGTGGTGCTTATTACATTTATTCTGTAGAGATTGCAGTTTTGCAGGTATTTCCAAGGTAACATCTAACAAAGTAATTCACCATACAATACAATGGATCATTAAAACTCAGGCTTATATGGCTAATGCCAAAGTGGAAGAAAAAAGCAGGGGCTATATATATATGCTTCTCCATTTGATTCTTACCAGCAGGAAAATGTAATTGGTAACAACAATGAATATCTGCTAATAATAAAGAGAGAAACAGGGAGGGAGGCAAGAAGGAGAAAGGAAAGAGGGAGAAAGGAGGGAGGAATGAGCAAAAGAAAAGGGAATTGTAGGGAATTATAGGTCAATGGGAGCTAGATATAAGCAATTACAAAATTGCCATGAAAGGCTCAGAAATATGAATGCACACATGCACACACACACACACACTCCCAACATCAAATGTCTACCTGACTCCAACATCTAGGTTCTTCAGCATTTTGTTCTATTGGAAGAAAGTACCTATTCATCACTTGCTGGATAAGCCCAACTCTGAACCAGTCTGGAACCACTGAAGAAAGGCCCAAAGAGGACAGAATATGGTATCATTCAAACCTGGGTTTAGCTCACAACTGCACAACTTCACCAGCTGTGTATTCTCCTGGGCAACATCCTCATCTTTAAAAGCCTTAGTTTTATTGTAAGTACATGAAAAATTTTATATATATATATATATATATATATATATAAACTTTATGCAATTAAATTAAGATTTTATAGACACACATACACATATAGATGTATGAAATATCTAACACATCATAATGTCAATGGTTTGATCAAATAGTCCATGCATATCATATCTTGAGATAACCAACTTTACCCTCTGCATTTTGTCCAGCCATCTCTCTCATGTGATCACCCTAGTTATCAAGCTGTATTTTTTTCTGACTATTCCTTGTGTTTTCCAGCAAGTAGAAGGAAAAATTAATGTAAACTAGCAAGATATGAACATTCTAAAACCACTTAAATGTTTAATAAATATTTTCATTTTGCTCTTCTAAACAGTTTTTCCTTGATTATCGTTCCACGAATTCTCAATGACATAGAATGTCCATTGAAGAACCCTGTTAATCATTTGAACAACTGCAAGCAATTTAAATGATCATCAACAGGAAAACTGTTTAGCAAAGTTATGTTGTATCCATATTACAGAGGAATATGCAGTTCTTAAGGGGAATGAGATAACTCAATATGTTACTGAAATAGAAAAAAAAATGTCCACAATAGATTCTGAAGTTTAAAAAAAAGAAATTATGAAGAAGTGTGAATGATTTGGTATCATTTGTGTAAGAGAATATATATGAATTTTATAACATGTGTATGTGAGTGGGCCTTTCTTCAGTGTATGTATTTTCTGCATTAGTTATGCTTTCTGGGGAGTGGTAATAATGGGTCAAAATGAGAAAGGAAATTTTTTTTTTCACAAATCAGAAATCTAAACTTAAACATTACATGTTATATTAGTTTCCTATTGCTCCTGTACTACAAACTTAGTGACCTAAGACAATACATACACATTTTCTTACACTTCTAGAGAACAGAAGTCTGAAATGCATCTTTAGGCTAGAATGAAGATGTCAGTTGAGCTGCCTTCCTTCTCTATGGAGGAATTCATTTCTTGCCTTTTCCAACTTCCAGAGGCTGCCTGCTTTCCTTGGTTCATGACCCCACATCACTCCAGTCTCTGCTTCTGTCGTCACATGTCCTTTTCTCACTCAGACTCTTCTGCCTCCCTCATAAAAGTCCATGTGATTATATTGGGCTCACACAGATAACCCATGATAGTCTCTCCAGCTTAAGATCCTTAATTTAATCATGCAAGGTCTCTTCTGCCACGTAAGGTAGCATATTCATAGGTTAGGATGTCTTTGAGGAACCACTGTTCTGCTTACCATGCATATCTCTCTATTTTGATAAGATCTGTCTTCTTAATAATTATTAGTTGGTGACTCATTTGTTACTGCTTCTCTTCCCAAGCTCTATGAGGAAAGAAACACATGCTCTTCCATTAGCCTAAGATATTAGCACAATGTGGAAGGAGAAAAGGAAGTCAGGAAGTTGGAGGGAGGGAAGGAAGGAAGGGAGGAGAGAGGAGAGAGGGAGGGAGTGAGGGAGGAAGGAAAGGAGGAAGGAAGGAAGGAACGAAGGAAGGAGGGAAGGAAGGAAGGAAGGGACTCTATATTTATTCACCTGAAATAATGGGTACTCAAAACTATGATACATTCATTCCCAAAACAGTAAGTTCTTATGATGAGTAGAACAATCTTCAAGGAATTGCTCACATCACAAAAAAAAGGAGAAAAAAAAGAGATAATTTTTGTGCCACTTAAGAATTTATCATTCCTTAGGGGAGACAACAGTAAGCACATAAAAAGACTTACAAATAGTACAATATAACATCCCCATCAGTGAATCAAAATAGTTCAACTGAGTATTTGGAGATGGATGACAAGAGCTTGGTAGTACAGTAACAGTCATAGATTTGATTCAGTGATGGTTTCATGAATGGAAGATTGAATCAGGTTATATGAGGCAAATGGGCATGAAATGATGTTATATAGGTCACCTAAAACAGAAGAAATCAGAGTAAAATCACATAATCAAGGAAGAATTGATGGAAAACATAGGTCAACATTACAACTTGTTTGGGAAAGAACAAGCGATGAGCTCAGAGGGACACAGAACTTGTGTCCAGCTGTGGGGATTGATGAGTTGAATAGGCAAAGAATGAGACCAAAGTGTGTGAGGGACCACTGTGCATTTTCAACAGACAAGTGAAATGATTTGATTTTTGCTCCTAATCATCTGTCTAGAATCCTCTTCTAACATCTGAAAAAGGGTTAGAAGTACTAGGTATTCTATGATCAGTGAAGTAAATTGGCTAGTTTTAAAAATTATTTTAAAGGATATTTTACTCAAAGTTAGAGTTACACAATATTGCTTCTCTTGAGACCGATAATAATAATCAAGGGGAAATAAAAATGTTGGTGAAGAGCCAGTGGGGTTTAACTGATATATAGATCACTTGCACCTCCTGGTGGCTAAAATGAAAATCCATTCTCAATAGAAACAAGTGGACCATCTCGACGAAAAGTCATTAAGAAGCAATGCGAAACAGATTTGTACTGTGTAGGAATACTTTGTAGGTGGGGGACAGGAAGGTCTATAGTTTTAGAAAATTAGTAAAAGAGTTGACAGTTGCTTACCTAAGGTGGCAGGGCTAGAGTCTCAGAAAAAGAATGGGATTCAAGATGCTTTTAAGAGTAAAACCAACAGGAATATCTCAGCTTTACAAATGAGGAAACCCATTCTTTTTATAGAGAAAAAAGAAAAAACCCAAAGTCACAGAGCTAGTAAAGTGAAGATACAGGATTTAATCTCTAGCCCATCTGTTTCCAAGACCCTGGTCTTACCCAGTACACAACTAGAGCTCCAGCAAAAAGGACAGAAAAATCCACATCCACTCACATGCTCTGTCCAGGTCATGAATTAAGAAAGAAATAAGAAGTCTTCATTTATCACTACCTAAAGAATAAAACACAATTTTTATAAAAATATCATTTCCCTGAAACCGTACACAGTGCCCATTTCCTTAAGGTCTTTCTGTGTGAAGAGATAGATGTTTATTTTTAGATGTTTTTGAATACAGAAAACCCCATATATTCCTGTATGGGCACATGCAGACACTTATCAGTCAAGTAACACTCACTGAGAGCCCATTCTGCACAGAAAATTATATGTGATGCCATTTGAATATACATACATATTGTGGCTAAGGTCCATGTTCCTATTTTGGAAGTTTAACATCAAAAAGAATGAGGGACCATAGGGAAGCTGCTGAAAAAATGTATGACAGAAACACAAACATATACACACACAGGAAATATCAGCTGTAGAAATCAGTCTAGAAATCTAGACTGATTACATCTATCCAAATGGTAGCCATTAGCTACATGTGGCTACTGAGTTCTTACAACATGTAGTCCAAATTGAAAGGCACCAAAAGTATAAAGTATTCACCAGATTTTGAAGACTGAGTGTGATAAAAATGTAAAATATCTCATTAATAATTTTCATATTTATTGCAAGCAGAAATAATATTTTAGATATATTGGGTTAAAGTATATTATTAAAATTAATTTCACATTTCTTTTTACTTGCGGCTACTAGAAAAATTGAATCACCCATGTGAATTACATTTTTAGAACCACTTTATATTTCAGTTGGACAGTGCTGTTTAGACATATTTGCTAGAGGCATTTTGGAGACTGTTACATTGAGTGGAGTGACAACAGGTGGATAGGATGGGTCTGGATATGGCCAAGGTTGCATGTCTTTTACTAAACATGGTTTCCTCTAGCCACTTCCAAATTTCTGAAGTCAAACCTCACTCCCCAAAAAACTGTTACAAAAGATTATTTGTCTACAAGTCTATACTTTTGCATTGCTATTAGCTATTATTTTAGTCAAAATTTTTTTATTGAAGTATAGTTGCTATACTATATGTTACAGGTGTACAATATAGTGATGGAAAATCATAAGATCATAATTCTTGATCTCAAGAGGATCATTTGAAGAGAAAAGATAAATATAAAAGGTGAAAATGTAGAGTATCATAACTCTGTGACAAATGAAAAATTCACAGTGTGGTACAGGAGTTAAAGATTGATGAGATGGCTGGGAGTTTATAAGGCTTAACTGGAATGATTATGAATCAAAGAACAAGAAGGGATGCAGGAAAACATCATTGAGTTCACTTCCTTTCCACTTACTGTGAGCTCTTCGCTGAAGATTTAACCTTCCTGGGGATGGATTTCCTTACCATCTTCTATAACCCGGAACAGTGTTTGACATTCCGTAAGCTTTCTTAAACTAACACATGAATATGCCTATAAAACGGAGGCATATTCATTTATTACCGCATGTAATAACGGTTTTATGGGCATTAAATTCAATGACTTTGCACATTTTAGATCACAAAAATATGCTAGCTGTTTATTCAGTTAACAGTACTAAACACCTACTCTGTGCCAGGCACTATTCTAGGCTATGCCTATTACTTGGGTTTTGAAAAAAAGGTAGAGATAAGTAAACAATGAGGGGAAAGTGTTTCAGGGAGAGAGAAAAGGTTGAAAAGACACAAAGAGGTGCGTCCTTTATTACCTTCATATTCTAACTGGTCTCCTTGCTTCCAACCCTAAACACCTTAGAACATCCTCTGTACTTCTAGCAGGTGCCCTTGGTGTCTTCATGCCATAGCCCTTCAGCCACCACTGGTTTCAGTTGCAGCTCCAGTGGATACTTCCATGGGAGCTCATACTCACCTTGTGACAACACTGTTCCTTAAACACCCTCCTCCCTTCCCCCTGCTTTCTGCTGAGGTGCCTTCTCTGATGCCTTAAGAGCCCAGTAGTGGGCTTCCCTGGTGGTGCAGTGGTTAAGAATCAGCCTGCCAATGCAGGGGACATGGGTTCGAGCCCTGGTCTGGGAAGATCCCACATGCTGCAGAGCAACTAAGCCCATGCGCCACAACTACTGAGCCTGCGCTCTAGAGCCCGCGAGCCACAACTACTGAGCCCATGTGCCACAACTACTGAAGCCTGCGCACCTAGAGCCCGTGCTCCGCAACAAGAGAAGCCACCACAATGAGAAGCCCGTGCACCACAACGAAGAGTAGCCCCGGCTCGCCGCAACCAGAGAAAGCCCGTGACCAGCAACAAAGCAGCCAAAAATAAATAAAAATAAATTTTAAAAAAAAGAGCTCAGTAGTTACTCCCACAAGTGCATCCAGAAATACAAAAGAGTTTAAAAAATAAAAACGCAGGGACATCTCTCAACCTATGGGGAACTAGAACCAGTGAATAAATTCTCCAGCTTCCCACCCTTTGAGCAGATAGTTCAAGGTCAATTATGTACACTTCTCAGAAGTTTGAGTAAAATTAAGACCTTGTTACCTATAGCAGCAACCTTAATAATACTCTCTCATTTTACTTTTTCTCCTTTCTTGTTGCACTTTCGCTACTGCCTTACTCCTGCTTCCTGGTATCGCTCCCAAAATAAAACAGTTTTACCAAGCCTATGTCTCAGGCACTGCTTTAGAAGAACCCTAAGAGAGCACTGCTAAGGCGTCACTGTTAGGATATGAAGGGCTGCCATCTTATAGCACAGTTCTGATCTCCCTTCAAGTCCCAGCTGAAACATCACTCCTTCAATGAGGTTTTCATGATCGGCAGCCTTCTAGACTTAACAGTTCGCTATCCCTGCTCCCTCATACTTCTAACTTAACACTGCTCATAATGTGCTTTGGAATAAAACTGCTTCATTTTAATTGTGTGCCTCTCCCAGTAGATGGTAAGTTCATGGGCAAGGACTGTGCTATATTCATATTTACAACCCCATCAACAATTAGTACAGAGCTTTGAACATTGTAGACAGATGCTCAATACCTAATGACTTTTTTGTAAATACACTCTCTCATGATACCAGCGTACACTTCATGAGATGGGCAAGTCTCAGAAATGTAGGGTGGTAGAACCCCAGAATGAATGGGTTGTAGTCATGAAAAAAAACAGCTTTAAGTATAATAAATTACACAAATTTAATGAGGCAGAAAAGAAATGATTTCTTTCAAGAAGAGATCGCTATATTTGGACGGAAAGAAATTGCTCGTATGGCCCCCTAGGTAATCAGAAATCCTGAGACTCTGAACAGGATCAAATGCTTCAGAAAGATCCCGGCTTCCAGAAAAAAGAGGACTTATTTAACTTCTCTGAAATAAGAGGGATGGAATAGAGAAAGATGTAGAGAAGATAAGGAGAGTTGTAGAGGAGGTAAGGAGGGTTGGTGGAAGGCTGTGTGGTGCAAATGCAGTGTATCTCTATGACCTCCTAGATATTTCAGCAAACCTATTTAATATACCTAAAATCTTACAGCGATTAGATTTCTTGTGGAAATTGGTCACAGAGTAAGTGTCTTTTTCTGGCATGCCTGGGGTGGAACATAGATAGCCTTTATGTTTACTAACCTCTTGCTTTATGTTCTAGGTTTTAGCATATATATATCATATATACACAATTGATACTCATTATTCACGAATTCTATATTTGCTAGTTCACCTACTCCCTAAAATCTGCTTATAAGCCCAAATCAATACTTGCTGAGCTCTCATGGTCATTCACAGGCATGTGCAATCACCCACAGTGCACACTCCTGGATGAGGTAGAACAAGGTGATTCTGCCTCCTTGGGTCAGCTCTCATACTGTAAACAAGTATCCATTTCATAGTCTATTTAATATCACCTTTTTATTCTTTTTTACATTTTTGTGCTTTCTGTTGGTGATTTTGCTGTTTAGAATGACCCCCAAACATAGTGCTGAAATGCTGTCTAATGTTCCTGAGTGTGAGAAGGCCTTACAGAGAAAATACAGTGTGTTAGATAAGCTTCAGTCAGGCATGAGTTAGAGTGATACTGGCCATGATTTCAGCGTTAACAAGGCAACAAACTAAATTAAATTGGGTGTCCTTAAACAGAAACACACATGAAACAAGGTATGTATTGATCAGTTGATGAGTGTTGTGATTAGAGGCTCACAGAAACCTAACTCTGTATTTTGCCTAGGATAAATGGTTCAGTATTCACGAATCCAGGATATATATATATATATATATATATGAATATAAATTTATATTGTGTTGTATTATATTGTATTATACCTTGATGCAAGTGTGAGGGGCTGAGGAGTTTCTTTCTCTTGGGTTTGTACTCTAGGGTAGGATTGCCAGCTCATAAAGTGTGTGAAAATTTGACTTTATAACATAATACCAAATTGATTTTCTAAGTGGTTGTATCAATTCATTTGCCCATAGCAATTTATCTAGCTTTAATTTTAAAATGCATTCTTCAAAATGTTGATTTTATTTTACTTTCAAGCAAAACATACTTCCCCATTTACTCAAAATTTCTGGCTATGTCACCAAGAAATGTGAAGTTTATAATACTGCTTTTGTAAATTCAGAATGTTAAAGCATTTTCCTACACGATACAAAAAATAAAATTATAATTAGAGAGAAAGATCAGAGAACATATAAAACCTAGGGTTCCACAGAAGAATGTCAGAAATTCCTGAATTAAATGCAAAATCTGTGTTCATGTGTGCATGATTCTGGGAGTATATAGCTTTGTTTATATTCTCAAACATTGCTGTGATACATAAAATGTTACAAATCATGGCTAAAGAATAAACTGAATAATTATTGTACCAGAATTCTGGAATGAGGTATTTGAAAAGAAAAAATAGCCCTAAACTTCCTAAAAATTACAGCAAAGGAAGATGCGTGATTTGTTATACAGTTTTCACAGGACAAAAGGAAACATACAAGTCTTTATCTTAACAATTATGCTTTGCTCTGGCTATCATTTAGAAATCACAGGAGTTTTTATGACTCATACTGAAATTAAGCCTTGAGTGATAGCGTAAATTTTAAAAATTAGTTATTGGTAATGTATCAAGTAAAAATCCTGAGTCAGTGAAGTGGAAAATTACCTATAAAAAGAAGAGAGAAGCTGGAGTGAGCAAGACACAGAAATTATAAAGTATTCTAGCTAAGGAGTGTGGACAAGAAAAGAATTAATATACAGCACATTTGACAGTTTTCTCTTCCAGTGTTAGCAATAAGCAACTGGTAAAGGAGGGCCTCATTCAGTAGGAACTGAATGCTTTGCTAGGAAAAACAGTTACATTTGACCACCCTGGGAGAAGCTTATAAAACTCTTCCAAGCTAGTAAAGGAAAAGACCCAGACAATTAAAACAGGAAGCACCAGCTGGGGAAGATCTCCACTGGTGTTCCTGAGTACACGGGCCACATAATGAACAACAGAAGAGTGGATGTGGGGAGCCTCCTAGGAACCCTTCTTGGGAAGGAGAAAGCAGGTGGCCCTCATCAGGAAGTGTTTGCCGGTTTGTGTTCATGAAAACCCATCAAACCACTGAGCGGCTATTTTTTCTTAAAATAAAAATAAAATTAAAACAAAAATTGGTTTTATGCCTTTACCAACAGGATAGTGAGCATTTCCTCCAAACCCAGATAAGTTTTGACTACGGTCTAAGATGTTTGGGATATACGGCTGTTAAAATTTTATACAGGAGCTTTTTCATCCCTTTACAGTTATGATTTCTTATCTTAAAGATATGATTCAAAAGAATCTCTCCAGTTGTGGGGTGTGTGTGTGTGTGTGTGTGTGTGTGTGTTTTAGGAGCAAACAAAGAGGAGAGGGTTCATCCATGTTATGTCCATCCAAGTCAAGCTTGGTGGACATAACATGATCATTTCTTCATTGGGGGAGATAGGGGTGGAGAATTTTATTGTACCCTTTTTATATTCATAATGATTGATGATATGATATCCAATCACAATTTTTCCTAAGACAGGCTGCTCAAACACAGATATTTCAAAGAAACAAGAATGCCAGAATACTCATGACATAGAAAGACTTCAGAAAATTGCATCCTTTTTGTTCCCTTTCTTTTTTTAATAATTTATATAAATACGGTAGGAAACAAATGTTCCAAACGTTTGACGAATGATGCTCTCTAGTGACGATTTTTAAAAGATTGCCATGTGACAAATGACCAAAAGGCTGTGTTACCAGGCGGGATATTCCAAGGGTCCCTGGCCCAATGAAACATATTTATTAGATAATCTTTAAGGACCCTCTGGTTCCATGAATCCAAGATTTAAAAATGGAAGAGAAGAATATATAATTTTTAGATTTATTTGGTATATAAATTATGGCACTATGACTTACCACCTGTCATCAATCAACTTGATAATAATGCTACAACAGTCTCTAATATGAGTTAATATGTCAATTTACCAACTATTATTTGCTTGAACCCAAGAGTGTGGTGAAAAAGAGGTTCTGTACTATGTCTCAGATCATGAGCTCATGGTAGGAAAGAATTTCCAAAAATCATAGAGAACATTTGATAAAGTAGGATAAACTAACATTAAAATCTTTTATTCATCAGGACACCATGGAAAGGACATCAGCAGGAATGCCAGAGTAAGGAAATCCAAAAATTTGCTCCTCCATAAAAGCAGTGAGAACACAGGTAAAAATTGCCAAAATCAACTTTTTCAGAACTCTGGAAATAAACCAGAGACTTGCAATAAGCTAGGGAGCCAATTATTCAAGAAAAACGATTGAGTCTTGGTAAGAAAAGCAAGCCCTGCAGCATTTTAACTTGGCCTATTCCAATAACCCACTCCCCAATTCGACAGAAGCCTTAAAAAAGAGTAGCCTCACAGTCATGGGGAAAACCAGTAGCTTAGCAACCACTAGAATGGGCATAACAGACTTGAACCTTCCCAACAGCACCATTCTCAGAGAACTGTCATTACTTGATCTGTCTGGCAGTTCTCTGGGAAGCCCCACTCACAGAACCTGTCTTTATATTGATATTTCTTCATCCAGAGCTCATTGTGCGAGCAGCCTTTTCCCTGGAGGTCTTTGTCAAATTAACATTGAAGCTGTGTGCATGCCCTGTGCTCAGGTCCAGAATAGATCTAAGAAGGCTATGGCTCTCACTTCCAAAAGGCTTTACAAACGCAGGAAATAAAGACTAAGCCTGAGCACTGAAGGCATGCCCCAACAGGCACATAAAGCCTCTTGGCAAAGGCTGGGCGATTTATTGTTTCCGGGCATTCAAGGAAATCTCTGCCTAGTCATTAGACCACTAAGGTAACCAAGCAGAGATTTTATTGCCCATGTGTGACAAAGTATAAAGACTTCACAATATTAGTTCAGCAAAGTTACTAAACAAATATAGCAACAATAAGAACAACAACAACAATGATAAATAGCAATGACAGCAGGCCCTGGGCAGGAGTGAACTTATTTCCAGAACTGCAACATTATATAAAATGCCCAGTTTTTAACAAAAAATCACGATACATACATAGAAAAAGTATGGCCTGTACACAGTAGAAACTGTCGCTGAGGAAGTCCAGACATTGAACTTACTAGACAAAGATTTTTAAATCAGCTATTTTAAATATATTCAAAGAAATAAAGGAAACCATGTCCAAAGAGATGAAGGAATACATGGGACTTGTGTCTCACCAAATAGAGAATATCAATAAAGGAGACAAAAGTTATAAAAAAGAACCAAGCAGAAATTATGAAGTTGAAAAATACAAGTGCAATAAAAAATTCGCTAGGGGGTTCAACAGCAGATTTGAGCCGGCAGAATAAAGATTAGTTAATTGAGACCACCCAGCCAGTCTGAGGTACAGAAAGAAAAAAGAATGGAGAAAAGTTAACAGAATCTCAGACCTATGGAACATCATCAAGCATGCCGACATATGTGTAATGTGAATCCCAGAAGGACAGAGCAAGAAAAGGGCAGAAAGAATTTTTGGAGAAATAATGGTCAAGAACTTCCCAAACGGGCTTCCCTGGTGGCGCAGTGGCTGAAAGTCCGCCTGCCGATGCAGGGGACACGGGTTCGTGCCCTGGTTCAGGAGGATCCCACATGCCACGGAGCGGCTGGGCCCATGAGCCATGGCCGCTGAGCCTGTGCGTCCGGAGCCTGTGCTCCACAACGGGAGAGGCCACAACAGTGAGAGGCCCGCGTACCACACACACACACACAAAAAAAATAGAACTTCCCAAACTTGAGAAAAAACGTGAATCTATACATCCAAGAACCTCAACAAACTTCAAATAGGACAAACTGAAAGAAATTCAAACCTAGACACATTAGTATCAAACAGTGAAAAGACAAAGCCAAGTAGAGAATACAGAAAACAGCTCATCACATTTAACTGATCCTCAGTATGATGGATGCCTCTGTCCTACAACTGCAAGAAATTGGATTCTGCCTGCAATCACATAAGCCTGAAATGGAACCTTTACCTTTTTGGTGGATGAAAGTAATGCAGCTCAGCTGACCCCTTAATTTTAGTCTTGTGAGACCCTGAGCAGAGGACACAGCTAACCCATGCTTAGATTCCTAACTCATGGAAACTGTAAGATTATAAATGTATATTGTTTTGAGCTGCTATGTTTATGGTAATTTGCTACCAGCATTAGAAAATGAACAGAGTGTGGAAGTTTGAGATGAAAGAAGAGAGCAATGTTGGAAAGACAACTAACCAGAAAGCCTATGCTTGCTAAATTAAGTAGAAATATGTAACAGGTTAAAACTGACACTTCATACAGCAGACATTTAAGGATATATACACTTTACTGCCACCAACCAAAACAAAAACAAAAAAAAAGAAAAGAAAAAAAGACATAAAAATGGAGTTCTAAAAAAAAAGGAAAAAAATGTGACAAAGTGAATGTCCAAGTAAAGCAAATCCCCTCTCGGCAACGGGCAGAGATTTTCAAACAATGATCATTTTTTTGTTGTTGTTACTGATATTTTATCACACAGTAGCGTTCATTCAAAAGAACGGCCCTTTTTGAAATGCATGTTGGAGCAGAAGATTTTTCTCTCAGTAACAATAAAAGATTCTAGTCTAACATCCATGTTATGACAATATGCTAAATCTAGAGTAGTTGAGCCACCAAAATAAAACTGAGTGGCAGGTGTGAACTTCCTCCCTATTTCTGTGTTTCTACCTATGCATAGGTTCATCCCCCAGCTTTCCCCTTATCTCATCTGTGGGATAGCGACCCTTCTCCCACTCCACACTACCACTTTAAAATCGCACTTCGGTGGTTGGGTACCCAAGTTTGGGTTAACTGAACAAATATTTACTGAGCACTTACTATGTGCCAGGCACCATGCTTGGTAGGAAGTTCAATGATGAAACAGGTACAGCCCATTCTCTGAGGTATTGCTATTCCAGAAGAGAAGTGAAGCACACGGACAGATAATTTCATTATTTCTGTGAGAGACTGGAGACTGACTTCCTAACTGAATCTTTGCTTCCATTACTGACCTGATATGTGAACAGGGAGGATTTTAGAAATAAAATGAATTAACATTTATTGATACCTACTCATGCACCAGAGTGTTTTAATGATATTATATCATTCAATTCCAAGGAATAAAATAGGAAAAGTGTATCCTTATCACCTGTACTCATCTTAGTAATCTTTTGTTTTCCTTAGACAGTGTCCCTGGTCATGAATCCCCCAACTTCAACAAAGAGTCCTATTAAAGTGTTGTTGGAAATTAAGGACTTAAGAAGTCACCTCTAAGCTAAAGATTTGTGCATATTAATGGAAAATGATTAAAGAGTAAAAGACACTTTGAGGAAATAAAATATTATTATAATAATGGTTTGACACAGAGAGTTAATGTTTTTGAACTCTACAATTCAACAAATTATTATATGCTGGTGATTTACATGCATTTGGAGCATTTGTTTTGCTCAATGATAAAATCAGCTAATTCTATATTTATGAACTGATACATTCCTTTCAGTCCTGACTTCTGTTTCCCCCCCAACATTTCCAAGGCACAGTTAACAGACACTTGGAGGCCACTTAAGGGTTACATGGGAATTGGCAGAGCATCACTGTAGTCACAGGACCGACACAGTCACTTTGCTGAAGAGCAAATGAGAGAAGAAATATTATTGCAGCCATTGTAGGAGAATCCAGTCAGCCACACAGGCATCCATACCTGAAAATCTGCCAGTCACTCTACAAAAAAGAAATGGACTCACCGGTCAGAATGGCCACCACCAAAGTGTCTACAAATAATACATGCTGGAGAGGGTGTGGAGAAAAAGGAACCCTCCTACACTGTTGGCGGGAATGTAAATTGGTACAGCCTCTATGGAGAAAAGTATGGAGGTTCTTTAAAAAACTAAAAATAGAGCTACCATATGATCCTGCAATCCCACTCCTGGGCATATATCCACAGAAAACTATAATTTGAAAAGATACATGCACCCTAAAGTTCACTGCAGCACTATTTACAATAGCCAAGACATGGAAGCAACCTAAATGTCCATCGACAGATGAATGGATAAAGAAGATGTGGTATATTCATACAACGGAATATTACTCAGCCATAAAAAAGAATGAAATAATGCCACTTGCTGCAACATGGATGGATCTAGAGATTATCATACTAAGTGAAGCCAGACAAAGACAAATATCATATGCTATCACTTATCTGTGGAATCTAAAAAAAAATGATACTAATGAACTTATATGCAAAACAGAAATAGACTGATAGATATTGAAAACAAACTTAACGATTACCAAAGGCAAAGGGGTGGTGATAAATTAGGAGTTTGGGATTAACATATACACATTTCTATATATAAAATAGATAACCAACAAGGACCTACTGTATTGCATGGGGACCTATACTCAGTTGTTTGTAATAACCTATAAAGGAAAAGGATCTGAAAGAAAAAGATATATTTGCATGTATAATATGAATTGCTTTGCTGAATCGCTTTGCTATATATCTGAAACTAACACAACATTGTAAATCAACTCTACTTCAATAAAAATTTTTTTAATTTAAAAAATAATAAAAAAAGAAATGGACTCACAGTAGAGGGCAAACCAGTGGTTACCAGTGGGGGTGGGGCAAGGGAAGTACAAATTATTGGGTGTAAGATAGGCTACAAGGATGTATTGTACAACACAGGGAATACAGCCAATATTTTGTAATAACCATAAATGGATTGTAACCTTTAACACTGTATAAATATATATATATATATATATATATGGAGGAAAAGCAATTAAAAACCACATTGCATAAAATAAAAAATTTAAAAAATATTGCCAGTCACACTGATTGACATTTCAAAAGTCTGGTAGCTTTCCTGGATAGGTTTGTTTTATTGATTGATTAATGGATTTATAACTTTATCTCCATTATTGAACCATTTCTGCCACTCCCAGAAGACCTTATCTTTATAAACACTTCTATTAAATTGTGTTTTTTTTGTTTTGTTTTGCGGTACGCGGGCCTCTCACCGCTGTGGCCTCTCCCACTGCGGAGCACAGGCTGCGGACACGGAGGCTCAGCGGCCATGGCTCACAGGCCCAGCCGCTCCGCGGCACGTGGGATCCTCCCGGACCGGGGCACGAACCCGCATCCCCTGCACCAGCAGGCGGACTCCCAACCACTGCGCCACCAGGGAAGCCCCTAAACTGTGTTTTTAATGAAAGACAATAGTCTTTCAGGAAAAATTTCTCTGATACCTATTAAAATAATAATTTTTATCCTCACCATATTTGAATCTCTTACAGTACCCACAAAGGCAAAATGCAAATTTTGCATTTTTTTGTTTTTTATAATTTGTTTTTGATTAAAATGTAATATTTATTTAATATTATCTACTTTATTCTTCAAGTATAACGAACACTGGGCTTGATTCCTGAGACTTTAAATCCAGTTCTAAATTCTTTGTTCCTTTTTCTCTTAGTCCCCAAGCCTAATTTTACTCAAAATTTCTTCATGTATAGGTAAAAACTAGATTCTGCAAGAAGAACAAGCAGACATGAAGTTTGTGTATTTGGGGCAAAGCTGTTTGTTATCAGCTTCTGCTGCTTTTAATCTATAACACAGTTAAGAACAGGGCAATTATGCATAGTAAGTTTTCCTTTCAAAGGTAAAACACAAAAGAAGTCCTTGTCAAGAATTATTAATGTCTTAAGTAAAGTTCATCATAGCCAAAGCCATTCAAAGGAATAAATCTACCCAAAATAGGAAAGTGTGTGTGTACTTGTGCAGAAATAGTGAGGGAGGTGAGGGAGAGAAGGTGAAGGATTTGCTTTTTTTTTTTTTTACAAGGTAGAGAAAAAAATGAGTATTTCATAGGATGAAAGAAAACACAATCCCAATAATAAAAAAATCCTCTTTTAAGAAAATAAGCTTACATAAAAAGGAAAACTGGAGGTCAAAAATGAAAACCCAAGTTTAATTCAGAGAAGAATGTCATAGAATGTTACAGAAAGAGCCCTGCGTTTGGATCAGAGCTTGGAATTTAATGGAGCGGTAGCAGGAGGGCAGAGCATAGGAAAGCTATTTGACCAGAACTGCTATTTGTAAAAGGTGTTGCAAACTTCTAATTATTTGTATGTTATATGCATAAAAGGTTACACAATGACAATATCTACAAATTAATTTGTATATTATTTGATGTTAATTTTTCCTTTTTGTTTTGACATGGAAAATACCTTATGTGTTAAATATAAACATTGAAAATGTAGCACAGTTGTCTCATGTTGACTTGGCTTTTCCTTTCTTTCCTTTTTTAATGAGGCGGTGTCTAAAAATATCAAAGGGGGGCCAGATCATTTCAGGATTCTGAGATGCCAGGGTGCCACTTATTAGCTGTGTACACTTGGGAAACATACTTAGTTTCTCTGCAGCACAATTTTAGCATAAGGAAAGGAGAATAATAATACCTTCCTTATCTAAGTCCTTGGGTTGCTGTGAGATCCTATGTGTAAGTCACAAAGCACCTCAAAGGGGTAAGGGACTCCTCTTATTCTTCACTGCTGTAAAATGTGATTGTTACAGAGAACAACAGTCAGCTCTGAAGGGTCATTTTCCGGTAATCCAAGTTGTTTGTTCAGGAAATTTTGAAGCTAAAGGGTCAGATCTGTGCTTTCTATCATTTTGAGAGAGACACATCTCACAGACTCTTACCCACAAATTTACCACCAGATTCAATACTGATCATGGCTCTCCAGGTATCTCTTTCCAACAAGCCTTTCGAGAAAGTTTTCATGGAAATTTAATTTCTACCTAATTAATCTTGTTTCGCAAGTGACATTGAAATAAAGTTAAAGATACATTCTACTAAGGGGGAGAAGTGTCCTTAGACTTAAAAAACCACACATGCATGTGTGTAAGCATAAACACATACATACAGAAATTACATAAGCATAAAACATTAATAGAAATAATAAGATTAACTGATATATCATTATTAAACTTTTAAAAAAGGATATTTGAGGTTGGGTTCCCCAGGATGTAGAATTCTAGGAGCAGATTAGCTTGCAAGAGTACTTTGGGCATTAACAGCTATAGAGAAGTGAAGGAATCAGGATTGAGCAGAGGAAGGAATTGAACTGTGATGCACTTGTAGTAGAAACTTCAGCAGATCCTATGGGGAGCTCTGCAGTTGGCTTAGCCCTTCACTGTTTTCTCCCATTAAGGCAAGGAGGCAGGCCTTTTATACCCCTATATTGACTTGTCCCAAGCTATCCCAGTGAAGGAGGGTAACCCCGAAAGCAAGGTGGCTTTCTTTCGCTGAGGATAAGTCCCAGAGAGGGACTCAGCTTAGAGATAACAGTCACAAACACTCCCAGGACCTGGAGAGTTTAGTTCTTCAGTCCTGGAATGCGATCTGGGTGAACACCACCGAGTCCACTCCAGTCCACACCTTGTGCCTTTCAATTCCACATACATCATATAATCTGTTCTGGGAGCAGTCCCACTGTTCCTGGAGGAAGCTTACGAGGAGCTGGTTAATGAGATGAACTACAGGCAGCAACAGGGAAGCCAGTACTGAAGCCTGATATTCATTGTACTCCTGCTTCACCAGCCATTCAAGATTCCCTTCACCATCCACCTACACTGCTGTTAGCCTCACCTGGTAGAGGAACCCAGACCCTCATTCCTGAACGGTTACCATGCCCTTCTCAAGCTTTAGCCACTGAACTTGTCCATTTGTTATCAAAGTTGGGCAAGGGTACCAAGAGGTACCCAAGTGGATCATCTGAGTGCCAAGCACATTACTTACTGCCCGTATAAAAGCAGTCTTACCCCCTCTAGATGATCAGAATCATTCGCCAGGTTGATGACTCCCTTCCTTGCGTGCTGTTCTCACGACACAAGAAGAGTCAAGTGACTGCACAATTGCCAAAGCTTCAGCTCTAATGGGATTCTTTCTGAGTTCCCTGGCAGAAGCTTTCTCCCTCTGGTTACCAAGGCTCAGAGTTGTCAGAATAAGAAACACAAATTCTCTAAGTGGGTCACTGGGAGTGATAATTAAATAGGCCACTTTTATCTTCACTGCTTAGTTCTAGGATCAATGTGTTCTCTCTTTGGAAGACACAGCACTATATTTGGCTCTTAACTTGAGGTATATACAGTATTTCCCAAGGTGTCCTCTCCAAGCCTCAGGTGTTTGTTCAGCAGGCGGTACCACTGCTAAAATAACTGACAGCTCCTGGGAAATGTGGTTTGTAATAGTGCCAAGAGATCCCAAGAGGATAGGCTAATACCAGATCTACCCTGCCATGAGGTAGGTCAGTTATTCTGATGTTACCTTATATGGACTCACATGTCAATGGAGCAAATACCCTGCAAGTTCTTCAGTTGTGGAGCTGGCTCAGCTCTATTGGCAGAAAAGGCAAACTCATATCCCAAAGGGTATGCATATCAGTTAATTTGAATGGCAGCCTTTCCCAGGGTGGAAGGGGCCCTATTATAATCAATTTGCTATCAAGGAGCTGGTTGGTCTCCTCAAGGGCTGGTGCAATATTCAGGGCTCAGATTTGGACTCTGTTGTTAGCAGACTGAAATTTGGTAAAGGCAATCACTAGATTAGCCTCGGTAAATGGAATCCATAAAGTCTGGCTGATGCCTACTCTGTTCGTGTGCCCAGTGTGCCAGTGTTAGAATGGCTGATGGCAACTGGCTGAGTCACTCAGACTACTTGGTTGTCTAGTGTCTCGTCTATGTTGGATGTTCTCTAACTGGCATTGCTAAGCAGTAGAAAGTCCACCACGCTTCACGACCACTCCCCATCAGTTGTCCAAATGCCTGTTCCCCAGAATTTTTCATCCCCAATCTTCTACTCTTTCTTCTTCCAGGCTTCTGATTAACCAACCAGGCTATTTTCTACGCCCCATGTGTCTGTATTAGTCTTACCTCGGGCTACTTCTCTTTCCACACAAAGTATCAATGGGTAGCTAGGTGTATTGCCCAAAGTTCTGGCCTTTGGGATGAAATTTCCCTTAAAATGTCTTTCAGTGTCAGTCCTGAATGGACTATAGTATACCTCTGTCCAATTTCAGTTTGTATCTATATACTGAGCTGACCCATTCATGACCGAAGCTTGGTTTATTCCCTCCTCTGTCAGCTGGTCATAAGGAAGCTCCCCATATGTTCGTACGTGTCAGCTGAGGGAGAGGGCTTATACAAGAGTGGTGGGTACCATGAGGGTCTAGGTCTGGGCCACCCGCTAGTGAATCTCACTTATGACTTCTAGCCCTATTCTTGTCTGATCCCAGCTATACCACTTTCTTCTCACAGTGGATTACAGCTGGCCAGGCCAACATTATGATGTGGTGAGTCTGTCTGAACTCTACTCACGATAAACATTTCTAGTTGCACAGCCGCTGGCTGTCCCATGGTCAAGCATTATCTCTTTACCAGGGCCCGGTAGCATATGGGAGGTGTTTTTCAGAAAGTTAGTAACAATTCTTTGATCTAGATGGCATGGTCTTACCACACTAGCACTTTACTGTAGGATGAAGGGTATTCTGGCACCTGGGGTATATTTTTCAGCCTTTAGGGCTTCTGTTAAGCACTCCTAAACAAAATGAAATGACAAATTTGACATCTTGTTACATGTATATTCTTGACCTCATTAAGGTGGAAGGATAGATCTTGGGGCCACTCTTCAGCATAGCTTACACTTATCAAGGCTTATAGGAGTAGAGCTGAAAGGAACAGAGGGAACTTTTATAGGTTTCAATGGCCCTTTTCTTCTAATCATTCTGAGAATCTAAAAGGAAACATGTACAAAGTATTATCAGTGTCCTCTAAGATGCCCTCATATGCTGAAATTAAAGGCAATGTCTACTTCAACTAAGCCTTTAAACAAAGCTGGTACAAACACAAGAATCAATCAAGTGATTCTATTGAACGTGAGAAAAGGTGAAAGGCAACGAAAATGAGGTCAGAATCAGAACTGGAGCAGACTGCCCATGACTTTTCTTTCTTCTTTCTAAGGGTATAAAAGCATACAGTTTCTTCATTGTCTGTGTGAAAGGACTGTTTACTTTGCATCTAACACAGAATAAGGAGAGCCTTTCTATTCTGATTACTGTAAAATGAAGCATTCCTAACCCATCTGAGTGATGGCATTGTCTTCTAATAGGAAAGGTATTTTGTGTTTACCAAAGTACAGCCTATCTAGAAAAATTGTAAAATAGCAGAAGCCTAAATGAAGACTTGGAGGAAAATTAGGGTATTATTTAAACAGGAATTACACATGATATTGTACTATAGAACCTAAGACGGAGCAGGAAAACGTTTAAGGGGAAGGGATTTTCCTGTTCTTAAAGAAACATGTATGTTATTAGAGAATTCTGAGCCCTGCAGACTTGAGTTCACTGTAGCAAAAAGGCTCCGCAAAAGATGAAATCATCTGTATTATATTATGAGCAGTCAGGCCAGTTGAAAACGGACATTGAGTTTGCAATGTGGTAGATATTAGCAAACACTTAAGAGAAACCACAAAAAACCTCATGCATTGGCCTGGAGTAAGCCTTCAACATCTGCTCAGGCCCTTCAGAGTCTACACTGCTGAGAACATGTCAGTTGGTTGGTCATTCCTCTGAACTTGAAGCCAGATGAGCAAATCCAAGCCATTTTATGGTACAATCATTCAAATCATTCCAGTATGTTACAAGACTTTTTGCCTTTGCCTTGAGCTTCAAAAAGAATTAGGCAGCATTTGCAACACTTCACACATTCCAAGGAAACGATTGGATCCAATTGCAAAAGTTTTCAAGTTCAGATGAATTTTTAATGTATAATTTATGCTGAACATCCAACTTAAAATGATACTTTGCTATAGAGTCATGGTGCTACAGTACAGCAAGGCAGTTACTGCTCTGCTTATTATTTTATCACATATGCTATTTATATTTATTATTTTTATTTAATAAATACTGATTTTGAAGTGATGCTAATCCTTTGACAGTCTCATCATAGGCTTCATCCAAATGGAGTAGATTCACCAATCAAGTTTAAGGTCTACAGAAGGGCACGTAAAGATGACCATACAATGAGAGGAATTCATTTACATCAAAATTTTCAACAAATGCTTTTAAAAAATATATTTTTTACATTTATGAGGCTGAAAACAATGGAGCAGATATTTGGGTTATTTCACTGCAGTGACATGTATTGTCTTGCTATCCATGAAATATCTCAAAATACATCATCTTTGTTTGAGAATCTTTATAAGTACACTGATATACGCAGGGCTGGAAGTGAATACCATCCTTTCACTGCAGAATTAATCTCATTCTCAGAAGCAAATTATTTTATGGAAGCCCTAAAATATTTAATGCGTGCCTAACAGCCTCAGTGTTTCACAGTTAGGTTAGAGTTTCTCCAGTGTTTTTCCTGTTAAATTATTGCTGCCTGGAAGGAAGTGGGAGTAGGGGAGAGAGAGAGGATGGGGGGAAAGGACTTTGCAGAAATTTTAAGTTGATTCACAAAATGCTCTTTTATGTTTTTCCTGAAATTCTGAGATGCTTAGTCTACTTTTTCCCCTTTCAGAGTTAGGATAAAAACAACAACGTTTGGACCTGTTCCTATGTGCCAAGAGGTATGCTTAATCCTCTATTTGCATTATTTTTTAATGTTTCCCCAAAAACAACCCCATGGAATCTGGGCTGCTATTATTATTCCTATTTCCCCTGTTAAGGAAAGTGAGAATTACAGAAATCAAATAACAATCTTGAGCTTGTACTCCAAGGTATCCAGAGGATCCAAAGCTTAAAGTCTAGTTAACACCAAATATTCTTGAATGAACAGCTAAAAAGAATCAAGTGTATATTATGATGTTGAGCTTATTGAAATCCACATCCTGGGAGTCAGGATACTAGACCACAACTATATAAATCCCCTAAATGGTTAACTGGGTTAACTCTCAGCTAATTGATTTTCTTTTTCTGGACAAGATTTTTTAAAAGAAAAAAAAGAAAACGTAAAGGTAGGTCTTACTCATTTGGAGTTTTGGAGCTGACAAACCAAAGATCCTTGAATCCTTTTCAAGCAGCTGTAACCATTAGATGATTAGTTGGCTCTGTAGAAATCACAAGGGAATTGGCGTTTCCTGCTCCTGAAAAGGAGTACAGAAATTAATGGTCTGCTTCTCCACTCAAATGTGAGCATCTTAGGATGCCTGAATTCTCTTCTGGGTTTTGCTAAGAAAATGTCTAACTCATATTTGCAAACTTAAAGAGTATTTTGTGAAAACACACTGATATCTTGAGCCTCAGCACTTGATCCACATCTGCAACACCCCAGAGATTTAGGAACCTAGGAAGAGTCTTCCATCCCTTTTTTACCCTGCACTTTATTTTCAAGTCAGTTCCTGGGACCAAATAATGCCATAGCTCTGAGGCACCTTAGAGAGCATCCAGCTCAGTGTCTCCTTACTGGAACTACTTTGGGAATTCAAAGGCTTCCTAAGGAAGACTACAGAAAGGCTAGTTTTACTGGAATCACATTCTAATAGGTCAATTACTCTGTACTCTTTGTTTACCTCACTTGCCCAAGGAGATACTAGAGGTCTCAGAGTTTACCTTCTCTAATTATCTTTCACAATCAGCCTTTGCTTAGCTTACACAATGAAAGCTATCTCACCTTCTTTTGAAATGTTTCTTGGGTGAGCTACCCAGGAATGTAAAATCCTCTGGAATGCTAAACAAAAGGGCAATTTAAGAATGGAGAGCTCCTGAGGGCAGAGCTCCAGGAGAACAAAGTATAAGAGAATTTTCTCAAGTGCTACTTATTCTCATATAAAGATGAAACAAATGAACGCCAAAGAAGTTAAGTGACCTACTGATGATCAGTGCAGCTACAAAGTAGAGGATTTTAGGTTTGAAATAGCATATGTCTGCTGGCTGCAAAGCCTGCCACCTCCCCTCCTTACCGTATTGCCTTAAAGCATGTCGAGACTGGTAAGTCTGGTACTAAATGTCTAAGTTCATTATTTTTTTTCCTTATCTTACCTTTCAGTATTCAAGTCTAAAATGGAGACGGTCACAAAAAAGTCAAAGATTCCAGTGGAATTAAAACTATAGCCACACTGCCTCAGTATAGCCAATATATGGCATTACCCTCTAGACTAATACTTCTTTTCTCCTTAGAAGTATAAAAGATAGAATTACAAAGGGTCGTATTATACACGCTCTAAGCATTAACTGCAAGTGGGAGTTTAATAGCTAGTTTTTTAGCCAATTTTTGTAATGGCAATTTTCCTCCCTTTCTGTGCTCTCTGACCGTTTCTCCAACCTAATTTGGTTAACAAGCAAATTGTGCTTTCAATTGCCTTTACTTAGCCTGGGCAGGTAAGTAGTTGAGAGTCATTTTACATTTATTTCCTGTTTTTTCCCTTTTGAGAGGACTTCCCAGAGCTGTGTCACACACCCTCCATCTCCCCAAATTGCATTCCTTCAGGAAAACCCTGCCAAAACTTGGTAGTGAGAGATTTCCCTTAAAAACCTGGGCATGAAGCTGAAAAAGTTTTCTGACCCAAGAGAAGCTCCACCAACTCCACGTTCAGTGACATATCCCATATGTGATATGATTCAGAAATGGAAGAAAATACAAATTAACTTATTTACAAAACAGAAATAGACTCACAGAGACAGAAAATAAACTAATTGTTACCAAAGGGGCAAGGGGGTGGCAGGAATAAATTAGGAGTTTGGGATTAACAGATACACACTACTATACATAAAATAGATAAACAACAAGGACTCACTGTACAGCACAGGGAACTATATTCAATATCTTATAATAACCTATAATGGAAAAGAATCAGAAAAAGATATATATTCATATATATATATAATATATATACAGCTGAATCACTTTGCTGTACACCTGAAACTAACCCATTGTAAATCAACTATGCTTCAATAATTTTTTTTTAATTAAAAAAAAAGAAATGGAAGAAAATAAGAAGGAAGGAGGGAGGAAGGAAAGAAGGAAGGGAAGGAGGGAAGGAAGGAAACTGGGAACCAAGGGTCTGAGTCCTGATTTACGTTTTACCACTGCCTCACTCTGCATACTTGGGCATTCTCTTTACTTCTCTTGCTTTCTGTTTATATAATCTGTAAAAATGGATTAATAATTCTATCTTTATAAATTGTTTAGAGGGTGATATGGGATAAATAAGTTAGTTGCCGAGTTCAGTTCAGTTTCTTGTGCAGAATAAACTCTCAATAAATTACATGTAGCATTATTATGGACTTAGAGATGAGATGTGACTCTGCAATGAAATTCTCATTTACTCAGCAGAACTTACTTAGGGAACGCATTTGGCTCCTATCTGGATAGACCAGGTGAAGGGGTAGTCCTTCATCCAAAAAACAGACCAATCTTCCCTTCTCTCCAACTCATACATTATTATTTCTGGAAGAAATATTATTTAGTAGAACAAGTTCAAGCTTCCATTTCCCAATGGAGAGACATTGAGAGAATGGTGAGAACAAGAGAAACAAGGAGTGGACACATGGATAAGTTATCATCGATTTTGTGGATGAATATTCAAATAAATGACTACTGAACAAAATCAACCCAATCAAATGCAAAGTATATACTTTCAGATATGTTTGAGTTGTGTTTCAAGGAATTTATCAAGCCACCAAGCTTTTATTTCAAATAGATGATAATAAGTGACATCAAAAACTGTTCTTTTCTATGTTTGTTAGGTATTTTTTAAATGTTATTTAATTATTTTTTTAATTTAATTTTATTTATTTTTGTATACAGCAGGTTCTTATTAGTTATCTATTTTATACATATTAGTGTATATATGTCAATCCCAATCTCCCAATTCATCCCACCACCACCTATTTTATTTGTATTAATTCATTTAATCTGTACAACAGAATGAGATTGATAATAATATTATTACCCGAGATTGGCAATAATATTTGAGATTCGTAACAATATTATTACCTATTTACAGAGGAGAGCTTATAGTTCAGGAAGGTTATGTGATTGACCTATTTCACACATCTCATAAGTGGTGGAGCCAACATTTGGATTAGGCATTCTGGTTCCAGAGTAGCTGCCTTAAACAGCAGCATATACTGCCTATAATTTTCAAGATAATTAGAGGTAAGGGAAGAGGAGAAAAGAACGGCACATCTCTGAGTGAGCTTACTTACCTAAACAGCAATTTTCATTAAGATCTCCTTTCTTAATGAATATTATAGTGAATGTAAAATATTTCATGAAAATAAGAATTTACTGCTGTAGGAATTTTTAAAAATTAATTAACTTATTTATTTATTTATTTTTGGCCGCATTGGGTCTTTGTTGCTGCACCCAGGCTTTCTCTAGTTGCAGTGAGTGGGGGCTACTCTTCATTGCTGTGCGCGGGTTTTTCATTGCGGTGGTTTCTCTTGTTGTGGAGCATGGGCTCTAGGCGCGCAGGCTTCAGTAGTTGTGGCGCACGGACTTAGTTGCTCCGTGGCATGTGGGATCTTCCCGGACCAGGGTTTTAACCCATGTCCCCTGCGCTGGCAGGCAGATTCTTAACCACTGCGCCACCAGGGAAGTCCCCTGCTGTAGGAAATTTTATGATCATTCCACTGAAACAGGTCATCTTAGGGACAAAGAAGAGTCAGCCTTTAAGCTTAGTACCCTAACCAGTCTGGTACAACTTCAAAGGAATTAACATACTTCAAAAGCAAATGCAGGATTCACTTGTGTGCAAATAGCAATAAGAATAACAAGGACAATAATTTACTCTGGCTGCACAGAAGTCACAGTGTTCCTATTTCACTTGCAGAATCTCCAATATATTACTAAGTATCAAACATATGAGAAAGAGACTAGTTTGGTTAGGTCACCTTGTACTTGGCCTAGGTGGAATTGCTCTCCATAGAATATTGTTGGAAAGTATAGAAGAAAAGTTATCACAGCAGAATCTGCTAAGGAAATATACCTAGAGCCAGAGATTGGATCAGGGCCACTGTTATACAGACTGAGTCTGAGTCGATTAAAATGGCAATGTCCTATCTGTGGAAGAACACAATTATAGCACCAAGCCATGTCCATAACTTGGGAAATAAATTGAACAGGCACTGCAGCTGTTTTCATGGAATGGGTGCAGAGTGTTATATAGAATTGAGCTTTCACCAAAAAATACAAAAGAGGAAACTGATTCAATACTTATGAAATTAAACCCTTACAGATCATTTTTCCGATTGTGTGAATATGTTTGCCCACTATTTTATTTATTTTTAAGAGTTTTCCAACAATGTACCCTCAGTTTGGGATAATAAATTGTTGAATTTAATTGAATGGAAAGAGAAATTCCTGTGGCTTGGAATCATTGCTTCCTTGTTTCAGAATTTCCTAATACCTTCAGGGCAAATTTGGTGATGAATTTCTAAAATAAAGCAATTTCCAGAAAGTTCCATCCAACAAGGTCCAAGTATTTCCTACCCGTGGATAGAACATGAATCCCTAGGTTCGGCTGAGCTATCTGGAAAAAGATATCTAACTTCTCAGTTTCCTTGGCTGCAAAAGAGGGATAAATTAATACCTAAATCCAGGGTTCCTGAAGATTAGATGCAGTAATGATGTAAGCCCTCAGTCAATGCCTGGCACAAACACTCAATATATATTATATTAAATCAGCTGAGTGGCTGTTCTAGTTGAGAATGCTTTTCCTCTCTGACATACAAACTATTGTGTTCTATGGACAAGATAATCCTAAATCCCTTATACTACCATTTTGCAACTTTTTTGATTTTTAGGAGGTGGTATGTTGCTGTGAAATTATTTCTGGGTCAAGGTAAAATACCTGGGCTCTAGTCATAAAGCTGTCACAGGACAGGGGATTTGAATGAGCCATTTTGCTTCCCTGTGTCTCTATTTTTCTCATATCTAGAATGAAAATCATGTCCTTGCAAATATCTTTTGAAAAGAAACCATTTAAATAAGAATCAAACCAGTGGTAAAATCTCTAACCTGTCTAATGTCTTACCAAGACTAATGGTCCTGACCCACTAATGAAAGATAATTCAGTAATCAATTTCTACACTTTCTAAACCACTCTCTCCAGTGGTTAAGGACTCATGCTTAGGTGGGGTTAAGCATGCAATAAGTGGACATGGAACTTAGTAACACTAACTGGACCAGAAGTTAACTTAACCATGGCCCCTGAAAATGTCCTTAGAAGTTTCCTAAACCAATAGAAACATGGTTAGATGTACAGAAATGGGCACTGCAGGCAAGCTTTTGGCTCTTTTATCACTCTGAAAAGGAAGGAGCACATGTATCACCCCAACCTAATTGTTATTGAAGCTATTTCAGCATATTAGCTGCACAATATAATGAGATAAGCATGAAAGATGGAATTCTAGGTTTAGAATTCAAGTACTAGCCCTGCCACTTTCTAATGAATTAAGTGCTCACTTTCCACATTCTAGAATGGGGGAAATAAATAATACTTTTTTAGTGTTGCTTTGAAGATTAATTGGCAAAGCACATTTAAAGGCCCTAATCTAATTACAGCTCCTAAAAGATAGTCAGTTAATGTTAGTGCTTTTCCTTCTCCTCCAAGATCAGCTGACTCTCACTGTCCAAATTTATGGAAGAGGAAAAAGAAACAAACTTTAGGATGAAAAATAATTTTCTAAATCAACTTAATTTTGTGTCAAATTTTTAGGCCTGAGAATAATACATCTTTGACCTCCGCCTGGTGATTTATAATCAGGGAGAAATGCCTGGTTAGTTGTAGAAACTGTTAAATTTCTAAAGGATGCTACATATATAAATCTAAATGTCAGATATCTATTTATTCAGAGGCTCTGTTATCTCATTTTTCTATCCTTGACTCCCACTAATAAGTAACTCCTCTTCCAACCCTGATATCCATCTGGTGTTCTAGCAACTCAAGGCAGGTCAAGGTTTTACAACACCACCACAGCTAACCCACAGGTGTGTGAGAAAAAATGATTGCTGTCAAAGCTGCTGAGCTTTGGCGTGGTTTGTTACACAGCAATACTTAACTGATGATACGCTCTGCATAAAGTGTGTCTTCACCTTTATAGTCTCCAGTACGTATTTCGTTTCTCAGTTGCCTACTGCCATTAAGGCAACGCCACAGATTTTTGATACGGTACACATTTAAGATACATACTCAAATTTAGTAGCACTACTAAGTGAGGGCTAGCTGCTTTAACAAGGAGACCTCAACATGTAGGATAGTTCAAACCTCTTCAACAGGACTGGGCAGGCAAGCAAGCTGAAGTTGCTTGGTTTTTAAAAGTTCTGAGAGTCATCTTCATTTCCTCAAGCCCAGAAGTTAAAAAGGGCATGGAGGATGTATCAGAAGGGTTTGTGATCCAAGCCTAGAAGTGGCATACTTCATTTCTGCTCATATTTTATTAGCTAGAACTTATTTGTACAGCCACACTCACTACAGAGAAGAACAGGAAATGTATTTTAGTTGAGTGCCAGGAAAAAGAGTATAACGTGCGGTTTTGGTGATCAGCTAGCAGTCTCTGCCACACCCCACACAGCCCTTTTCTGAGGTGAGGAAAAGAGCTGATAAGGGCACCCTTTGCTTCTTCACTTAGGGATCTTTTAACTACTAAGATCTCTATTGCTGCTGCTGCCACACCTACTACTGCTCCATTTCCTATTTCCTACGACCTTTTGTTGAGTTCTCACTGCCTTCCAGGCACTTAATATGCTTATTTTAGTTATTCCTAATATTACAGATGAAGAAAATTAGATTAAAAAAATAAGTAGAAGAGTCAGAGAAAAAACTGTTATGTCACATTCCAACTCATTATATTGTATATCTGAACATAATCAAATTTGTCTTAGATGATCTCAAGTATTTAAGTGAATGAACTATAGTTCTTCACATACACACACACACACACACACACACACACACACACACACACACACACAAATGTTAAAATCCCTGACAGTGGCAATGACAAGCTTGCTTGAGCTAAAGAGACAGGTGATTTTTCATGTTTCTCCTCAAAAAATATACTGTATTTCTCAAAATTCCTTGGAAACTGGAGGCCATATTACTTATTTCCAAGATATCAAATTTCAGTAATTTAATCAAAGTTGGTCAATGCAGTAAGAAAAAGAATTCAGTTGAAAAGTGTCTATTGATCCCTTAAAGAGAAACAATTAATGGCAAATACTTGCATTTCTTGTATGTATATAACTATAATTTGAGAAATATATTTAATGAGTAAGGCAAAATCACCCAGCTAGTTAGTGTAATCTCATTCAGAATTAGATAGTGCTTTGCCTATTTCTGATGATTGGGGGAAACTACTATTCTAAAAATGATTGAAAAATCTTTTTATGACAGTCATAAAATAGGAAGAAAACAATAACATGATGCAGTTACATGATTGTAAAGCTAGAAGAGACCTAAAAACTGTCTGATTCATTCATTTTCAAATTTTAATTTTGTTCTGCTTGGAAGGATTGAGTCCAGATTTTAATCCACTCTATCCTCCTGTTCCTATCATATTCCACTGTTACATCTAGAGAAGCATAATAGAACATCTAGAACTCATTTGAGAACTACTTGAAACCCCACTGATTTTATTTTACATGTAAGGAAATAAAAAAGTAGACAAAGTAGGAGAATGATTGAAAGTCATTCAGACAATCAAAAACTCAAGTGGTATTTTGTTTCCTTTTTCCTCAGGTTAAATATTTCATTACCTACTGTAAGAGGGCAGGAAATGGAGGAGAATAGGGCGGTATGCTTGAGGAGTGGAAGATAAGAAAAAAAGAGAGAGTATACTATTACACTTCACTGTGATGATGCAGCTGCTGTTACAAGGGGTCCAATATGTGCCAGACCCTCCATAATCTCACTAAATATGATAAGTCAATTTTTTTTTAGTGTGGAAGGGTGACAAAGATGGGACGGACAGTGACCTAGAGGCACCAGGAGCATCAATGCTGCAGTACATCCCCATCCATGGAAACATAAGAAGCATGGAAACAAGCACGCATGTGCGCGCGCGCACACACACACACACACACACACACACACACACACACATTTACCCGCCTAAACCAAGACAAAGAATAAATAAGCAGTGTGGGATTATGCTGTGAGGGTTTCAAAACTCACATAGAATAGATATTTTTACTGTATGACGAAATTGAGTCATTTAGGCTCTTTGTCAAGGAAGTGTTTTTAAGAATATTAGTGTAAAGAATGAATTGGAATTAGAGCAAGTAGAAGGGTATGGGAATTAGTAAAACGTAAATATGCAGAAGACTTCGAAGGGCGTTACATAGCTTGTTGTGTAAGTACATGGCTTGTCACTTATTCCTGCTGGCTCACTCTGGCTTCCAAATTGATCAAAATGAAATAATTTAACTTAAGAATGACATGGCCCTTAGCTATTTGAAAATATCTTTCATTGTATTTGGATGACACTAAAGGCCAAATATGTAAGTATGTCATTTTACTTCGGCTTGAAGATTTACCCAAGAGAATGGAAGAGTGGCCTTTCTTCTTTGGTCTTCACCTCTTAAATTCAGGAATTCACAACAGCTTCCTCTATCATATGCCCTGACCGCCTCTGAGTTTCTCGTTAGTCCTCTGGATCTAGTTCAAGACAATATAATTTGGAGATTTTTTGAATAAAGAAGTGGAGACACCTAAACAAAACTATCATGTAATGTCCAATAATCAATTTTATGTCCAAGACCAATTACGGAAAGAAGGCAATCGTTTTTTGGGGTTTTGGGGTTTTTTTTTTGTTTTTTTTTGCAGTACGCGGGCCTCTCACTGTTGTGGCCTCTCCTGTTGCCGAGCACAGGCTCCGGACGCGCAGGCTCAGCGGCCATGGCTCACGGGCCTAGCCGCTCCGCGGCATGCGGCATCTTCCCGGACCGGGGCACGAACCCGTGTCCCCTGCATCGGCAGGCAGACTCTCAACCACTGCGCCACCAGGGAAGCCCAATGCAATAGTTTTATATCATTTATTTTGGGGAAATGTTTTATATACTAACTAGGAGATGAACCCAATAATGTAATCATGTTTTCATATGTAAAATTACTAGGATAATCAAAAAAGTAAGCCAAGGAAACAAAGCTTTGCTTGGAATACTATAATTTGGGGTATTTATATTTATGAGATTTGGTGTTGCTGGCCTCACTTTAAAGGTGAAGACTATTAAATAACTATTGGAGATGTAACAAAAGGACATTGAGGCAAATTCCAATCCATAGTGCAGTAAAGATAGAAGAAGGAGGGAGGTTGTAAAACAGAAGGATCAGGCCATAGCCTTTCCTCTACCACTGCTTATCCTAATACCTTAGGGATCCACCTGCCTGGGCATCAGACAGCATACCTTTAAGACAATGATAGTCACACCTTACCAGTCCGAAGACAGAGGGCTGAACCAGAATTTCTCTGAGGTCCCTTCCAGTTATAAAACCCAAATCTAAATGCTGGTAAAAACTTAAAGGAGGGAGGTGACTAATAACCCGGGCCTCCATGACAAGTAGAAGTTAGAGTTCTGAAGATTTTCCCATGTTTCTCCCATACTCCCTCTAGGCTGGATCATGAGATGTACTAATTACCAGTCATAGTGGATTGTACTACCCTTGGCCAAATGGTCCAGTTTAGCTGCTCCCAGTAGAATGGTTATGTTATCTGTTATCTCCACCTTACTGAACCCAAGAGTGTCCATGTGATATCCTTTGGCCAAGGGAATGTAAGCAAAAGTGGCTATGATTCCTTCATGAAAGCAATGCTCTCCAAATAGTGAATAACGTAGGACTTAACTGTAGGGTGACCAACCTTCCTTGTTTACCCAGGTTTGAGAGGTTTCCTGGGATGTGGGGCTTTCAGTCCCAAACTGGGATGAGCTTCTCACCCTTGTTTTTAAATGATAAAAGCTCCCCAAAGTGCCTGGTATAATGTTGTCCCACGGCTGCTTAGGATCTCCTGTCCAATACCATTTTTAATCTGCTTCCGTACAAACTTAACATTTCTGTGTTCCATGTCCTCCTATTAAAGGGTTACCAGAAATCTGATAAACCTACAATATTCCATATGAGGTCTCTCCTCTCTGAAAGCACTGCCAATTTAATAGGCATCTTCAAGACCTTATCTCAAAGACATATGGAAGTGGAAACATGAAGGTAAGAGATTTTGGAGACTGCAAGAAGATGCTCAATGATCCTCAGTTCATACCATGCACACTGATATAGTGTAGTAAACACAGTTCTGGATTTGCATATATTAGATATAGCTTCAAGTCCCCACTCTTCTACAAAATGGTTCTGTGACCTTGAGATGGCCACTTAACCTCTCTGAGTTTGGGTCCTCATGTTTTAGAAATGGAGCGAAAATAACATGGAAAGAATTTTGTAAACTCTTAAAAACCTGTAACATAGTATTACTTTGCAGTGCATTTATAAAGACTGACCACATAGCTAAATCATATTCTATTCATTTCCCAAAGTATTTTTTTTAATTTAATGATCATTTCCCTTACCCAAACTCACACCCATGTATAGCAAAAGAAGAATGGGCAGGTAGTATCTACCCTACACCCATAAATACAGATATGATGTCAACTTATACCAGGGTACGATTCCAACTTGGTCAATAAAACATGGGTAATAATGATTAGAAATGCATATTTGACAGTGTAGAGGGCAGTATGGGTGATAGGGAGGAGTTAGGGTAGTAGAAGAAAAAGCAACTCGTCATTATTCTGAATCTCTGTACTAGAAGGCAAAGAAAAAGTACACCAGAACTCCTAATAAGTGCATTTTCGCTTTAAATGGGAGCTGTTAACTCCCCTGTCTGTCTGTTAACTCTGCTATCACAAAATACCACAGAATGGGTGCCTTGTAAACTACAAACATTTATTTCTCACAGTTCTAGAGGCTGGAAGTCCAAGATAAATGTGCCAGCAGATTCAGTGTCTTGTGAGAGCCCATATACTGGTTCATAGACAGTTGTCTTCTCACCGCAACCTCACGTGGTGGAAAGCACAGGAGAACTCTCTGGGACCTCTTTTATAAGAGCACTAATCCCATTCATGTGGGATCCACCCTTATTACCCAATCACCTCCCAAAGGCCCTACTTCCAAATACCATCACATTGGGCATTAGGTTTCAAAGATGATTCATCTAATTTGCCCCTCCAAACCTATACCCTATTTGCTCCTCCCTACTCTGTGCCCTTGTATGAATTACATCAACGGGTGTCTTTGCCCTCTGGCTCCAAATGCAAACACTGGCAGAGACTGGAGGAAGGGAAGTAAGATTAGAGTATTTCCCTCCTGAATGAACCATTTTCTTGAATGGTTGCTGGGGAGTTGACTGTATCCCTCACCTGAAAGTCACAATTCAGGTCAAAGTAGCCTTCTCCACGTGACTCATTCCAGGTTCCCATCATCTCTGATTTAAGGCGATGACAGCACTGTGGTGTTACTGTCCCAGGGACATTTTGCTATCAACTTGTGGTTTCCCTACACCTTGTTAAACCTTCTTCAAATAAGCCATTTTGAGAACACAATTTATTTCCTACCAACCCTTGAAAGCATTCAAGTACCTACTCTGTGTCAGATCTGTCTTAACTACACTTGTTTAGATATAGATGTTCTGTTTGTTTTTTGGTATGTAAGAATCATTATTTTCATTTATTTATAGTAACACTTTGTATTGATTATGTCATTGAAAGAGAGTCTCTCTCTTGATTCTGCCTGCTTTAATCCTGATAAGAAATAAATTAGACTTACAAGATCCAGTTGTTCTACAGAACAGAGTCTTGACCAGCCTCTCTGGACACTGGTTTCAATGAAGGCTACCGAAAAGCTTACAAACAGAGTCTCCTGTCCTGTGCTTTCCTGCAAGATAAGTGAAACTGATTGCTGGATAGCTTCCAAAGTGCTGTTTTAAAGGCCTGGATTCTCTCTCATCTTTCAGGCCGTTTCCAACTAACACATGTGAACAATCTGAGCCCTGCCAGTGCATTTCCTGGCAGACACAGCATGTGTCACTTTTATTGCTCATTCAGACTTGGGAATTGAAGTGAATGCAACAAATGCTTACTGAGCCACAATTTCGTGCAGAAGCACTTTGTTAGGTGCTGTTGAGAGTACAGAACTAAATTATTGTTATCAGGAATTTAGGAAACAGTTTTTAAATTGAAACAGTGACTATTAGTTGTTACACAGCTTTATGTTTCAAACTTTTACCAGCTATTTATTCACTGTTTCATTTCATTTAAATTTCAGAAAAATCCTGCAAGGGAAGCAATTATTTTTATTTTTATGAATGAAAAACAAGGAGGCTCAGAGATGTTAAGTATGTTACCCATGATTACACAGCTAGTAAGTGGAAAAATTAGGATTTGGATCCACTGGTCCAGGTGAGCCTGGCGCCAAAGCCCATGTTCATCACCATAAACCTAGAAAATGGCACTAGTCTTATTCTGGATTCAAAACAGCTGAGGAAAATGATCTTGCAAAATGTCAGCTGCCCATCGAATCTTACTGCCTTCTCCCTTTGAGCAGCTGGCAGAACACAGGCAAATTATACCATAAATGTGTACAATGATGGTTTCTGAGGGGATGGGTTCCAGGACCCCTGCCGGGATACCAAACGTTGCTGATGCTCAAGTCCCTTACATAAAATGTGTGCAGTACAGGAAGCTGTCTGCTTCTGCAAATTCCGCTTCTGCGGGTTGGGTTCAACTAACTGTAGATGCAAATTCAAACCTCACCTATAAGGAGGGCTGACTGTATTGACTCCTGCAAGGTGAGTCAGGAAAAAAAGGTTGGGAAGGTAGGGGAGCATGTCTCCTCCTAGGTTAAGTCTGCCCAACAATCAAAGGGTTTTTACAGACAGGCTCTCAGACATGGTGAAGCGAAGCCTGGAGAAAATACAGGATGCTTTCATCCAAATGGAAAAGCATAGAAAGCTCCTGATTATTCAGTCTTATTGTATGCATAGTTGGCTGGTAGACAGAGAATATTAGAGTCTCTTTTCAATGTACTAGGAGGACTGATGAATTAAGGGAAAGTGTAGTGATTTCTTCAGTTAGACAAAGAATCCCTTTTTTAATATGATTAATCATTCACTTCATTAATCTTATTTCAAGATGTTACAAAGAAATGTTTCTTTCTTATTATCACACATTACTAGTGTGCCTTTTCCTGGTTACATACCATACTGGTATGCAACTATGCCCCAGAAATTTCCTGTTTAAAAATAGGAGCCTAAAATAGAAGAATTAAATAATTGACACTGTGATAAAGCTAGTTTCTCTCTCTCTCTCTGCTCTAGTACAAAAAATTGCTCCTGGGAAAAACCAATTGCTGGTCCCTTCCTACCACAGAAGCCTTGTTGGGTCTGCATTATAATTCAAGCAATAAGTGATCTAAATTCTTTAGAAGAAAAAAATTTCAAAGGGCCCTCTCTTCTGTTCCACTTTTTAAACAGGAAACATATTTTGCTTTTTAGCCAAAATGACCACATCATTTGCATCTTGGGAAGCAAATGAAGTTTTTTCCCAAAGTTGAATACGATTTCTTAAAGGAGCTCTCCATAATTAATGAGTAGAACCAAATGTCTTTGTACAGGCCATCCTTTTTCAAGATGAAATCTGGCTTGAATGGCAGCAGGTGGATGGTGGAGATGGTCAACTGTGCACGTGACTCAGAAACAGAAGAGAAGTTAGCCTTTAACTTCTATCTGCTCTTCTTTTCATTCACTTCTTTTGGAGCCGGGAACTTGTCCCAGGGCTTCAAAGTATCAAGCATGGAATACGTACAGTGGTTGTGTATGTACTATGGAGTGCAGAATCCAGTGAGCAAGGACAGGCTGGTGATGCATGTTCTGTACAAGTCTTACCATAACATACATTCCAATCCTCCTTCCTAGATTCTGTTAGCGCTCTTTTGCCTGACATGGTGTGAAATGGAGGGTTGATTCAGGACATGAGCTAGTTATATGACTTTGGGTAAGTCCTTTCCCTATGTCATTTCCCCGAATCTCAGGTGTTTCCTTTGTAAATTGCATGAAGTGAGAGTAGACAAACCTTGCTTTTCTCAAACTCTAATATTCCATACACTAAAAAGCAATAGTTTTCATCAGATTCTTCCTCATGGCAAAACAATGTCTTCAGAGGAAGTTTTGAGCTGCCAGTGTGAACATCAGAATTTCTTAGTATGGAACGTAATTGCCATCAATATGATGACTGGATCACTGTTGTTCTGGCCCCTGATTTCATATCTTGTTCCATGTGTAGCAATGGCCAAAGCTCATACTTTGGAAGAACTGAGATATTGATGACCACCCATGGTGAAGTTTGGCCACTGCATCTGAAACAAAATAAGATTAAGCAATGTACTTGGAAGGCAAGGGTTTACTATAAATTCATTTTGCCAAGTGTGGGTGCCAGCTAAAAATTGTCACTTGCCATTTGCTTCTACAAGGATTAGGTCACTAGCCACTGCAGCCACTGACCTTCAACACAGCCCGAAAGGAGTTCAGGGTGGAGATCAGGAATGAGGCTCTCTGTGCTCTGGGGGAAACTGGCAGAAGAGGCCTTCAGATAGGTAGATATTTTCAGAAGATGTTATGAGCCCAATATCTTGCATCTTCTCACATCTAGAAAAGCACTCAAATCATAAACGGGGACATCTGCTCCTCGTGACTGGCCACAAGCCTTGCCAAACTGTGTGCCTGACTGCACGTAACCCCCCTTACCAAAATCCCATATATACTGACCTCCCTGTCACAGACACCTTTTCAGAGCAGGTCCTCAGAGCTATCCTAGATGCTGTCTCCCAGGTTATGGTCCTCATTTTGCCCCAAGTAAAACTTAACTCACAGCTCTCACATTGTGTACTTTTTTAACAGGGGATAACACTATTTGGAAAAGACTGTAACAGAATTTGGCCAGAATAAACTGTATTCAATATTAGGACTGGCCTGGTGAGATATATTCTCCAAGACTTTGGTTATTACAGTTGGACACTACAGCTGTGATGTGTCATCATTGATAAGACAGTTAAGTCAGTTTCATGTTTCCCAAATATCAGTCATGCATATACCAGCTGCAGAAATTTTTTTTTTTTTTTTTTTTTTTCGGGCCTCTCACTGTCGTGGCCTCTCCCGTTGCAGAGCACAGGCTCCGGACGCGCAGGCTCAGCGGCCATGGCTCACGGGCCCAGCCGCTCTGCGGCATGCGGCATCTTCCCAGACCGGGGCACGAACCCGTGTCCCCTGCATCGGCAGGTGGACTCTCAACCACTGCACCACCAGGGAAGCCCTCACCTGCAGAAATTTTGTGAATCCATATTTTTACTAAAATTGATCCTTTATTTTAATATCATTAATTTATTTAAAACAACTTTTTCACTATTATAAACAGAAAGCCATAAGTAGAAGTAAATCATACAACGAGTAAACAAAACACTGCTACTCAATTTTTAAAATTAAAATTAACCAAAAGTTAATTTTTAAAATGAGCACTAAAAAACTCTCTAACAGAGTCTTTAAAACCTGTGTGGGCATACTCTACCAATCGACTCTTTGGCCTTCCCAACACAGTCTCCTGGTTGTGGACACCAGCCAGTGAACAGCTTTTAGTTTCTCATTATCCTGGCTCCTCTTCATCTGGGTTATCATAGGCTGTTTTCTCTACATGTAAGGCTCTTCCAGATCCCCTTCCTACATTTCTGTTCAATCCTCAGGTTTCAGACTCAGCTAAAGGTCACTTTCTCAAGAAAGATTTTCCTGTCTTTGTGACTAAGACAAATTTTCCTGTATCTGAAATCCCGGCGTACCTTTCCTTTGTATGCCTTACTCTGTGGCAATTTTACATTTCTTTTGCATTTCTTTGTTTAATGCATGTCTTGCCCAATAGACTTGCAGTTCCAGGAAGGCAAGTCGGGTTTTGCTCACCCCAGCATCTAGCTTGATACCTGATAAACTGTAGAAACTGGGATTCTTATCCCAGGTCAAGCAACAACAAAGGGTGGAACATGAGGGACAATCTTATATTTTCCTGGAAAGAGAGAGGCAATTTTCCCCCACGAGAAATAAACTATTTCCTCAGGTAAGGGGACACAAATGGGAGTGATTCTGGGGTAGGGAGGTTGAATTTCAGTGTCCTCCACATTTCCAAAACCTCTTTGATCTAGTCATTCCAATTGTTGGGATCTCATTCTTTCTCAGTTCTTCTTTTTTAATATTTAATTTAATTAATTAATTAATTTTTATTTTTGGCTGCGTCAGGTCTTAGTTGTGGCACGCATGCTCTTCATTGCAGCGCGCGGGCTTCTCTCTAGTTGAGTTGCGTGGACTCAGCAGTTGTAGCAAACAGGCTTAGTTGCCCCGCAGCATGTGGGATATTAGTCCCCCAACTAGTGATCGAACCCGCAACCCCTGCATTGGAAGGTGGGTTCTTAACCACTGGACCACCAGGGAAGCCCCTCTTTCTCAATTCTTATTTTTACATATAAATACCCTTGTAACTCTGTAAACTTAACAATTAAAATAGATATGGATCCATTAAGGAAATCTTTATACGTGAACCACCTGATATTATCATGCATTCCACCAATGACACTTACACCACACTTTGGGAAACCCTGTTAGAGTTAGTATGGGGTTAATATTCCCGAAGTCATATCACGTTTCAATCATATCACCCTCACCTTCTCATAATATCTAAATCTATGTATCTTTCAAAGCTTATTTTCAATATCTCTTCTTATTTAAAGTTTCTCCTAATTCTCGTAAATAGATTTAATCTTTCCACTGAAAGGCACAGGTCCAGAACTTTATCCAGTTTCCATTTTAAAATGTATCACTTATTATTTTGGATTGTACTACTTTATTCCCATATCATAACATCACCAATAAACAATCAAATAATTAACCTCTCCTTGTGAGACAGGGTTTTTGTCTTATTTATATTTTAATTTCTCACATTGCCTGGCACAATACAGACATTCAAAGTAATATATAATTGTATAAATGAATCTGGCATGTTCCATTTTTAAAAAGATGCTTAAATTTTCTGGGCCTGACCTTAAAATCTCAACCCATTCCCTGTGTGTGGGATACTTTGCTGTGGGTGACATTTTTCTTCTTTCTTATATCCCAGTTTTTTATAGAGAGTTCTAAGTTGAGAGAACGGACCTCCCCCTTAGTGGTTTTCACAGTCTGGCTGGAGTAACAAGATGTGGGTTGAGAGCAGGGTCTAACTGTGAAGGTACATTAAGCCCAGGGAACATGAGGAGGCAGGGATGTATCATGGGACCTTGGAGATCAAGGATATCCATGTTCTTTGATAAGCTCTTGTTTGATTAAGTTTAGGAAGGATCCCACAAAGTGGGGTACCCCTGTTCTTAGTTTTTTTCTTTGCTAATGTATTCTGAAAAGTAGAATTGAATATTTGATAATAGTGATAGGTAGCTGTTGTTAGTACAAATCACAGTTATTTATGTTTCCATTCCATTCGGCTACTCTAATGAATGTAATTGCGGCCAACGTGGCCATCTTGCCTCTTCTTTCTCTCATCCACAAACCAAATTAATCCTTCTCCAGCACAGCGCCCTCCATACTACCCTCCTGCTGAAAAGCCTTCAACTGCTGCTTCTCTTTGCCTAACAATTTAAAAATAGTACTTAGCTTGGCATTGGGTGACTTCTACAGTCTAGACCCAACTCACTTTTCAGTTCCTCATACTCAAGTTCAGAAAAGCAAACAGACAATGTCTAGACTGGGTTGTTTCTAAAATATTTTGACTCAGTACTATTGAAAATGAAATATGAGTTGTCAACATTTAAAAATCAGAATAGAGCACACAAAAATCTGGATTTCTGTTTTTCTTGAAAAATTCAGAATCTCTAGCAATGCTGGGTCTTCATTCTTGTGTGACGATATTCACAAGTACCATCAAGAAGCAGCTGTTCCCTTTCAATAGTCAGACCCTCTCCAGTTCTCCGCAGACTCCATAACCCCCTATGACTCTTGCAAACACCAGCCTTGTTCGTTTTCATTGCCTGTTAAACCTCTGCAGACATCTGCATTCAAGGCCCCTACTCGAGCCATAAAGAACAGTTTGCTGTTAGCCTAATTAATCTGCCCCCACTCAGTTGTTGGAATTGTCCCTTCTCATAGGTGGACACACCTACCTTGCCACATCCCATCTCCCAACAACAGTCAATGTCTTTATCAATACTTTTTGTTTTTGGCTGGCGGGGAGAAGAAAACATGGAATATTTAATGGCCATGGGATAGGCAGACAAAGAGTTCTTAAACAGGACACAAAACATCACTAATCATAAAGAGCAACAATGATAAATTATATTTCATTAAATTGAGAAATTGTCTTCATCAGAAGACAACAAAGAAAATGAAATGGTAGTTCACAGAGAAGGAAAAGAGTTTTTCAATACATATATCCAACATAGGACTTGTATCCAAAATATATAAAGAACTACTAAAGCTAAATAAGGACAAGGCAAACAACCTAATTTTTAAATGAGGAAAATCTTAAACAGGCATCTCATGAAAAAGGATACCTAATAATGGAAAAGAATCTGAAAAATAAGTGTATATATAGATATATACACACACACATATGAATCACTTTGCTATACACACATTTAAATTAACTACAGTTCAATTAAAATAATGGTTAATAAAAAAATAAAACAACACAAGGCAAAAAAGAGCTTAACTAAATACCCAATAAGAACTTGAAAAAAGTGCTCAATATCAAGAGCCAGAAGGAGAGTGCAAGTTAAAGTCACAATGAAATATCACGATACATCTGCCAGAAAGGCTAAAATTTTTTTTAACAATACGATAGGTCAGAGAGGGTGGGAAACAACTGGAACTCTCATACACTGCTGTTTGGAACAACTGTTTTGGAAAATTGATTGGCAATATCTACTAAAATGAAACATGCAAAATCCCTATGATTCAGCCATTCTACATATCTATCCCAAATAAATGAGTACACATGTCTACTCTAAGAAACAGATCAGAACTGTCATAGCACTATTACATATAGTAGCCCCCAACTAGAAACAGCCCAAATGTCTATCAACAGATAATGGATGAATAATTTATGACATGTTTATACTATGGAATGTTTTACACCAATAATAAAGGATGAACTACTGGTATGCAACGACAAGGATAATTTCACAGAAATAGTGCTGAACTTAAAAAGCTGGCACAAAAGAATACATTCTATATTTTTCCATTTTACAAAGTTCAAAGAAAGGCAAAACTAATCTATGGTGATAGAATTTTCTTCTTAAAAAGTTCCTAAATGATTCTAAAGTATCTAGGTTCAAGAACTACTTATACACTGAGGAGGTAATTGAGGTCCCAAGAAGTTCATCAATACTTTTTAACGCACCCTATCAGACATGCCCTATCTATTTTTCCATGTTCATAATATCTCACAATTTATTTTATGGAATTCTCATTGTCTTTCCTGAAATAAGGTTAATTAGAAAATGGCTTTTTGATCCTTCTTGAGTTAGACATTGGACAGATGACTAAGAGCAGAGACTTTGTTTTCAAACCAACTTGGATTCAGTTCTCCACTCAGCCACCCACTGGCTTTGTACTACCAAGTTTGAGTCTTTTATGCTTTAAAATGTCAGTTTCTATATCTGCAATGTAAAGCTAAGACTGTGACTCATTTCATAGGTTTTTGTGAGCATTAGAAGAGACAACACACGAAGAGGGCTTAGTACCTACTGGTACCTAATAAGTACTCTCTAAATGTTAACTATACTAACTCTTATTATTAATATGACAGCATTCCTGGCAGTTATTTTCACTGTGCTTTTTTAAAGCAAAGAAACTTTGCAGCTGAATAATCAAAAGGACAATGATCCAGTCTTATTTGCAGCCTATGAAACAAGCAGCAACAAAAATCTTATTTCATCTCTTTTACTAGATAGTAAAACATTAATATTTGACATTTACATAGCACCTGCAGAATATAACACAGCTGGGGTTGGTGTTTCATAAAGGAGCCCTCAAAGAGTTCTACCTTTCGGAAAGATCTCATTAAAATCAAAGCAACATGACATTATCACCCTCCTTAAAGGAATGGCTGAATTATGCATTTTAACAGAGAAACTGACCATAATACAGCATTAGAAATTATCTACTTCTTGTATAAAATTCTTTCACCCTATTACTCCTTCCTGAATACCATGTGTAGACCAGATCAGCTTCTCTCAAGAAAGAAATAATCAGAAATTAAATGATGAGAAACATAAAGAACCTATTGTATGGGTCAAAATAAATAACTGAGGTACTTGCCATACTGGCAAGATGAATGAAGAGGAAGAAAGAGGAGAAGGAGTAGGAGATGGACTTACTATTGCCAAGCACTTCTTAGTACATGATTTCACATAATACTAACAACACTAAGAAGTAGGCACTAGTACACTCTCCAATGAACAGACACAAGAATTAAAGCTTGGAAAGGCTACATAATTGGCTTGTTGATCTAGTGAGTAGTAGAGGTGGGATGCCAACTCAATTCTTTTTGTTCCAAGAGTTCCATTCATATTCACTATGTTCTAATACTGTGGAAGTATCTAAACAAATGACCTTAATTCATTCTATAACCATTTATGATCTCAAGAACTTTTGTTAAATTCCACATAACTAGAATTAGAGAAAACTTCTGGATACTGAGAGAGGCAAGTAAACAGTATACAAATGGAATTTCTACTGAATACTCCAGTTAATGATCATTACCTGCAATATGGGACATTTCTCCTAAACGTTACTGAGGTCAAAGAATAGCAAACTACCTATAAAGAGGTTTAAAGAGGATGAGAGGTGCAGACCTTCAAGATGGCGGAGGAGTAAGATGTGGAGATCACCTTCCTCCCCACAAATACATCAAAAATACATCTACATGTGAAACAACTCCTACAGAACACCTACTGAACGCTGGCAGAAGACCTTAGACCTTACAAAAGGCAAGAAACTCCCCGCGTACCTGGCCATGTGGCTGACAGGGTCTTGGTGCTCTGGCCGGGTGTCAGGCCTGAGCTTCTGAGGTGGGAAAGCCAAGTTTAGGACATTAGACCACCAGAAACCTCCCAGCCCAACATCATATCAATCAGCAAGACCTCTCCCAGAGTTTTCGGTCTCAATGTTAAGATCCAGCTCCACTCAATGAACAGCAAACTCCAGTGCTGGACACCCCATGACAAACAACTAGCAAGAAAGGAACACAAACCCATCCATTAGCAGAGAGTCTGCCTAAAAAGAACACTAACCTCACAGACATGCCAAAACACACCATTGGACGTGGACCTGCCCACCAGAAAGACATGATTCAGCCTCATCCACCAGAACACAGGCACCAGACCCCTCCACCAGGAAGCCTACACAGGCCACTGAACCAAGCTTACACACTGGGGGCAGACAGCAAAAACAACAAAAACGACGAACCTGCAGCCTATGAAAAGGAGACCCCAAACACATAAGTTAAGCAAAATGAGAAACACACAGCAGATGAAGGAGCAAGGTAAAAATCCACCAGACCAAACAAATGAAGAGGAAATAGGCAGTTTGCCTGAAAAAGAATTCAGAGTAAGGATAGTAAAGAGGATACAAAAACTTGTAAATAGAATGGAGAAAATACAAGAAACATGGAACAAGGACCTAAAAGAACTAAAGAGCAAACAAACAATGATAAACAACACAATAAATGAAATTTAAAATTCTCTAGAAGGAATCAATAGCAGAATAATTGAGGCAGAAGAACGAATAAGTGGCCTGGAAGATAAAACAGTGGAAATAACTACCGCAGAGAAGAATAAAGAAAAAAGAATGAAAAGAATTGAGGACAGTCTCGGAGACCTCTGGGACAACATTAAACACACCAACATTCGAATTATAGGGGCTCCAGAAGTAGAAGAGAAAAAGAAAGGGATTGAGAAAATATTTGAAGAGATTATAGTTGAAAACTTCCCTAATATGGGAAAGGAAATAGTCAATCAAGTCTAGGAAGCGCAAAGAGTCCCATACAGGATAAATGCAAGGAGAAACAGGCCAACACATATATTAATCAAACTATCAAAAATTAAATACAAAAAAACAACTATTAAAAGCAGCAAGGGGGCTTCCCTGGTGGCGCAGTGGTTGAGAGTCCGCCTGCCGATGCAGGGGACACGGGTTTGTGCAACGGTCCGGGAATATCCCACATGCCGCGGAGTGGCTGGGCCCGTGAGCCATGGCTGCTGAGCCTGCGCGTCGGAGCCTGTGCTCCACAACGGGAGAGCCTACAGCAGGGAGAGGCCCGCGTACCGCAAAAAAAAAAAAAACAGCAAGGGAAAAGCAACAAATAACATACAAAGGAATCCCCATAATGTTAACAGCTGATCTTTCAGCAGAAACTCGGCAAGCCAGAAGGGAGTGGCAGGACATATTTAAAGTGATGAAAGGGAAAAACCTACAACCAAGATTACTCTACTCAGCAAGGATCTCATTTAGACTTGATGGAGAAATTAAAACCTTTACAGACAAGCAAAAGCTGAGAGAGTTCAGCACCACCAAACCAGCTTTACAACAAATGCTAAAGGAACTTCTCTAGGCAGGAAACACAAGAAACGGAAAAGACCTACAATAACAAACCGAAAACAATTAAGAAAATAGTAATGGGAACATACATATCAATAATTAACCTGAAATGTAAATGGATTAAATGCTCCAACCAAAAGACATAGACTGGCTGAATGGATACAGAAACAAGACCCGTATATATGCTGCCTAGATGAGACCCACTTCAGACCTAGGGACACATACAAACTGAAAATGAGGGGATGGAAAAAGATATTCTATGCAAATGGAAAACTAAAGAAAGCTGGAGTAGCAATTCTCATATCAGACAAAATAGACTTTAAAATAAAGACTATTATAAGAGACAAAGAAGGACACTACATAATGATCAAGGGATCAATCCAAGAAGAAGATATAACAATTGTAAGTATTTATGCACCCAACATAGGAGCACCTCAATACATAAGGCAAATGCTAACAGCCATAGAAGGGGAAACAGACAGTACCACAATAATATTAGGGGACTTTAACATCCCCTTTCACCAATGGACAGATCAACCTAAATGAAAATAAATAAGGAAAGATAAGCTTTAAATGACACATTAAACAAGATGGACTTAATTGATATTTATAGGATATCCCGTCCAAAAACAACAGAATACACTTTCTTGGCAAGTGCTCATGGAACATTCTCCAGAATAGATCATATCTTGGGTCACAGTCAAGCCTCGGTAAATTTAAAAAAACTGAAATCATACCAAGTATCTTTTCCAACCACAATGCTTGAGACTAGATACCAATTACAGGAAAAAAAAAAAAACTATAAAAAATACAAACACTTGGAAGCTAAACAATATGCTACTAAATAACAAAGAGATCCCTAAAGAAATCAAAGAGGAAATCAAAAAATACATAGAAACAAATGACAATGAAGACACGATGACCCCAAACCTATGGGATGCAGCAAAAGCAGTTCTAAGAGGGAAGTATACAGCAGTACAATCCTACCTCAAGAAACAAGAAACATCTCAAATAAACAACCTAACCTTACACCTAGAGCAATTAGAGATAGAAGAACAAAAAAAACCCCAAAGTTAGCAGAAGGAAAAATCATAAAGATCAGATCAGAAATAAATGAAAAGAAAATGAAGAAAATGACAGCAAAGATCAATAAAACTAAAAGCTGATTCTTTGAGAAGATAAACAAAATTGATAAACCATTAGCCAGACTCATCAAGAAAAAACAGGAAAGACTCAATCAACAGAATTAGAAATTAAAAAGGAGAAGTAACAACTGACACTGCAGAAATACAAAGGATCATGAGAGATTACCACAAGCAACTATATGACAATAAAATGGAAAACCTGGAAGAAATGGACAAATTCTTAGACAAGCACAACATTCTGAGACTGAACCAGAAAGAAATAGAAAATATAAACAGACCAATCACAAGCACTGAAATTGAAACTGTGATTAGAAATCTTCCCACAAAAAGAAAAAACCAGGACCAGATGGATTCACAGGCGAATTCTATCAAACATTTAGAAAAGAGCTAACACCTATCCTTCTCAAACTCTTCCAGAATATAGCAGAGGGGGGAACACTCCAAAACTCATTCTGCGAGGCCACCATCACCCTGATACCAAAACCAGAAAAAGATGTCAGAAAAAAGAAAACTACAGGCCAATATCACTGATGAACATAGATGCAAAAATTCTCCACAAAATACTAGCAAACAGAATCCAGCAGCACATTAAAAGGATCATACACCATGATCAAGTAGGGTTTATCCCAGGAATTCAAGGATTCTTCAATATATGCAAATCAATCAATGTGATACACCATATTAACAAACTGAAGGATAAAAACCACATGATCATCGCAATAGATGCAGAAAAAGCTTTTGACAAAATTCAACACCATTTATGATAAAAACTCTCCAGAAAGCAAGCATAGAGGGAACTTACCTCAACATAATAAGGGCCATATATGACAAACCCACAGCCAACATCCTTCTCAACGGTGAAAAACTGAAACCATTTCCACTAAGATCAGGAACAAGACAAGGTTGCCCACTCTCACCACTATTATTCAATGTAGTTTTGGAAGAATTAGCCACAGCAATCAGAGAAGAAAAAGAAATAAAAGGAATCCAAATCAGAAAAGAAGTAAAGCTGTCACTGTTTGTAGATGACATGATACTATGCGTAGAGAATCCTAAAGATCCTACCAGAAAACTACTAGAGCTGATCAATGAATTTGGTAAAGTTGCAGGATACAAAAGTAATGAACAGAAATCTCCTGTATTCCTATACACTAATGATGAAAAATCTGAAAGAGAAATTAAGGAAAACTCCCATTTACCACTGCAACAAAAACAATAAAATACCTAGGAATAAACCTACCTAAGGAGGTAAAATACCTGTACTCAGAAAACTATAGGGCACTGATGAAAGAAATTAAAGATGATACAAACAGACGGAGAGATATACCATGTTCTTGGATTGGAAGAATCAACATTGTGAAAATGACTATACTACCCAAAGCAATCTACAGATTCAGTGCAATCCCTATCAAACTACCAATGGCATTTTTCACAGAACTAGAACAAAAAATTTCACAATTTGTATGGAAACAGAAAAGACCCCGTATAGCCAAAGCAATCTCAAGAAAGAAAAACGGAGCTGCAGGAATCAGGCTGCCAGACTTCAGACTATACGACAAAGCTACAGTAATCAAGACAGTATGATAATATCACAGAAACAGAAATATAGATCAATGGAACAGGATAGGAAGCCCAGAGAAAAACCCATGAACCTCTCGTCAGCTAATCTATGACAAAGGAGGCAAGGATATACAATGGAGAAAAGACATCCTCTTCAATAAGTGGTGCTGGGAAAACTGGACAGCTACATGTAAAAGAAGGAAATTAGAACACTTCCTAACACCATACACAAAAATAAACTCAAAATGGATTAAAGACCTAAATGTAGGGCCAGACACTATAAAACTCTTAGAGGAAAACATAGGCAGAACACTCTATGGCATAAATCACAGCAAGACTCTTTTTGACCCACCTCCTTGAGAAATGGAAATAAAAACAAAAGTAAACAAATGGGACCTAATGAAACTTCAAAGCTTTTGCACAGCAAAGGAAACCATAAACAAGACAAAAAGACAACCTTTAGAATGGGAGAAAGTATTTGCAAATGAAGCAACTGACAAAAGATTAATCTCTAAAATATACAAGCAGCTCATGCAGCCCAATATCAAAAAACAAACAACCCAATCCAAAAATGGGCAAAAGATCTAAACAGACATTTCTCCAAAGAAGATATACAGATTGCCAACAAACACATGAAAGGATGCTCAACTTCACTAATCATTAGAGAAATGCAAATCAAAATTACAAAGAGGTATCACCACACATCAGTCAGAATGGCCATCATTAAAAAATCTACAAACAATAAATGCTGGAGAGGGTGTGGAGAAAAGGGAACCCTCTTGCACTGTTGGTGTGAATGTAAATTGATACAGCCACTACGGAGAACAGTATGGAGGTTCCTTTAAAAACTAAACATAGAACTACCATATGACCCAGCAATCCCACTACTGGGCCTATACCCTGAGAAAACCATAATTCAAAAGAGACATGTATCACAATGTCCATTGCAGCACTATTTACCATAGCCAGGACATGAAAGCAACCTAAGTGTCCATTGACAGATGAATGGATAAAGAAGATGTGGCACATATATGCAATGGAATATTACTCAGCCATAAAAAGAAACAAAATTGAGCTATCTGTAGTGAGGTGGATGGACCTAGAGTCTGTCATACGTAGTGAAGTAAGTCAGAAAGAGAAAAACAAATACCGTATGCTAACACATACATATGGAATCTAAAAAGAAAAATGGTTCAGATGCAACTAGGGGCAGGACAGGAATAAGGACAGAAACATAGAGAATGGACTTGAGGACACAGGGAGGGGGAAGGGTAAACTGGGACAAAGTGAGAGAGTGGCATGGACCTATATACACTACCAAATGTAAAACAGATAGCTAGTGGGAAGCAGCTGTATAGCACAGGGACATCAGCTCAGTGCTTTGTGACCACTTATGGGGGTGGGATACAGAGGGTGGGAGGGAGATGCCAGAGGGAGGGGATATGGGGATATATTTATGCATATAGCTGACCCACTTTGTTATATAGCAGAAACTAACACAACATTGTAAAGCAATTATACTCCAGTAAAGATGTTAAAAAATAAAACTATTCTACCATTTCTGTCATTTATTTTTCAAGGCAACTTGTCTGACCTTGCCCAGAGAATCTCAGACCATCTGTAGCTGGTTGGGACACAAGGCAGTGCTTTCTGCCCACAGAGGTCGTTCCCTACATTCCAAGGGAGACCAAATGAATCAGGGATATGGAAAGAACACAATTACTAGAGATAACTCTGGAAAAATTAGAATGCCTGCCATCTTTGGTGTTAGTATTTGCCAACCTCTTATTCCCATCTCTTTAAGTTCTTTCTACTTCTGGATTTTTCTTTCAATCTTATCCTCCTTATCCATATAGATAGAACCCTGAATCCCACTCTTAGTCCAGGAGTTCTGCAATCCAAGTATTGTAATGAGTTTTACAAAATTACAAGATATGTTTATCTTGCTATTAATGCTCTCTTGTAAATATATATATACATACAATTGCTTCAAAGTCATATCTATAATAGTACCCTTTCTACTCACTAGCTGTGGCAGTTTTAAAACATGGCTGCAAATCTCTGACAGTTCTCCTATTGATAAGTTCACTGTCCTTGCATCTGGATGGGCTTGTGACTACATCCACCAATGGTATATGGCAGAAATATCTTTATGTGACTTCGGAAGCTAGGTCTTAAAGGTCAAGCAACTTCCTTCTTACTTACTGGAACACTTTCTCTGAGGTCCCTGAACTGTCATGTAAGAGGTCTGACTACCCCGAAACCACCATAATGGAGAAGTCTTGCATTCTGGCTAACAGTTCCAGCTGAGTTTATTCTTTCTGCCATACCTCCTAAGGCATGACGGCAGAAGGCACCAAATGATTCCATGCTCCAGCCATTCAAGTCACTCCCGGACATCCGAGTCCTTATAGCTGAGGTCCCAGACATTACGGAACAGAGAAGGTATCCAGGTGCACACTAATAAAATGTTCGTTGTGTTATGATACTTGGTTTTGGGGTGGTTTGTTATGTATCAGATAACCAGAACATCAGAACTTTAATATGCTTTTAAGAATGGTAGATAAAGGGATGGAATGACAGCTACTATTAACCTGGAACCTACACATAGGAGTATGTCTCACTAAAGGACGTAATTCATCATTTGTATCTCAACAGAGAAGAGACTGAAAACTCCTGCTTTGCAATCTATTGAAGGAGAGTTTTACCATTTCCCACTCCTCCTAACACATTTCTTAAAGTTATCTCATCTCATGATGGGAAAAATGTTCAATTTCAAGTGCCAGAGACCCAATTCAAACAAGTTTAAATTTAACATCAGGGCTTATTGGCCCATATGCTGAGAAGAATACTAGATTTGCCCAGAGAATCAAAGAGATACAGGGAACAGGGCTTGGTTTCAACAGACTCAGCCCATCAGGACTTTCTCATTTTGACTGCATTTATTGTTAATCTCTGATTGTCTCTGCTTGGCTTTATATGAATATTACTGAAAATGGTAACAGTACCCAACTTCATAACCTCTAATGTAGCAATATCAGCAGAAGCAAACTTTTTCCCAAAAGTTAATCAGCAATCCTGCAAAAGAATCCTGAGTTGATTTGCTTGGGTCCCAGGGCCAATTATTGCATACTTCTTCTGTGAGTTTTATTTTGTTTTCATGAAAAGTGATTTTTGCACGTTGTGGCCAGTAGAGCTGCAGAAGAGAGATTGTTCCACATATCTGAGAGGTGGCTCAAGACTGTGGACACCCCTGTAAGGTAAACAGAGACCCTTTATGGCATGAGCCTTTCAGAACTGTTTACACCTGATTCCTCCACAGCTGGATTTATGAACTGGTTAACCTATTATTACAGCAGGATTCTTCTCACATACTTCTCCTTAATCTGTTAACGTTCACAGCACCTAGTTAGTCCCAGCTGATCCCAATACTTAGCCACTTCATACCCCATAAGCCTGTCCCCCTTATGTTTGAAACAGGTAGCAACTTTGGAAACACTGACTTATAAAAACTAGAATTGGCTATTTAGGAACATTCTGGGTAGGCTGAAAAAAAACACCCTTTTCCATGTATCTAACACCATCTGGAAGCATTTTATCAAGCAGGTTACTTGATTATTCTATGGTTCATTGCTCTAGAAAATGTTTCCTAAATAAAAATAACTAACAAAAAACCGCATAAATACAAGAACAGAACACTTAAATACGGTGCTTTATTAGCATGATTTCAGTGACCAAGAATTTAGAGAGATCAGTTCCCAAATAAATCAACATAGAAATGATGTATTTGTGCCAGAGGGTATTTAAATACTAATTGACAATATGGCAAAGATTAAAGAATATGTCTAAAGAGTACATCTAAAAACATCATTGAAATAGCTTTAATTCCCCCAAGCTACTACCATACTCAAACTGAACATGTAAAAATACTTTAAAGAAAAATGCAGTAGTCATTCTTTGTCTCCTTATTTATAGCTAAATTTTCCAAAAAATGCCAAAAGGCTTCTTGCTCTTGGATTTTGGTTTATTCTCCTAAAGAGAGTAGAAACCACTTTTTAGTTTTTCAATGCTTGAAAAGGATAAACACACAGCTAGAAGAAATTTTAAAAATTGATAACCAAAGCTGCTAAAATATTGAATTAGTTACCTGAGAGGGAGGAGATGAAGTATGGAATTTCATTCTAGAACAGATCTCCAAAACTCAAAAGCCTTTGGGAGCCAGGCTTAAACATGTAAAATAGTAAGATGAACCAATGTGGAGTGGTGGAGACTGAAAGATGAAGAGGGTATTCTCCATCCAATGAAATTCAAAATCACACCGTTTAAAACACCATGGTGGAATAAGGTCAAGGTCTACTGTCTCTTGAATATCAGCAATATTTGATGAATATCAAGGACCTGCCATGTTTCATTCTGCTGCAGTAGATAATCATTATCAGGCACGATGTAAAGTCTTCAAATACTTTACACCATTTAATCTTTTTTTTTCCCAGTTTATTTATTTATTTATTTAATTTTATTTTTAGGCCAATTCTGGGTGACTTCTTTTTTTTTTCACACACACACACTGTATTTTATTTTACAAGAGATAAATAGACTGACACCAAGCATTGTAAATGTATGACCACAACAAAAGCAACAATGATTGCAATTACCAAACATGAAACGCACTCATAACATGTCATAATATTGACATTCAGTCCAGGAATCCTCCACTGCAACAGCTCCTTTACTTTGCAGTGAAAATTGATTTGTATATTTTTTGCCTCTGAGTCCTTCTGGGATTTTTTTTTTTTTTATTCAAACAGAAAGTCACAAAAATTATAATCATCCTCATCAGTTCACTCAGTCCCATGTAATTAATTTTTTTTATCTTGATCTTTTGTTAGCACTTTTATGAGTTCAACAGTTTTCCATTAGAGTTCTGAAAATGCTTATTCATTCAGTTCAGCAGTATAGTCAGTTACCAGAAACCTGTACTTGTCAGAGTCTTTTCCATGAATTCCTTGAAGATGAAACCCTTTTATATGAACATATTTGCAAAAGCAACAGAGTACACCCAGAACTGTCTGTAAATGACAAAAGACTTAAAAATGACCACAGTTAAAGATTTATGAAAGTTCATAATAATGGAATTGACAAGGAAATTTAGTTATTTCTGAGATATACATTTTAAAGTACTAACTAGAATTATGACTTATAACATTATACCAGAACACATAAGATTTTTAGAAATTTCATGTAATGTCTGAAACATTTATATTAACATATTTCCATACAAATAACCCAAAGAAAGTTTAGTATTAGTTGTTTTGTTTGTTTGTTTTCTTATACTTCAGGTTCTTATTACTCACCAATTTTATACACATCAGTGTACACATGTCAATCCCAGTCTCCCAATTCATCACACCACCACCATCACCCCCAGCCACTTTCCCCCCTTGATGTCCATACGCTTGTTATCTACATCTGTGTCTCAACTTCTGCCCTGCAAACTGGCTCATCCATACCACTTTTCTAGGTTCCACATACATGCATTAATATACGATATTTGTTTTTCTCTTTCTGACTTACTTCACTCTGTATGACAATCTCTAGATCCGTCCATGTCTCAACAAATGACTCCATTTCATTCCTTTTTATGGCTGAGTAATAATCTATTGTATACATGTACAAAAATTCTTTATCCATTCGTCTGTCATTGGGCATTTAGGTTGCTTCAATGACCTGACTACTGTAAATAGTGTTGCAATGAACACTGGGGTGCATGTGTCTTTTTGAATTATGGTTTACTCTGGGTATATGCCCAGTAGTGGGATTGCTGGATCATATGGTAATTCTATTTTTAGTTTTTTAAGGAACCTCCATACTGTTCTCCATAGTGGCTGTATCAATTTACATTCCCACCAACAGTGCAAGAGGGTTCCCTTTTCGCCACACCCTGTCCAGCATTTGTTGTTTGTAGATTTTCTGATGATGCCCATTCTGACTGGTGTGAGGTGATATCTCATTGTAGTTTTGATTTGCATTTCTCTAATTATTATTGATGTTGAGCAGCTCTTCATGTGCTTCTTGGCCATCTGTATGTCTTCTTTGGAGAAATGTCTATTTAGGTCTTCTGCCCATTTTTGGATTGGGTTGTTTGTTTCTTTAATATTGAGCTACATGAGCTGTTTATATATTTTGGAGATTAATCCTTTGTCCGTTGATTCATTTGCAAATATTTTCTCCCATTCTGATGGTTGTCTTTTCGTCTTGTTTATGGTTTCCTTTGCTGTGCAAAAGCTTTGAAGTTTCATTAGGTCCCATTTGTTTATTTTTGTTTTTATTTCCATTACTCTAGGAGGTGGATCAAAAAAGATCTTGCTGTGATTTATGTCAAAGAGTGTTCTTCCTATGTTTTCCTCTGAGAGTTTTATAGTGTCCGGTCTTATATTTAGGTCTCTAATCCATTTTGAGTTTATTTTTGTGTATGGTGTTAGGGAGTGTTCTAACTTCATTCTTTTACATGTAGCTGTCCAGTTTTCCCAGCACCACTTATTGAAGAGACTGTCTTTTCTCCACTGTATATCTTTGCTTCCTTTGTCATAGATTAGTTGACCATAGGTACATGGGTTTGTCTCTGGGCTTTCTATCCTGTGCCATTGATCAATGTTTCTGTTTTTGTGCCAGTACCATAGTGTCTTGATTACTGTAGCTTTGTAGTACAGCCTGAAGTCAGGGAGTCTGATTCCTCCAGCTCTGTTTTTTTCCCTCAAGACTGCTTTGGCTATTCAGGGTCTTTTGTGTCTCCATACAAATTTTAAGATGATTTGCTCTAGCTCCGTAAAAAATGCCATTGGTAATTTGATAGGGATTGCATTGAATCTGTAGATTGCTTTGGATAGTATAGTCATTTTCACAACATTGATTCTTCCAATCCAAGAATGGTATATCTCTCCATCTGTTGGTATCATCTTTAATTTCTTTCATCAGTGCCTTATAGTTTTCTGCATACAGGTCTTTTGTCTCCCTAGGTAGGTTTATTCCTAGGTATTTTATTCTTTTTGTTGCAATGGTAAATGGGAGTGTTTCCATAATTTCTCTTTCAGATTTTTCATCATTAGTGTATAGGAATACAAGAGATTTCTGTGCATTCATTTTGTATCCTGCAACTTTACCAAATTCATTGATTAGCTCTAGTAGTTTTCTGGTGGCATTTTTAGGATTCTCTATGTATAGTATCATGTCATTTGCAAACAGTGACAGTTTTACTTCTTCTTTTCCAATTTGTATTCCTTTTATTTCTTTTTCTTCTCTGATTGCCATGGCTAGGACTTCCAAAACTATGTTGAATAATAGTGGTGAGAGTGGACATCCTTGTCTCACTCCTGGTCTTAGAGGAAATGCTTTCAGTTTTTCATCATTAAGAATGATGTTTGCTGTGGGTTTGTCATATACGGCCTTTATTATGTTGAGGTAGGTCCCCTCTATGCCCACTTTCTGGGGAGTTTTTATCATAAATGTACAGCATTTAATCTTTATCTCTCTGAGGGAGGCACAAATATCCCCATTTCACAGAAGAAGAAACGAGGTTTCAGACCTCAGAACTCAGACCTACGGTAATTCCTGGCACATAGTAGGTACTCAACAAACATTTATTGAAAGTTAAGTGAATGACAAAATCTTTCCCCTCTGTATTTTATGCTGTGATGAGAGGCTGAGACTGAAAACTTCATCTTCCTTTGTTTGTTGGGTTCCTATTATGTTTTGTCAGTAGGGGCCACTAGAGGGAACTGGAAGAGGGGACGAGGGAAGAGGGATATCCTCCTTGAGCTTGCCATTCCGTTCAGCGTCAGACCAGCCACACCCTTCTCCCAACAGCAGCAGTTGGTTCTGGTCTTCAGTTTCTTTGGTACGCCCGGAACCAGTCTACTGCGTCTTCTCAGAGCTATAAGCAGCAGCTGACAGCACCCCCGCTCAGAGGTCTGAGCCTTAGCTCTACAAGGGCCCTCCTCCAAACTCTTGAGGGATCAGCAACAGCCAGCTGGCACTCCCTCCCCCAAAGCTTGAGTCCTTAGCTCGCACAGGGACATCTTCCAGTTCCTGAGGAGGAGGAGTACCCACTTCTCCTCAGAGGTCTGGATTCTGGTTCTGCAAGTCCCTCATTTGCATTTCTAGATTCTGAAAACCCCAATCCCTTCCCTTTATTTCTCCAGCCTAGCAATGAATGCTGCTTTTTGTGTTATCTCAGTGTTTCATTTTTTGCTGTTTCAGACTTCAAATTTCAGATAAATCAATTCTCAATATTCTTCTCGACAAAATACCTAGTGTGATTCTGGTTTCCTGACTGGGGCATGACTGATACGGAATAGCTACCTTGTAGGACGGTTATGAAGATTAATTTCTATCTGGTTCATAGTAGATTCTCATTAGCCATTATTTGATTATTTAAAGCAAACCACAGCATTGCCTCTCTCTCCCAGGTTAATATCTTCTACATATTTGACAAGCATACGTTTTATCCCTTCATCCAAGACAGTGTCAATAATCTTGAACAGAACAAGGCTAAGGACAAAACCCTGTTTCACATCATTAGAACCTATCTTCAAAACTGGCTTCACTCTTTTTGGTCAACATTCATTAAGTATATTATTATCCTCTATGATGGAAATGTATTATTTTTATCATCAGATAATGATATTTTCATTTTGAGAAAACAAGAAAACATTGAGTGCTTTAGACAACTTTTGGCTATAACACAATGAACTGAAAAGAAAGCTGGTTGGAAACTTAATCCTAGTTCTTCTGCTACTTGATTAATGTGTGATTGTGGGCAGGTCACTGAACCATTCTGCTTTCCAGCTCCCTTAAAAATAAAATGAGGAACTTGAAGTAGGCAATGTTCAAGATTCCTTCCAGCTTTCTTACTCTAAGTAAAAAAAGTAGTGTTATCTCTGCATATTTCAGATCACTGAGATATTTCTGACACTGAAATGATGATAAACCGACTATACTCCTAACAGCAAGAAGCTGAAATTGGGGATGAATGCTTCCTTCTTTAAGCAGATATGAAGCCAGTTATGTCAAACCTGGAAAAAAAATCCAAGTGAAATAAATTTCTCAGACATGTCAGTATTTCTATGGCTAATTCACTTTGAGCCTAAGAGGAAGGGAAGCTAGTCTAGCCAAAATTATAATTGTGAGGAAGCTACCCATTCCTTCTTATCATGAAAAAGCCCATCTATAATAACGCCAGGGCTGGTGGTATGATGTGATCATAACGCTACCCAATTATCTGGGAGTAGAGTATGTGTTAAACTTGCCAACTAGAACATCAAGTTCAGCTAACAATTCTCTGTGGCTCCTAATTGCCACTGTGGCATCGAGTTGTCTCCTCACCAGGGACTTCAAACAGTGTAGCTGACACCACAGGCAGCAGCTAGCTGAAGTTTCTCCCCTATGTATTTAGAAAGAAATAACCACAACCACAGAAGCCAAAGAAGTTTTGCAGCTTCCCTACTGTCCAGATAAATATTCTCATTCCAGAGTAGTAAAGTGACGGGAGCCTAAAATATCTGCAGAAAGAAAAGCCCAGATCAGAAAAGACAGAGATGTCATTCCCATGATTAACTCTACAATAAAACATTTTTCTGATACTTTTCTTCCCCCCTTCCTTCCTTCCTCCCTCCCTCCCTCCCTCCTTCCTTTCTTCTTTGCTTTCTTTTTTCCTTTCTTCCTTCCTTTATTCTTTTCCTGCTTTCCTGTCTTTCCCACTTAGAAAATATATATAGCCTTTATTAAGCTATTACAGGAGAGAGGAGGAAGAAAGGGTCATCCAGACAAAATGAGTAGAATGTGGATAGTGAATCACATGAGAAGAAGCCCAGCAGCTCCACAGATCTATGAAGCACAGCACTGGGGCTGAAGTCGAGGGCGTGTGAAGGAACAATGACCGAGAAGATGAGGGAAACAGCAGAGGCAAAATCATGGAGCAAATTTATGTGGCACCAGTGTTTGGATCTACTTTGTATGTAATGAAAAACCACTGAAAGGAGCTTAGCATTTTAGAAAAATTATTTTGTGGTCAGTGTAGATAATAGATTAGAACAGATGACACTAGAAAAAGAGGGAAAAGATGTTAGAGACCATTGCTGTGTTTCAGGGAAGATCTAGGAGTGTTTGGATTATGATTATAGCAATTGGAGTAGATAGGAGAGGACAGATGTGAAACTCCAAAACAAAAAATGGAGTTGAATGACTACACATTAGAGGGTGTGAAGGCAAGGGAAAGAGAGGTCTAGGATTACTCCTAAAACTTAAATTGTTTGCTATTTATCTTTGCCAGGTCTCAATTATACATGTTCAGAGGAAGAACTGAGTCCTATGTTTTGCGAGAAAAACTGACTAAAGTTTTCTCTCCTATCTGTAACTATGGTGCCTGAAATTCTTTGATCATGGAGAGTTAGTCCTATTGCTTCAAAGTTGTGCTGTTCCATAGGAATCCCAAATTACCATGCACATCACTCCAGATAGGACTAATAACATAAGCTTATTATTCTTAATTCTTCAGAGAAGTACTCCTAAGAAAAAGAAATTAAATAAATTTTTTTCTCAGATGACTGTTGAGCATAATATTTCCTTCCTATGTTAGTTTTGGTATAGAAACAATATTTTAATAACAACATTTTTTCACTGAGAATAATTTATGCTCTGTCAATATGTGTCAAAGTTATGGGTTTTTTTTTTTTTTTTTTGTAGCCTCAGTACTACCACAGATCCACAAGAATAAGGATTTACCATTTGATATGCACAGGCTTAAGTGCTCCTCAGGAGAGGCACTCATATTAAGGAGGACGATATTAGCTAGATAAGCTAGATATAAATTGACTGGAAGAAGGAATATTGGCTATTAGTGGTCCAGAAAATAGAAATGAAAGGGAGGGAGGTGTAGAAGGATATTTAATGCAAACCTCTCCTTAAAGATCTTTCTGTATGTTCAGCACATAAACACTGGAAAGAAGTTAAGGCTAGAGATACGTATCTGGGAGTCATTAGAAATTGCATGAAGAGAGGAAAAACAAATAGAGCAAGAATGAAATCCCGGGAAATTCCAACACTTAAGGGGCAAATAACAAGCCTATAAAATAAGAAATGTCAAGAGAGTACAGACTCTTTTTAATAGTACAGTCATATCAGACCACATTGAGGAGATTACCTTTGAACAAAAACTCGAAGAATTTTGAGAGTTAGCTATGTGGGTAATTGATAAAAGATTATTCCAGGCTTAAGAAACAGCCAGTAGTTTCTTAGTAAAGCCCCTAGAAAGTGACTGGAATGTTTGAGTAGCAACAAAAAAGTTAGTGGTCAAAGATGTGATGATAGAGGGTCATGGAGATACTTAAAGGCCATTGTCTTGTCTCTGGCTGTTACTCTGAGTGAAAAGGAGTGCCATTGCAGGGTTTAAGCAGAGGAATGAAGCACTCTGGCCACCATGTTTGGAATAAGCTATAGGACAGGCAAAAACAGATCAGAGTTACTAAAAAGAACACTATTAAGGCAATTGATAATGATGCTCAGACTACGGTAGTAAGAGTGGAGGAAGTAAGAATTGGCTGAACTGTGAATGTATTTTAAATGTAGAACCGATAGGATCTCCTTGTAAATTCTATGTAGGAGTAACAACAGAAAGACATCAGGGATTACTCTGTTTTTGCCAGAAAAACTTCAAGGATGGAATGATCATCATCTGAGATGGGAAAGGCTGTAAGTGGAGCAGAGTTTAGGTGGAAGTACAGAATTCAGTTATGGACATGTTAAGGTTGAGATAAATCTTAGATATCCAAGAGGAGATTTTAAAACGGTAGTTGTTATGTGAGTCTGGTGTTTGAGAGACAGATATAAGCTGAAGCTATAAACTTAGTTCACTGGCATATAGAGGGAACTTAAAGCTCTATAACCAGCTGAGACTAACAAGACAGCAAGAGTAGATCAGAAAAGGACCATTGACTATGGGTTTGGGGAGAAGAGGAACCAGATGAAGACAGGGAAAGAAGGGGGAAAACCAAGAAAATTTGGAAGTCTACAGGCTGAGTATATAAAGTATGTGTAGAAGGAGGGAGAGAATAGTCCAGTACATCAGATGCTACCAATAGGTCAGGATATGGGCTGAAAATTGGCAATTGGATTTAACATCATGGAAGTGATTAGAGGACCTGACAAAAGAAGTTTCAGTGGAACGGTGATGATAAAAACTTTATTGGAAACAACTCTTTTAAAAAATGTTTTTATAAATGGGTATAAAGAAATTGAGGAGACTTGCAGGAGTAGGGTAAAGAAAAGTTTGTTTGTATTTTAAGATGGGAAAAATACCAGTTTACATGCTGATGGAGATATGTGGAGGAATGAATGGGAAGTGAAACAGAGATAGTAATGGTAGAAGACCTCATAAGAAGCTTAAACTGGAGGAAACAGAGAGTACCAAGTGGGTTTGTAAAGAGGATGTCAGAGTCAAGGGAAGGTTTATGAACATTTTTAGGATAAGATAAGCTAGATTGTGGGAGGAAAAAGAGACAGCAGAATTAAAATGGTTTAATATACAGAAGAAAATGAAATCATATATAGAGCTAGTCCCAAAAGAGATGAGTGGAGATAAGAGTATAGATGGAGAACTGATCCATGCAAATTATCCCAATACAGGGATAACTCCTCTTCTGATTACCAGAAGGATGATACAGATGAGAAGAAAGATTAAGTAAGAGGATAAAAGTGATGGTGTGTGCATTTTCGAGGTGATGTAGAAGGTGAAGACATCTGAGGAAGGGAATGTGTGTTCTGAGTTCAGGAAAGGGGTGAACTTTGGAATATTTGCTGACAGAAGGAAAAGGATCATGACCAAGGATAAGTGAAAAGATGGGTTAACTGGCCAAGGTTAATGTCCACACGAAGTTGAAAAATCATACGTTTATAGTGGTGCCAATTCATATATTATAGTAATTATTTTCCTGAAATTTTCTTCATAGTCCAATTTTAGGAGGTGAGAAGGCAAATGGTCAGTTGATCTGGGGTCTTAGTTTGCGAGGCAGATGCTTTGGAAATAAAAAAGAGCAAGAGTTGATAGTGCTGGTATCCAAGTTGTGTCAATGATTAACCATGAAGTCTAGGCTAAGTAGTGAAGTAAAATGAAGCCAGGAGGGTCCACATAGAGAAACAAATGGAAAGACAAGGAATAGATGGTTCTTTGAGGTGGAAGAGCAAGTATCTGTGAAAGTTGGATGAGACTGATTTGGACTGATTCCAGATAAGTTAAGAGTGTGGATCACAGAACGGAATGCTGTGATAGTAAAGATGCCTAAGAGTGGAGTTGGATGGGTCATTTACATTAATTCTTGAGTCATTGAGGATATTAGCAGGATATGCGGTAGAGAGGAAAACAGTGACTCAGATGTTAAAGTTTTGCTCTTTCCTTGACAGCTCCCAAGTTAGCTACCAATCCATTGTAGCATTCGTGGAGTTTGCTAAATTCCAACTGAAGATCTACCACTAAAAGTTTGCTGATCACTTATATAAATGTTCCCTTGATGTGTTGTAATAAGTCAGTTACCTCCCTAAACACCTAACCTATTACTAACACAAGAGTTAGGAGCAGAAGAGAAGAGAGTTTGATAACTGTTTCCATTAGTATTGCTCCATAGCAAACTACCTCAAAACTTTTCAACATGAAACAACAATTTTATTAAATTCAACATTCGAAGTTCAGCAATTCAGAGAGAGTTCCACAATGTCTGGGGCCTCAGCTGAAAAAAACTCAATGGCTGGGTGTGACAGGACAGTTGGAGCTGGAATTATCAGGAGGTATCTTAATTCACCTACCCAGTGGTTGATGCTGACTATTAGCTGGGACCTCAGCTGGGGCTATCAGTTGGAGAACCTACAAGTGGGCTTTCTTGCTTGAGCTTCCTCATAGCATGGTAGCCACAGAGTGGCAGACTTCTTCCACACTGTTTCAGGACTCCAAAGGTGAGTGTTCCAACAGAACCAAGTAGAAACTGTATTCTGACTTAGCTTTGGGAGTTACATAGTGTAATTCCTACTACATTCTGCTAGTGAAAAATGAGTCTACACCACCCCAAATAAAAAGGAAGGGGACACAGACCTCACCTCTCAATTGGGGGTGTCAAAAAATTTGCAATCATATTTTAGAACTTCTAAGTGGCATTAATGGGGATTGCTTAACCTTACTCCCAAGTTAAATGCTAAGTGTTTGCTGAGCTCGGTTATAAATGTTCCTTGATTCCAACTATATGACATTCTGGAAAAGGAAAAACTATGGAAACAGTAGAACTATCAGGGGTTTCCAGGGTTTACGGAGGGAGGGATGAATAGGTGGAGCACAGAGGATTTTTTGGACAGTGAAAAAAGTCTGTATGACGCTGTAATAATAGATATATGTCATTATACATTTGTTCAAACCTGTATAATGTACAACACCAAAAGTGAGCTGAAATGTAAGCTATGAACTTTGGGTAATATGATGTGTCAACGTAGGTTCATCAATTGTAAGAAATATACTATTCTTGGGGGAGTTGATAATGGGGAAGGTTATGCATTTGTCCAGAGCAAGAGGGAGATGGGAAATCCCTGTACTTTCCTCTTAATTTTGCTGTGAACCTAAAACTGTTTTTAAAAAGCCTTAAAAATTAACCTATGATAGAAACTGTATATAAATTAAATTTTAAAAGACAAATTCTTCCTCTCTTTATTATATTTGAAAATTCCCAATTTTCTAGTCAGTGCTTGAATGTTCTCACCCTCATATAGTGTGTTTGGGTACATATTAGTAATTCTCTTCATAACTGAAAAACCATCAATTATATGCTGCACAGATTCATAAAAAACCACCAGCAAAACCACAGTTCCTCACAGGAAAAATTGCCTATCCAGAGTTTATTTCAACAAAAGTGGCAGTAAACAATACAGACAGACTCATTTTTCCCATTCTTTTTCAATGCATGTGACCTCTTGGCATGTTGCAAGCTTATATTATTTCAGTTGCCCTAGTAATTCCTTGTGTTTGTTTAAGAATTGCCTAATGTTTATCACTAAGTATAGGTTACTGTGTTGAATGAATATGCTTTATTTTTATGCTGATGTAATTTAAAAATAGAACAAGTAAGTAAAAAGATAATGGTTTAAGGCAAAAGTCTTTTAACATAGGATACTATTTTGCAGTGGTATTTGTGTTTTATGGGAGAATTGAATCAACTACTAATTCCTTTATTTAACAAAAATATCCAATTAAAATGTAAAGTGTACACTATATTCTGAAGCTTGCAAGTGTCCAGTGAGTTCAGTGAAAACAATGAGCTAAAAGTATACTTACTGGAATTAGAGTTCTGGGTTGTAATGTTAGCTTTGTTGCTTGCTAGCTGCCTCACCGTAGGTAATTACCCTGAGCCTCAGTTCCCTTTTCTGCAAAATGGAGGTGTTTATCTCAAGTGCACTTTTCTACCAGAGAACAACTACAAAATATTGATAAAATACAAAATATTAACTGTAGACATCAGAGAAAAGCCAAGACAGTTAAGACCTGAAGGGTAAATATCCTGAAGCACAGGGAAATATATTGACGTTAGCCCCACATTCTCTACTGCTTTTTTTCTTGAGATATTTGCTCATTGGTTGGCAGTGTGGGACTTGGAGTATACACAGAAAATGCCAGCAAATCATCCCCATCCTCAATGATTGATGCAAAGACTGTAAAGACAATGCATGTAAACATTTAGTGCAGAGTATAGAATGTGGTAAGTACTCGATACACGTGTAAAAGGACTAAAACAAACATGACAGAGGATCTCCTGTTTTCCCATTGCCTTCTCTTCCTGCCTCCCCACACTTTCTTCCATGTTTGCTATCTAACTCCCTCACCCTATGAACTTTGACTATCTGTTAAGCCACAAGGCTTCCAACAAAACCAGTTCTTGGAAAACATTGTTCTGATAGGTATTATGGTTGTATCAAGGACAATAAGAGCATATGATGTGGAGCATCTTTTCATATGCTTATTTTACATCTTTATATCTTCTTTGGTGAGGTGTTATGGTTTAGTTTTAACAATGACTACTTGTTAAGGGACTCATACACCAGACGGTATCTCTTTTAATACCTTCAGCAATCTTCTAGTTAGGTATTGTTATAACCTAATATTAAGACAGTTATAGTTCATAAATATGAGTTTGATGCCACTTACCAGCTTATGACTCTAGACACGTTACTTAACCTCTCTAATGCTTCAGCCTCCTCCTCATTAAGATGATGACATTGATAATATCTGCTTCAATGAATTTCTTTTCAGATTAAGTATAGGTGTAATGAATGCACAGTTATTGGTGTATTATAAACACTCAAAAACATTATTATCATGATTATTACATATGAGATACTGAGGCTTTGGGAGGTCAATAACAACCCAATTGACACAGCTTGTGTGTGTCAGAATTGCAAATCAAACACTCACTCCCTGATTCCAGAAATTGTGAACTTAATTACTATATTGTATCTTTCTCTAAGTCTGTGGGCTGTATCTCCCCAAGGAACAAAAACAGAATTATACGACACAGCCAAAAAGCAAATCAAAATTTGTGCAGTGGGTTAATTGGCGGCTCCCAAAATATGTCCGTTTTACAATTCCCAGAACCTATGAATGTCAACTTATTTGGAAAAGGGGTCTTTGCAGATATAATTAAATTAAGGATTTTGAGATGAGGAGATCATCCTGGATTATCTGGGTAATCCCAAAATCCAATGACGAGAGTGATTATAAGAGTGAGGCAGAGACAGATCTCACACATACACACAAAAGGAGAAAGCCATGTAATAACAGGGGCAGAGATTTGAGTGATGGGGCCACAAGCTAAGGAATGCTGACAGATACCAGACTCTGGAAGATGCAAGGAACAGAATCTTCCCTAGAGCCTCTGGTAGAGTGTGCCCTAACATCTTGATTTCAGATTTCTGGACTCCAGAATTGTGAGAATAAATTTCTGGTCATTTGTTATGACAGCCCTCAGAAACTAATATACCTTGTTTCAAGGTTGATGTAAATTTAAATTTAAAAGTCATTTATTAATTACCTCAAGTCCTACTTCCTTTATAATACTGCCTAATAAAACTAATTTATGTCAGCCTTGTTTTCCTCCAGCTCCTTCTTTTGAAGTAATTAGTAGCTTAATATATATGTTCCTTGATTTTTACCTATATGCATCACATAATTTGGCATTCAATTTTATTTTCTCAATTCTTCATGGTTAACTTTGTCTCTCCAACTAGGATTCAGGTTCTCCTGAGCTAGAACTACGTAGTAATTTGTTTATAGTATATTCACTTTATACCATGAAGCTGGATCTCATTGGCCCTCAATAAACATCAAGTTATTTGTCAGTGTGATTAATCAAATAGATGGGTGACTAAGAACTTCTGTAAATATAAAAACAGTGGGACATGCAGGAAGGACTAGAGACTTCAAAGTCAAGCAGATCTGAATTTCAATCTTGTTTCAACCATTTACTAATTTTGTGACCTGGTGTGAATTACTTACACACTGAATTGAAATGTCCTCATCTGTAAATAATGATAATACTTACTCTCCAACCTTGATGAAGGGAATAGCAACAGTGTCATTGTTCTTCCCAGAATACATTCATTCCGGGGGTGATAGTACCTAATTTTGCCCCATTAGGTAAGGTCTTCAAGTCATGATAGTCAAGGGGCCATCTGATCCTGGTCAATGGACGGTCTGGTGACCCAGGCTAGGATGTCAGGCTTTCTTCATGGAATTTGAATCTCAAAACCAGTGACAACTGAGACTGAAAATAATGTTCAAGATGACTTCCTAATGCATGTACCCTGAGATAATTCATCATGTCCTGTCACCTAGAAGACAGAAACTTCCAAAGGACAGGAGCTTCATTGGTCCCTGTCTTTCTGACATCTGGTTCTTTAGCTTTGTCTAAAGATTCATTTCATAGGACTGAATTTCCTATGTTTTCATTTTGCTTATGTTTGCCATAGGATTCAATTTTGTGCTTTTAACCACCAAATACTCCTCGACAAAACATGTTTGTCCGGTGACTGGGGCATTGTAGGAACCCAATAAATTATTATCAGTTGTGCTCTTCATTTAAGACACACAGTCACACATAAAATAGACTGGCTGGTATAATTTATAATTTGTATTTTCTTCCTCTGTATCTCTACTGGGGGTGAATTTACGTTCAAAGGGATATTTGGCAGTGTCTTGAGACATTTTTGGTTGTCACAGCTAGGGAGCTATTACATAGGCATCTAGTGGGGAGAAGCCAGGGATGCTGCTAAACTTCCTACAATGCAGAGGACAGGCCCCACAACAAAGAATTATCTAGTTTAAAATGTCAATAGGGCCAAGATTGAGAAACCCTGCTTTAGAGGAAGCAGGACAATACACCATGATTTCCAAGGAGTAAGTGGCATTATTTAGAGGAATTAATCCTTGTGTTTAGAATCAGTTCATTTACTCCTGGAGAGGAAAAAAAAAAAAAGAATCAAGACAGTAATTGCCACAAATGTTATGAAGATTTTAATTTCTTTCTTAGCAATGTGCCCGCCAATATCTGATCAATGTGCTTAAGGGATTTGTGGTCCTGGGTCTTTGATGATTTCTTTGAAACACTGTATTAATCAGCAGTGTCCTTCCTCCTTTCCTTAGTTCTCACTATGTCCTCAATTTCTTTGATTGAAGGATTGAAGAAACCCCTCATCCTTGAATGTGCTACCACATCTTTAATGAGCCTCTGGCACCAATTGTTCTCCCTTGGAGAAATGACCTAATCAACAAAATCAGTATATATAAAACCAAAAGGTGGAGGGAGAGTTCAGTGAAAATCAATTAGCGTCCTAGTCAACCAAATGTTCTTTTACATTCTGAGTAATCTGTTCCCTATTTCCCTTTCTTTGTAACTATACTGCCCATCGGCAATACATGGTTTTGATAATGATGAGGGTAATGAGATGAACTTCAAGATGGGTTACAAAGTGAAGAAATAATCAGAGAAAAAATAAGCCCTTCATTTTGGAACAGATTGATTTGGTTTGTATTATTAAAAAAAAGCATAATTCATTCAGCTGGTGATTGGTAACAAAGGGACCTTTGATTCACTTTGTTATAAAGCAGAAACTAACACACCATTGTAAAGCAATTATACTCCAATAAAGATGTTAAAAAAAAAAAAAAAAAGATGAGCCTCAGGCAAAAATTCCAGTTCTTGCAGTGGAGAGAAAAAGATTTTATATTTTGGGTGCTCTTGCCTGAGGAATTTTTTTTTTCTAAATAAGTACTGTGTTATTTGGCAAGCTATAGTGATCTCAGTTTACATAATTAAGAGGTCTTTAAAGGCTGTCCCTAGTGGGTTTCACAGAACTCTGACAGTTTCAAATGATCCATTCAATAGAGATACACTAAATGAAATGACAGGATGAAAATAGTTTTAAATAATTTCCCAGTGCCAGGGACATCTCCCATTAAATATTTTCAATACTTGGATGTTTACTACCTGGACTCTCTCTATAAAGTACATTTTAATCCCCTCCAAAAAAGTCCAGACTTGTGAAACGTTTGGTTATTTTTTGAGATAACTATATCCAAATAAACATTAAACTAAAAAGACTTTTCCCTTCATAATGCTCTGCCGAAAATTCAAGAATCTAAGAAAAGAGTCCTACATTTCCTGTCACTGCTAATGACAACAGATGATGAGAAAAGAATATTTCTTGGGGACTGGAGTTCATCAGAGCTAATTAAGCAGCAGTAATGTGGGGATTATCGATACTATAGTTCTCCATCCCTGTGAAGAAGAAACAGCTAGACCAATAAAACAGTGCAAGAAAACGAGGTATGCCTGTACTCAGAATTACCTCTCATTGTATTTTCTTCAACTTCCCAGTACAGAGTTGGCCCAATTGCCATAATGCTATGAATGGACAATACTCAATAATGAATAATATTAATCACAGTCTTGTGGCTACTAAAAAGAAAGTATTAATCAATGTATAAACTTGCTTACTGAACTCTAATATTTGTCCTGATTGACTGCTTTCCATTTAAAATTCCTATCCTACATTCTGATTCTACTACCAGAACCCACAGTTAATTAAGCTTGTAATAATAGTAAGCAAGTACCCCGAGATTATTTCTTTAGCAAGGAAAAAATGCCACAAATGCCCACCACAGCTGAATATATCCAAGCATTGTTCCTTGATATCTTGCAGAATCAGACTAAACATAACAGCTGAGGCTCAAAAAACCCACTTTCTCCATGGAAAGATCTATTTTGGTTGGGCTTGGGTTTCTACTACACAGTATTCGTCTTTGTTTTACTAACCACATGCTATCTGTTGCCATCTTCTCTCTTGAGTCCACCCACAGACATTTGAATACTTCCATTAATGGTAAACCACTAGCATCGATGCAAGCACAGCAATAATGCCACAGCCAGCACTGGATCGTAAGACTACAAAGGGAAGAAATCAATGTCTTCAAAATATAACTTTTTCACACATAGTGTCTTAAGCAACAGTGTTATATCTGTATAGCCCACCAAAGCAAGCTGATTGAGCAAAACTTTTTTTGCACCTTTACGTGATTGTGACCAAATTAATGTTAAAGGTAAAAAATTGTGATTTTTTATTTTGGTTACAAGATAGCAAGATGACATTGACATTTTGGGCTTAACTACAGTGGTAACATTTGGGTGGTTTAAATTTTTCAGATGATTGCAGAACAGTCAATTCCCATAATGTAGAGCAACCTGGTCATGTTTATTCCACCTGACACTCAGACACTTGCCAAATAAGACTCTAGATCAAAGCAAAAACTGATATTGTTATCTTTATGTGTCCCTAATAAAAACATTTTATGCTTTTAAGGGATTTTTAAGAAAATTTTTAAGGTAAGAAAATGTTATATTTAGTGCCTTCTATCTGTTTTCATTCTTTCCCCAAGTGGGCAAGGTTATTTAATCACCATAATGTTTCTCTCATGATTGCAAGATAAGTCACACACACACACACACACACACACACACACACACACTTCTCTTTCTTCTCAAAACCCAACACAAGCCTGCATTTACTCAAAGTCAATATCTCTAACATTTAGATATGGTTTACATAAAGTGAAATAAATCGGTCTTAAATGTACAGTTCCATCAGTTTTGGTAAATGCAGACATCCATATATCCCAAACCTCTATCAAGATAGGAAATGTTTCCATCATCCCAGAAGGTTTCCTCATGCCCCTTCCCAATCAATTCCACTGTTCCTTCCACTCACACACAAAAGCAGCCACTGTTCTGGTTTCTATCACCATGGATTAGTTTTACCTCTTCTAAGATATCATCAAAATGTAATCATACAGTAGGTACATAAGTAAGAACTCTTTTTGCATCTTGCTTCTTTCACTCAGCCTAATGTTGTGGAGATTCATATTGTTAGGCTGAATCTTTTTTTTATTGTTAAGTAGTTCTCCATTATATGAATATTCTACAGTTTGTTTAACCATTTTTCTGATGATGAACTGATTAGGTATTATGAATAAAGCTGCTATGAACAGTCTTGTACCAAACTTAGTGGACGTATGGTTGTATTTTTCTTGGATAAATACTTAGAAGTTGTAATGCTACATCATAGAGTAACTGTGGCTTTAACTGCTAAAGTTAACTGCTTCTATTAGGAAACTGCTAAACAGTTTTCCAAAGTGGTTGTACTATTTTTCCTTTCCCTATACATGAGAGCTTCTGACAGCATTAGTGTGGGTTTTAACCTTTCTGGTGGGTATGCATCTTGTTGTAATTTTAGTTTGTCTTTCCCTGTTAAATATTGATACTGGGTATTTTTCAAGTGTTTCTTAGCCATACACACACACACACACACACACACACACACACACACACACACACGATATCTATGACGTATCGGTTCAAGTCCTCTGCCAAGCCATACATCAATTACTGTAACAGGTGCATATAGAGGTGCAAGGTTAAAGAATCTTCCTTTTAACAAATACAGCTGATGTGTGCTCCCACTCTGAGAACAGTCACGAGGGGAAGCTCAAAGCATCAGAGGTGCCATTTCATTCAGCAATTTATCCCCACCGAAAACTCCTCTCAATCCATCTTAAAGCAAAACCTTCTCTGATCTGTGTCAAATACAAATTAGAGTCTGTGTGGATATATAATAGTACCACCATTGGAGTAGGAAAGATTTCAGAGACAGGATTTATGCTAAGTATGAATATCATTAGTTAAACATTTGCTATTAGTTGGCACCATGCTAATCACTTCTGATGTGTAATTATTGCTATTATATTTAAGATTTACAAAAATGCAACCAAGTGGCTATCATTATTCCCCAAGAAAGCTTCAAATTTTCAAATTATAACACCTTTCATTTCTGTATTGATTATCTATCACTGCATAATAAATTACTCCAAAACATAGTTGCTTAAAACAACACACATTTATTATCTCACTATTTTTATGGAGCAGGAATATGGGAGTAAATTTTGTGGATCCTATGCTTTAAGTCTCTCCTTGAACTATCAAGTTGTTGACTGTGGCTGTAGACATCTCAAGACTCAACTGGCTAAAGAGGCTACCAGAAAACTACTAGAGCTAATCAATGAATTTGGTAAAGTAGCAGGATACAAAATTAATGCACAGAAATCTCTTGCATTCCTATATACTAATGATGAAAAATCTGAAAGAGCAATTAAGGAAAAACTCCCATTTACCACTGCAACAAAAAGAATAAAATATCTAGGCATAAACCTAACTAAGGAGAAAAAAGACCTGTATGCAGAAAACTATAAGACACTGATGAAAGAAACTGAAGATGATACAAACAGATGGAGAGATATACCATGTTCCTGTACTGGAGGAATCAACATTGTGAAAATGACTATACTATCCAAAGCAATCTACAGATTCAATGCAATCCCTATCAAACTACCAATGGCATTTTTCATAGAACTAGAACAAAAAAACTTCACAATTTGTATGAAAACACAAAAGACCCCGAATGTCCACAGCAATCTTGAGAAAGAAAAACAGAGCTGGAGGAATCAGGCTGCCAGACTTCAGCTTACAGTACAAAGCTACAGTAATCAAGACAGTGTGGTACTGCCACAAAAACAGAAATACAGATCAATGGAACAGGATAGAAAGCCCAGAGGTAAACCCATGCATATACGGTCACATTATTTTTGATAAAGGAGGCAAGAATATACAATGGAGAAAAGACAGACTCTTCAATAAGTGGTGCTTGGAAAATTGGACAGCTACATGTAAAAGAATGAAATTAGAACACTCCCTAACACCATACACAAAAATAAACTCAAAATGGATTAAAGACCTAAATGTAAGGCCAGACACTATCAAACTCTTAGAGGAAAACATAGGCAGAATACCCTATGACATAAATCACAGCAAGATCCTTTTTCATCCACCTCCTAGAGAAATGGAAATAAAAACAAAAATAAACAAATGGGACCTAATGAAACTTAAAGGCTTTTGCACAGCAAAAGAAACCATAAACAAGATGAAAAGCAACCCTCAGAATAAGAGAAAATATTTGCAAATTAAGCAACTGACAAAGGATTAATCTCCAAACTTTACAAGCATCTCATGCAGCTCAATATCAAAAAAACAAACAACCCAATCCAAAAATGGGCAGAACACCTAAACAGTCATTTCTCCAAAGAAGATATACAGATTGCCAACAAACACATGAAAGAATGCTCAACATCACTAATCATTAGAGAAGCGCAAATCAAAACTACGATGAGGTATCACTTCACACCGGTCAGAATGGCCATCATCAAAAAATCTACAAACAATAAATGCTGGAAAGGATGTGGAGAAAAGGGAACCCTCTTGCACTGTTGGTGTGAATGTAAATTGATACAGCCACTATGGAGAGCAGTATGGAGTTTCCTTAGAAAACTAAAAATAGAACTACCATACGACCCAGCAATCCCACTACTGGGCATACACCCTGAGAAAACCATAATTCAAAAAGAGTCATGTACCACAATGTTCATTGCAGCTCTATTTACAAAGCCACGTCATGGAAGCAACCTAAGTGTCCATTGACAGATGAATGGATAAAGAAGATGTGGCACATATACACAATGGAATATTATTCAGCCATAAAAAGAAATGAAATTGAGTTATTTGTAGTGAAGTGGATGGACTCAGAGTCTGGCATACAGAACGAAGTAAGTCAGAAAGAGAAAAACAAATACCGTATGCTAACACATATATATGGAATCTAAAAAAAAAAAAAAATCGTTCTGAAGAACCTAGGGGCAGGACAGGAATAAAGATGCAGACGTAGAGAACGGACTTGAGGACATGGGGAGGGGGAAGGGTAAGCTGGGACGAAGTGAGAGAGTGGCATGGACATATATACACTACCAAATGTAAGATAGATAGCTAGTGGGAAGCAGCCGCATAGCACAGGGAGATCAGCCCGGTGCTTTGTGACTGCCTGGAGGGGTGGGATAGGGAGGGTGGCGGTGAGATGCAAGAGTGGGGAGATATGGGGATGTGTGTGTATGTAAAGCTGATTCACTTTGTTGTAACTAGCACACCATTGTAAAGCAATTATACCCCAATAAAGATGTTAAAAAAATTTTTTAATTGAAAAAAAAAAAGGCTCAACTGGGGAAAGGTCAACCTTGAAGTTCCCTCATGTGGCTATTGGGAGGATTCAATATCTCATGGGTTGTTTGACAGATGGCCTCAGTACCCTGCTGGCTGGTGGCTGGAGGAAGCTTTCCAGTCCTTGCCACATGGGGTTCTTCATAGGGTAAGTCACAACATGGCAACTTGCTTCATCAGAGCAAGTAAACAAGAAAAAGAAAGAAAAGCAGAAAAAGAGAGAGAGAGGTCACAGTCTTCTATAACTTAATTCAAATGTGATATCCTATCACTTTTGCTATATTCTATTTATTAGAAAGAAGTCACTATGTCTAGATAACACACAAGAGAAGACAATTAGACAAGGGCATAAATACCACTAGGTGAGATTTCTGGGAGCCATTTCAGAAATGTCTACCACAATTTCCACAGTGTTTTACACTTTACAAAGGGTTATCAACAACAATACTTTTTGACATTCATAGTCATAAATGATATTAAATCCAAAGCCAGAAAAGATGATTCAACAATATATCCAAGGCCGTGGCAGGAGGACTTGACCCTGGGAAGGTATACTAGTTCAGTCCCAAGGATGCTATTCATAGCTCCGTGTTGCCCCTACACCAGTACTTCTCACTTATTTTTGTTTATTTGTTTTAATAATGAGTCAAATCCAGGTAATTTTTTTCTTTAAAGCTTGAAACTTTAGTTCAGTGTTTCTGAGTATTAGTAACTCTGAATTCTGTTGCCCAAAATTATATATGAAGATGTAAGAACTTGAGTTTAGTGTGAACTGGCCCAAAGGTCCATATTTTTATTTTTTTAAATAAATCTCTGAAATTAGTTTGTTTGTTCAGATTGACCTTCTTTAGATGCTGTGGAAAAAAAAAACCTGGGCAATTAATGTCTCAGTTTGGTGGGTTTCATAGGATTAATCAAGGCTTTACTATACTGAACAGATAGAGGCCAAAGGGTAACTTTTCAAGAAATGGTTCATTGACATTGCATGTGTTTTAACTTGGAGGATCCTGTTTTGAATTTTAGCATGTTCAGATTCCCAGCCTTGAATTAAGTTGTTTCGAAAGCTCAGGGTAAATTTGCTCTCAACAGCAAAAACCCTCCTAAAGACTATGCAGTAACATTGACTTTGAAAATCAAACTAATTGATCTTGGATCTAAAACCTCAAAAGTTTCACTTGGACCTATCATTTATCTGAGTTCTAGGAATCTTCTGTTGATGGGTCTAAAGGCCAGGAATGAACGGATATTGGTTCCTCTGTACCTGGCTGGACAGAAGGAAAATGTTCTGTGGGGATTTAGTGGAAGGAAGGGAAAAACGGAGAAAGAGAGAGAGGGAAAGGAAAAGAAAAAAAATCATAAAGAAAAGAGAAGAAAAGGTAGAAAGGAAAGAAAAAAATTGTTTAAAAGTTTTCTCTGTATAACCTTTACTACCTGAGATAACAATGGTTTCTAACATTTTCCAAGGAACTTCATAAACTAGAGCAGTTATCCTTAGCATAATGCCAAAACCAGCAGCATCAACTTCACCTGGAAAATTACTAGAGATGCAGATTTTCACTTCCCATCCCAGGTCCACTGAATTAGAAACTTTAAGGTTGGAGCCCAAGAATATGTGTTTTTCCATACACATTGTAATGTACCCTAAAGTTTGAGAACCACAGAAACTAGAGAAATTTCAAATATAGTTATAAGATCATAAGGAGTGTTATATCCTAGGTGTTAATTAGGGCCACTGAAAAGTCCTGGGTCTTGTGTTGAAATAACATTTTTCAGCAGAATATATCCATTTATTGAGGCACTAGCAAAATAAAGTGCAGTTACTTAGGTAACTATAGAAGATGCCAAGTCTGAATGGGGTTAATGTTAGAAGCACAGTGTCAGTGAGCAAAGTCTAGTTAAAATAAAACAAAAACTAGGAATCAAAGGAACAATCACTACCCCAACAAAAACAAATAACTGACAAGAAGACAAGATCAGCAGCAGACATCTGTGCAGGGCCATCACAGGTGAACTCACCCGGGCACAGACTCATCTCCAATGGACTTCCTATGAAGGCTTGAGTCCCACTCCACGTTCTCTTCTTGCCAATGGTAGACAAGCCCCAACCCGTCTTGAGAAACAAAGCCCTGCAATCCAAGATTTGACATTGTCACAAACCTTCCTAGAAGCAGCAGCTCCAGCTGGAAAATCAGCAACCCTCCTCATAGGAGTTTATGAGCTGTCCACTGTGGTGGCAGCCAAGATGCTTTTGAGCTGCCCTGACACTGAAATCCTCCAAGAGCACTCGATTTGCATATCTATAAAAGTAGCAATGTGACCTGATTCTACCTAAGCTTTACCAAACTGTAGGTCCCTATGAAATCATATTGTAAACAATATCCTAAATTTCTTGCCCCATTCTTCAAAGCACATACAGCCACCTAGAAATTCCCTGCTATCCCTACCCACCTCTCATCGGGTATGTCTAGAAATTCACAGGTACATCTGAAAAGTGCATACCTTCCTCCATTTTGCCACTCCCCTACCACAACCCAAAGCTACTGCCACTGTGGCAGGTTATGTCTATGAAAATTCTGTTTCCCAAAGTCCCCAGACTCACAAACCCTCCAGGTGCCTTTGGTGCAGATCTGTACTTAGGGAACATGAATCTACATGATAACTGAAGGTCGGGAAGCACTTGAAACAAACCAGTGGGAGGAGAGAGGAGAGGAGAGGAGAAGCAATCAAGGATGGCATCATCAGAAATAAAGCTTAGGCAGCCGCATAGCACAGGGAGATCGACTCGGTGCTTTGTGACCACCTAGAGGGGTGGGGTAGGGAGGGTGGGAGGGAGATGCAAGAGGGAGGGGATATGGGGGCATATGTATATGTGTAGCTGATTCACTTTGTTATACTGCAGAAACTAACACAGCATTGTAAAGCAATTATACTCGAATAAAGATGTTAAAAAAAAAAAAGAAAGAAAGAAAGCTGAGGGAATGGAACAAATTAAATAAAGTGCTATAGGAACCTGAGGAGGAATTACAAAGCACACAGATTTCAAAGAACCAGGAGAAAGTCTGTTGTACAAGCTAAGAGATGAAATACCTTTAAGAAAGTTGGCATGATTGGTCAATAAAAGCATTAAACTGCAGAAAATTCAAGTGGTATTACTTTGAGAGGAAAAAAGACTACCAGATTTATTGACAACAGGTACTTGATTACCCTTGCAAAAGCCATTTTTGAAGAGTGGTGAGTTTTGAAGAAGGGGTAGCAGAAATTAGTATTTAGCATATAAAGGGAAAAAAGAAGTGAGAAAGAGAGGACAGAGAGTCAAGTCTACTAATTCAAGAATTATGGTAGTGAAGGAAAGGAAAGGTAGGGAGAGATTTTTAAGGTAAGAGATATTTAGAACGTTTCTAGGCAGAGAAGGAAAAAAAAAATACTTTATAGAGGGGGTAACTGAGGAAGCAAGAAAGAGATGAACATCTCTGAAATACCAGCGAGGAAAGAAAGGCTGGGTGTGGATTATCCAAAAGGTCAGAGGAGTTGGGAGGGAAGTTGAGAGGGTTTGTGCCTGAAAGTCACAATTAATTTTCTCAGCAGAGTAAACACTCTGGATGTTCTTGGCACCAACGCACACTGGAAGCTAGTGAGTTGGCGGAAATTATTTTTCAAGACATTAGACCAAAAAAACTAATTGCCTGGCTTAATAAGGCCACAGGCATCTGACAAACATCAAAATGATTAAGAAAGGCTGGAGAGAGAGGGGAGAGAGATAAAGAGAGATGGTAGTGGCAGGGATGAGAGGAAGAGGCAGAAGAGAGAAAAAGAAGGATGAGGAAAGAGAAAGGAAACAAGAGGAGGAGAGGGAAGCAGGGTAAGGGGAGAAGAGCTAAAAGGAGTGGAGGAGAGAGAAGCTGCAGAAAGAAACAGATGCCATCTCAGAACATTGAAATGTCTCATTTGTGTTTAAATTCCTAGAAAGGGGAAACAAAACAAGGACAAACTCTTAAATGTTCTTGTTGACCAGCTGGCTTTCGACCAATGATAAATTCTAGGCCAGAGGTTTGGTAAAAGCTAATGCAAACCAGGGAGAGAATTTAGATCACAGACGTAAATATATTCCCAGGCTAGATAGTTGCAGAGTATTTCACAGGGGAAATCATGAAAAATTTTCCTTGTAGTTGCAGTGCACATTATTTATAAAGGTCAGGGAAAAAAACATGATATGGTATATATATTTTTTTGTCTTCTTACTACAAGTAAACCCATACACAGTGAATAAGTCATCCTGAGCAGATATGAGCCAGTTGCTGTGCTGTGATGATTTGTGTTTCTTTTTGAGCGCGATCTAGCCTAAAGCTGATCCCGAGGTGGTCCTAGCTCATTTGACAATTGCCTTCGGTTTCACACTCTGTCCAAGGTGAAGATCATCTTTGCAGTGGTTCCTCAGACTTGTCTAAACTTTCCTCCTCTCTTCTAGACCCCTAGTGAGAACTTCCCTGTACAGTGATCTCAGGCCTAGAGAACCCTCGGATTGGGTCTCTCCCATCTTCGTGACATGTGGACTTTTGTCCAGTGACCTGTAAAAGTGCTATGAGCAGTTACAAGTGTTGGTTGTATTTGCAAAGTGGCACAGTTCCGTGGTTTTAAATACATGGTTATTAAAATAAGAACTTTCCTAACCATCAAATATATTCTGAACATATTATTGTGGTAAGGACTGGAGTCAACATGGTATAGTCAAAGGATCAAACTAGATGGGTTGTGGAGTCAGATATATTTAGATCTGAATCCATTTTCTAGCTATATGGCCTTAGGCAATTTACCTAAGTTCTCTGGGTCTTAGTTTCTGTGTCTGTAAAATGTTGTCCATAACAGTATCTATCTCAAGGTCACCAAAAATTTAATCAATAGTCAATCTAAGAAAGAAATGGAAAATTTTATTTGAGCCAAGCTGAGGATTATAACCCAGGCGGCGGTCTTTCAGAAAGCTCTACAGGTAAGGGGGAAAGCCAGTATATATACAATATATGACTTTGGAGAAGGGGTATATGCAATCAACACACATCTTGGTAGAGGGCAACTTTCTCTATTCGAGAGGAATAGATATCTTAGTGGTTTTAGAGCTTTTCGAAGTATGGGAAGATGGAGGAAACTGGGTTCACAAAATTTTCTCCTGAAAATATCTGAGGGTCAGTTTTGCCAGTTTTCCTAGAGTACAAAGTGCCTCAACCTGATCTTTGCTCTGAATTTCTTTCAGGGTGTATTATAGCTCAGCGACTGCAGTGACTAACGACTTGATTCTTGTAGAACTGGATCGTGGGCAATATTCTTTATTTTAGAACTCCCTCCCTTTCGGTCTTAACGTTGACCAAGTTCTCGGAGGTGTTTCATGACCAGTTTGTCCCATGGCATTAGGAATACTCATTCCCAGGTCAGGCGAGAATTTCATTGATAGGCCACTCAATGTGCTATTACTGGACTAGGTCCTGTTAACAGTAGCCAAAACCTCTGGACCGCCTGTCTTACTAGTCTGTTATGGTCCAGGACATGGATCCCTCTAGTTGCTTCTTCCCATATCTAGAGTTACACTATTGCAATCACTGATCTTATAAAATTATGTATTTGGTCAATCATTTCAAGTTGCTTGATTATCATTATTTTTATCATAGTCTCAGTCACACATTTGGTAATGCAAAAACCAATAATCTTGTAAAAGGCAGAATACAAGTAATATAGTAACATTACTAAGGTCATAAGTAAGTATTTAAGCTAAGAACTTTCATCAGGCGCAGCCAGTGTCTCCCCAGGTCAGCTAACTCAGTCTGTCCTGCACCGTTCGCTATCTTTAAGGAAAATGGTATATTGGCATTTTACATAAAGTTCACCGAGGATGTCTGCACATACAAGGCAAGTGGTGGGTCATTGTGACCCCTTACAGGACTGGGAAAGGAGTTACGTGGCTGGTGTCAGAAGAAGAAAAATTGATCTTTATAGTTGAGCAGGTATTTCTGCCACTGGGGAGTTCTGGTTAATGCATAATACAGATGCACGATGCACACTAGAGGGGAGGGAGGAAGCCTAAATGGGCCGAGAAAAATTTTATGTTTAAATCTTTCTTGTCTTGCCTTAAAATATGAATTTTATTTCATCATCAAAGAGTTGTGAAGATATAAACCATATAAAGGGTTTGAGCATTAGAGTGACTTGAATAGTGTCCCCCCCAAAGCTCACATCCATCTGCAACCTCAGAATGGGACCTTATTTGGAAATAGGGTCTGTGCGGATATAATTAAGTCAAAATGAGGTCATACTAGAATAGAATGGGCTCTAAATCCAATGACTGGTGTCCTTATAAGAAGAGGAGAAAACACATGGAGACCAAGGGAAGAAGGCCATGCAAAGACAAAGATGGAAATTGGAATTCTGCTGCTATAGGTGAAGCCACACCTATAGAAGCTGGAAAAGGTAAAGGATTCTTCCCTGGAGCCTTCACAGGGAGCACTGCCCTATCAATACTATGATTTTAGACTTCTATCCTCCAGAAATGAAAGAATACATTTTTTATTGTTGTTTTAAACCACCAAGCTTGTGGTAATTTGCTATGGCAGATCTAAGAAACTAATACACGTTTATAGTAACTGCTCAGTGAAAATCAACTCAGTATCAGGCCAATTTTACTCTATACTCTTTCTGGCTACTATCTTACGGTCCTTAGATTGGTAACTTAATTTGGTCCTACTTTACCAGCTTTGACCTCTCCAGGTCTAAATTTCAGCCCTGCAGACACCTTCCTTATTCTCCAGACCTGGGCTAAGAAGCATCCTGCATATTCTCCTGGCAGCTCTGCCATTGGCTCTGTGAGTCTCCCTTCCCCAACCCAGCCAATCCAACTCATTCATCCATTCCATACATATTAACTCACCACTTACTATGAACCTGTCAGTGTATGAAAAACTGGGTGTAAAGCAGTGAATGAAAGAGTCCCTCTTTTCATAAAAGGTGTTTTCTGGTGAGAGCATAAAAAAGATTAACAAGTAGGCAAGTGAATATATAATATGACAGATGGTCTTATATGCTATGGGGAAAAAAAGGCAGGCTGGGGGAATGGAGAGCAGGGGCAGGGTGTACATCAGTGTGTCACAAAAGGTCTCTCTGATAAAGTGGTTCTTTTTTTTTTTTTTGCGTTACGCGGGCCTCTCACTGTTGTGGTCTCTCCCGTTGCGGAGCACAGGCTCCAGACGCGCAGGCTCAACAGCCATGGCTCACGGGCCCAGCCATTCCGCGGCATGTGGGATCTTCCCGGACCGGGGCACGAACCTGCATCCCCTGCATTGGCAGGCGGACTCTCAACCACTGTGCCACGAGGGAAGCCCACGAGGTGGTATTTTAATAGTGACCTAAATTTAGTCAAAGAGGAAGGCAGTCATTCTGACACCCAGGAGGTGAGGTGAAAGAAGAAATGGGGACTCAGTAACCTGCAGGATTGGAAGCCATAACTTAGACTTGGGATTTTGCACTGAACGACATAAAAAAGTCACTGGAGGATTGTGAATAGAGAAGAGCATGATCTGCCTTCTCTTTTAAAAAGATTCCTCTAGCTACTGTTTGAAGAGTAGGTTTTGAGGGTGACTTGGAAGCAAGATCAGTTAGGATGTTGACTGCAAAAAGTCCATGCTAAATGTGATGCCTCATTTCTTTTTAATTCTTTCTCCAGAGCTGTGATAAAAGGCAGATAGAAGTGAAAGCATTGATAAGAAGTTACTGGAGTCTGTTTATATTTTGCAGATAAAGCCAACTGGATTTTTTTTAAATGAATGTAGTTTCTAAGAGAAAGAGAAATTAAGGAACACTCCGAGTGTTTTATTGGGCTAGGAAAGACTAGAGAAGATGTTGGAGAGTGGAGAAAAGAGGTGGATTAAACGTGCGAAATCCAACAAGCTGTGAATATAGGACTGATGAGTTTCCTTCCCTTCCCCTGCAGTCATTACATAGCTCTCAGCTGGTGGAATCCAAATGTCTCAAGTAATGTTAAGACATCACCTAGCTTATAAAACCTGGGAGGCCCAGCTGTGCCTTCCTAAGCACACTGTCTTAAATATATTTTTAATTTGTTAAAATTATATTACCATGTAGCCATTTATAACATCAAATACATGATTTTCCCCCCAAACAAAAGCAGAGCAGGAACTGGAGCATCTGTTCTTTCATGGCGTTTGATTCCCACCTGAGGTGCAGAGAAGGTATGTCAAGTAACACTGGCAGACCATTTTCAACGAAGGTGGACCTCCCAAAACCCACCAAGCTAGATCCAGGTCTATAAAGACAGCACTTGTGGAAGTGGCAGCCAAGGTGCTGAAGATGAACCAGTGTCTTGGATTGCCACTGAAGTCTTTTATCTGCTACTTTGAAATAATGAGGCTAAGAAACTCACTCTTGTCCAAAGTTGCCAATTCCTTTTTCCGGACAAAGCAGCCAATCAGAAGAGCATAAGCAGCTATAAAGTAAAACATTACCAACTCTTCTGTGCACAAGCTGGGGAGGGAAGGTGAAATAGGGAGATTACAGAGCATGCTTTTTCACACTCAGTCTTTTGGGGATGATTTTTGAACCATAAGAAATTCTTCCGGGAAGCAGGGCTACCAGTACAAGGTCCTAGGGAGTAACCTTTTATGACTCCCTCTGCCAAAAAAAGGATAGAGAACTAGGGGATTGCTTAGAAACATATGTTCTTCAGGGAGTCTTGTAAGCGTTACTCTAAACTCTGAGCCAACACAGCTGTGAGGGAGCATAGGTCAAGACTTCACAGAAAGCCAGATGCTGCAGTGAGCACATATTGTTTTAGAGACATATGTGTGTATGGATATGCGTGGTGGATAAATATATACATCGGCATGTGTATGTATACACTGGCAACCCCCCCTCCCCACTTCTCATCCTTTTAGGTAAACTGAAGGAGGAAGGGAGGATTTCCTGTGAAAACAATGTATAACCCTGCTCATCTGGTTAATGTGTTTGGCTGGATCCAATGTAACCAAATGAAAAGGAGGAGTAGGAAGAAAATTTCCTGATAAGACAAACTTTACACAGGGTATTCAGTCTAACTTAATTCAATTCCTAATTATGATTTTTTTACACTATTCAATCTAATTCAGCTACATTCCTAAGTACTATTTATTTGCACTGTTAGGTACTATGCGGGATGTAGAAATAATTCCAACACCAGTCACCCTTATACATTTATAAGCAGTGTGACTTTAGGAAAGGTACCTCTCTGGTGAGATAACTTTGAGTGGGAGCATCCCGTATTCTACCCGCTAATACATCAGAGCCCTAATGGAGATACCCATAGTATGCTATGCTATGGTAGAGAGAGAAATGGGCTGGGACTCCAGCCCCAAATCTGCACTGTGTTACTGTGGCCAGTTCATCTCACTCCACTTCTCCTTCCCCAAAACTATCCCCAGAAAGAGATGGGTTTTTTTTCATTGTGAAATGAGATGCTTGGATTAGAAAACGGGTCACAAAATAATTGCCTATAAAAGAACTGGGTGGGTTCCATGTATTCCAACAGGGACTGAGGCCCCTGCATGAGGGAGGCAGCTACTCTCCACCACTGTCCCACTGCTGCCTGTGACAACGTGGCCTCATCTAATTTTCCAAGAAAGAGTAGCCCTCTGCGTTCTTCTATATGAGACTGAACAATTCTTAAAATACTGTACAAGATGAACAAAATACATCTGGAAGCCCAATCCTTGCCCATATGCTGCCAGTTTGCAATTTTAGGATTGGATGACATAATATTTCTTTTAATTCAGAAATGGGTGAGTATAGGGCACAGCTGTACCAAGAGTGTCCCAACAGATTTCCTGCTACTGGCAGAAATCATGCCTGTGAATCCTTGGTCCCTGAACTGGGGCCATCCAAAGGTCACTCACTCCCTGGCCTCAAGCTCTTCTGAAGCAGGATTGCCTAATTCCAAGTCCAGAGGAATCTCTAGGCTGTCACGTGGCATTCACAGCTCTACCTGCCTAGAATTTACAAAAGGACATCTCCTGACCCAGCCAGTGAGTCTCCTCTCAAAGTCTCAGATTCTATACCCACTTATAAGTATTGAAGGCTTTCGTTCCAGAGACTACATTTGCTTCTACGGCAAAGTCCAGGAAACTAGAAAGGATTCAGCATCACTCAGACCCCAGAAGATCTAAACTTTTTGTATATCAGTACTGAAAAAATGAAGAAATAGACTCTGTCATTATAGACCATCCACTACTCCTTGTGATTCAAGGAGCTTTCATATAACCCAATGCAGGGAAACTACACCTAACATAAGTAAAAGTAGGCAGAACATTGTCACACAGAGAATGATTGGATATGAGTATAATTATATATATGACAGTGGAGGATACCTCGAAAAGATAGTGCTCAAATTCTTCTTTTAATTTTTTTTAACATCATTTTTTTTTAAGGGCTTCAAATGCTTGGCTATCTATCTATCTATCTATCTATCTATCTATCTATTTATTTATTTATTTATTTATTTATTTATGGCTGTGTTGGGTCTTCATTTCTGTGCGAGGGCTTTCTCTAGCTGTGGCAAGCGGGGACCACTCTTCATCGCGGTGCACGGGCCTCTCACTATCTCAGCCTCTCTTGTTGCGGAGCACAGGCTCCAGACGCACAGGCTCAGTAGTTGTGGCTCACGGGCCTAGTTGCTCCACGGCATGTGAGATCTTCCCAGACTAGGGCTTGAACCCGTGTCCCCTGCATTAGCAGGCAGATTCTCAACCACTGCGCCACCAGGGAAGCCCTAACATCTTTATTGGAGTATAATTGCTTTACAATGGTGTGTTAGTTTCTGCTTTATAACAAAGTCAATCAGTTATACATATACATGTGTTCCCATATCTCTTCTCTCTTGAGTCTCCCTCCCTCCCACCCTCCCTATCCCACCCCTCTAGGTGGTCACAAACCACCGAGCTGATCTTCATGTGCTATGCGGCTACTTCCCACTAGCTATCTATTTTACGTTTGGCAGTGTAAATATGTCCATGCCACTCTCTCACTTTGTCACAGCTTACCCTCCCCCCTCCCCATATCCTCAAGTCCATTTTCTAGTAGGTCTGTGTCTTTATTCCCATCTTACCCCTAGGTTCTTCATGACCTTTTTTTTTTTTTCTTAGATTCCTTATATATGTGTTAGCATACGGTATTTGTTTTTCTCTTTCTGACTTACTTCACTCTGTATGACAGACTCTAGGTCCATCCACCTAACTACAAATAATTCAATTTCGTTTCTTTTTATGGCTGAGTAATATTCCATTGTATATATGTGCCACATCTTCTTAATCCATTCATCTGTCAATGGACACTTAGGTTGCTTCCATGTCCTGGCTATTGTAAATAGAGCTGCAATGAACATTTTGGTACATGACTCTTTTTGAATTATGGTTTTCTCAGGGTGTATGCCCAGTAGTGGGATTGCTGGGTCGTATGGTAGTTCTATCTGTAGTTTTTTAAGGAACCTCCATACTGTTCTCCATAGTGGCTGTATCAATTTACATTCCCACCAACAGTGCAAGAGGGTTCCCTTTTCTCCACACCCTCTCCAGCATTTATTGTTTCTAGATTTTTTGATGATGGCCATTCTGACGGGTGTGAGATGATACCTCATTATAGTTTTGATTTGCATTTCTCTAATGATTAATGATGTTGAGCATTCTCTCATGTGTCCATTGGCAATCTGTATATCCTCTTTGGAGAAATGTCTGTTTAGGTCTTCTGCCCATTTTTGGATTGGGTTGTTTGTTTTTTTGTTATTGAGCTGCATGAGATGCTTGTAAATTTTGGAGATTAATCCTTTGTCAGTTGCTTCATTTGCAAATATTTTCTCCCATTCTGAGAGTTGTCATTTGGTCTTGTTTATGGTTTCCTTTGCTGTGCAAAAGCTTTTACGTTTCATTAGGTCCCATTTGTTTATTTTTGTGTTTATTTCCATTTCTCTAGGAGGTGGGTCAAAAAGGATCTTGCTGTGATTTATGTCATAGAGTGTTCTGCCTATGTTTTCCTGTAAGAGTTTGATAGTGTCTGACCTTACATTTAGGTCTTTAATCCATTTTGAGTTTATTTTTGTGTATGGTGTTAGGGAGTGTTCCAGTTTCATACTTTTACATGTAGCTGTCCAGTTTTCCCAGCACCACTTATTGAAGAGGCTGTCTTTTCTCCACTGTATATTCTTGCCTCCTTTATCAAAGATAAGGTGACCATGTGTGTGGGTTTATCTCTGGGCTTTCTATCCTGTTCCATTGATCTATATTTCTGTTTTTGTGCCAGTACCATACTGTCTTGATTACTGTAGCTTTGTAATATAGTCTGAAGTCAGGGAGCCTGATTCCTCCAGCTCCATTTTTTGTTCTCAAGATTGCTTTGGCTATTTGGGGTCTTTTGTGTTTCCATACAAATTGTGAAATTTTTTGTTCTAGTTGTGTGAAAAATGCCATTGGTAGTTTGATAGGGATTGCACTGAATCTGTAGATTGCTTTGGGTAGTAGAGTCATTTTCACAATGTTGATTCTCCCAATCCATCTTCTTTTGATTTTTATCAATGTATATTGCACTTGATTCCTTCCTATTAAATTCCATGCATTCCTGCATTTACACACTTAAAGTCTAGATAGAGAAACAGAAATTGCAATATGAATTATTAAAAATATTTAAGAAATAGAATGCCGAACTGCAGAGGAATGGTATAGTTTCACAGGACCACGTCATCTAGCTTGGGTGTAGGAGTTTACTTTGATACATTATTTCCCCTTCTTTCTGTTGACTATCTCCTACTCATTTTTAAACAGAGAAACTAGCTATCCAGAGAGAGGAGAAAGGAAGGCAGATTCCATTTACTGAGAGATGGAGAGACAGACAGTGGATTATGGAAGAGAGAAAGTGGATGTACTAAGAATAGAGAGGCAAGTATGGACAAGATGGAGTGCAGTCTTCTAGGGCATGTGAAGACTTTATTTGAAAGTCCATGGGAAGCCACTAAAGGTTTTCTGCAGTTTTAAGTTTATGATTTGTTCCTTTTACTCTGAGGCGGCTTTCTGCCTAGTCCCAGTGGGAGAAGATAGTGGTTTGTTCTAGGATAATTACAATGAAAATGGAAAGAAGTGAATGAATTTGAGAAATATGTAAATTTGCAATTTTCATATTAGCATAGACCAACCTAAACCATAGCATGTGTTTTACAATTTGGGTTGCTTGAATTTGCATACTATCATATTCCACATTCTTCCACATTTTCAACATACAATTTCCCCCCTATGGAATATTAGACAACTTAGTAGATGCTCTCGTTATGGATATTAGCATCTGATGGCCTATTCAAACTATTCTCCTATATTTAATGACATTTTCTTCCCTTTATTTTTTTTACCTCCCCAGCTACCAATTTACCAGAACCCTGATGTGAAAAATTGAAGTGGGGAGAGTGTCCAGGAGATAAATTAGAGAAACAGACACTTCCCCCGTAATCAGAATCACCTCTCCTCTTCAGTGCCTACCTCTCTGTTACAAAGTTGTGCTTAGCTTAGTCTTTCCTTAGGATGAGTTAATTCCCAAGAAAGCTCTCACTTGTTCACAAATATAAGATTTTTGGTAAGACTGCCTCCTACCTATTCACCTCTGATCCTTAGTAGGGTTCACAAGGCAGGCTCAAGCTAAGTCCCCACTACTCAAGTGTGTGACAGTCAGAAGCTTTATCTACTTTTAACATATATACCTGAAGAAAGACATCGCATTTATGTAATCAGGCTGAGTGTTGCATTTTATATCCAGTTTTATGTTAAAGGGGAAAAACTGTGAAAAACTTTGAAATGAATCGAAAAGATTACTAAGTATACTGTCTGAATCAGCTTTCAGATTATTTCAATCTTTCATTGCCTTCAAGCTATTTCATAATCCTATAAATTTTAGAGAAATGATAATAAGGCAAAAGGTTCTTATCCATCAAAATGGAAATTATGTCCAGTGGAATGCAACTGATTATCGCCCATGTATAGTGAACAATTTTACCAGTTTTGCAACTATTTGTAATTTTTTTCAGTATTCCTGATGTTTATATATTTGTCCTTTGCATTCATCTTTGAACTGTTGTAAAATCTTGTTAATTAATGATTTAATTAAAATCTGTGACCATCTTCATTTTATGAGTCATTATTTTACCATTAAAAAAATTGCCTTTAGCAGTGGATTCCATTTGCATCTCTTATTACTACTATATAAGATTGACTTTGATTTGAACTCTAAATATTTTATAATATCTCGCTGAAACCTAACAAAACAAAAGAGAGGGGAAGTATCATATATAGCAAAGAAGAATTCAAGGTCACTCTGTTCCAATATATTATTGAATTTAATTTTTAATAAATCTACAATATTTACCACCTCCTCTGTGCCCAAATCTCTAGAACAGGGGTTGGAAAAGCCCTTTCTGTAAAGGGCAAATGGTAAATATTTTTGGTTTTGTTTTCCATGCAATCTATCTTATAGCTACTAACCTCTGCCATTATAGCACAAAATAAGCCATGGACAATATGTAAACAAATAAGCAGACACTGACCCAATAAAACTTTATTTACAAAAACAAACAGTGAGCCAGGTTTGGGCTACAAATGGTCTAGGATATCTACCTCTTGAATCTCATACTTGAAAAACAAGTTACTACTTCCCTTGCAGTTGGGAAGTCTTAAATGCACTTTGGAGGAAGAGAGTGAAACAGGCCCAGTTTTACAAACTCCATGAAAGAGTGGGTGTTGTAGGAAATGAAAGGAAATGACTGTGAGATTTTCTTCTTTTTTCTTTTTTAAACATGCTACTCATTAGTATAACACAATGACACTCTTTTCTTTCAATCTAAAATGCCCTGTTTCGTTATCACCATGGATTAATGAGATAAAATTTAATGTTTTCTCTCTCACTTATCATAAATATAGCCATTGACCTGCACCTGGCAATTTGTGTAACTCGTACTAGAGATAGACGATTCATTAGAGAAGCAAGGAGCAAAGTGAAAGGGGTAAGAAGAAACGTATCACAACATTATACATTTTTGAATAAAGGCATCTCTGCTTTTATGCCTCAAAAAAAACATTAAATATATTGTTATATATTTCTGTAGTCCTTTTTCTGGGTATATCTTACCTTAATATGGTTGTCATGATACTGTATATATAATTTTGTGTATTTTTTTCACCAACAACTATTTCCCATATTATAAGCTTTTCACTGTGTAATTTTAAATATTATAATGTTCTCATTAGGTGGGTTTATAGTTATTTACCATTCTGCTATTCCCACACAATAAAGTTTTTATCAATTTTTACTTGTCATAATTTGTAATGAATATATTAGTATGCATTTTCATATTGTCTTTAACAGTTAAGAGTAGTCTTAGTTATAGACTTATTGAAACTGAGAATACGAATATTTTAAGGTCATATGAACCAGTAGAGATAAGTTTGTGGTACGGAAGTCTGCCATAAGGAAATTTATCTTTTTTTTTTTTTTTTACATTGTAAATGATACATGGACATAGGAGAGAAAGTAAAAAATATATAAACTGAAAAGTAAAAGTATTCCTTACTCCTGATCACCAGTCAAAACCCAAAAAGAATAAGTATTAACCATTTATTGGACAGCCTTACAATAATTTTAATGTTCATAGAAATATACACACATATCCTTTTTAAACCCCCCAAAAGACGTAATACATACACTCTCTTAACATCTTGATTAAAGCAGTAAGAAATGTTTTAAGAAATCTTTTTTTGAAAGAAATGAAGGTGATCTCCAACTTTGTGCTATTACAACAATAGTGCAATGAAAACCTTTGTTCGCATTTCTTAGAAGAATCAACAGGATACAGCTGGACCACAAGTTCCTAGAAGTCAATTGCTTGTTCCAATTTTAAGAGCAATTGCGAAACTGCCTGCCCAGAGATGCTGTACCAAACTACAGGTATATTCTAGAGGAGAGATCTTAAATCGTTTAAACAAAATAACATTTACTGAGTCTCCAATGTGTGCACATTATTTTTTGCTCAAGGAACACAAGGATGATTATGACATGGTCACCAGTTTATCAGTATATCAGATTAGCAAACTATGGCCCACAGGCCAAATCCAGGCTACTTTTCTAAATAGGACTGAGACCCATTTAGGACTTCTGACCTTCAGAATGTAAAATAATAAATGTATGTGTTTTAAGCCACTAAGTTAGTGTCAATAAGCTATAATGACCATAGGAAACTAATAGAAGGAATGAAGAAAAATAGTGGAGCCGGTTACTGCTACTCCCTATTCTATCTATCTCAGTTACATACGTGTTAAGGGACTATATTGTCTATGCCAATTACGCGTAAGGGAAAATTCCCCTAGCAAGGGATATCACATATTCTGTTTTAGTGAACTTGCTTTATCTTCCAAGGAAACCTCTCCGAATTCTTACAAAATGGATTGGGCTATTTGCTTTAAAATTCAAACTTCTACTAGATAAGAGGACCTCTCTGACACAGTTAATCTCATTCTGTTGAAGGGTCCAAAAGAGTTTCCAAAGCCAAAGGCATGACCAGGAGAAATGAGAACGCCCTCCATTACATTGTTTTTAGAATGATGTCATCCCTCTCTATGAAGTTGGCTGATTTCTTATTTGTAAAGCAAAATGATAAAACCACCTGAGTCCTGGGAACTCAGGACAAGCAAACCTCTGGGTCGGCTTTAGTGGGGACACATTTCATTAATTTACAAATTGTCTGGTTTTCTTCTAGAGAGAAAGAGCATACAAGCAATGGTTAACATCAGAATGCCTGGAATAGCTGTTTATTTGGCTGAAAACAGAAGATAATCCCCAGCTCTCTCTCTGGCAGTCTCAGCTTGAAGTTGCTACCAACAGAATAAACAGATACTTCTTATGCTGTGTTCTTGGAAAAATATTTATATGAAGTAACACACCAAGTACTCTCCTGTTTGCGGCCAAAGTCTCAGCCTGAGAGAGACCTTCCCTGATCCTGCCCGTGTACACATTATATATATATATATATATATATATACACACACACACATCGTTCATATATTTGTAGGGTCCATCCACTTAGTGCTTGCCTTTGTCTATTTTGGATAAGAAAAATAAGAAAAGATTACTCATTTTCTTTTTGCATTCCTCCTATAAAAATGCAAATTCTCCTTGAAGCGTACTTTTGGACAAGTCAGGAAAGTGTGGGAAAGAAAGATAAGTACAAAAAGAATACTTTAGCTCTTATCTTGCTATACATGTAGTTTTAGCACAGTTCCTTCCTAGCATATCTATCAACACCACCACTTATACCAATTTTTTACACTACCACTCCTCTTTTGCAAATATCTGCTCCACTCCTAACACTTTCCTCAACAGCCCAATAACCCACAACCTTCCCCCTTCAATATGGTCACGCCTATCTGTTGTCTAGGGTTGAGGTATCTCAAATAAGTGTGAGTTTCCTAAGACAATGTCTCAGGATTCTGGTGGCCCAACCCTCCTAACTACTTAACTTTTATAACATTGATATATGTTACATTTGAACTGCCTCTGAGATAACTGGGCACCTTCTTTGTTTAAATTCATTCACACATTCTAGTCTATTGTATTCTATTCTGTTGTAAAGGGTCCTAAACTTATTCTGTTGCTGACTTGTATAACATGGCTCTACAGGTTTCATGTATGTCTCACCATGTCAAAATAGAAGATTTTTACTACTACTCATTCATCTACCATTTGCACAGCTCAGTGTAGCAGATGATGGAAGAATCAGCTTCTCTTTCTACTACACTCTTGTAACTCATTAGACCATACCACAGGTCTGAAACATTTAACTGTTTAATATATTAGCTGTGAGCCATGCACATGGTAGCTGCACAGTAAATGTTTTCTTTGATTATTTTATTCTTCTCTATAAATTCTTTACAGTGAGAAGAGGCTCTTCCACATCTTCTCCATATGACATTTTTAGTTGGTGTAAGAAATTCTTGCCCCAATTTAGTGCTATAACACAAATACAAGTGGAGGCTCTTTTTTTCATCTTGTTAATGGTATGTCAGTGTTCCTGGTGGGCAGGTAGTCTTCCACAAGATTCAAAGACCTACAGTTGTTTCATCTGGAGACTAAGTTGTCAGACAGAGGCTCAGAATCTTCTGCATTCACTGGGAAGATGGGGAAAAGGGACCTCCACTTCTCAGTTAAACTGGCCTGAGCAAATGTACTTGTGCTTTTGATTATCCCTCTTCTATTCCCTTTCATTGACAAGAGCTAGTCACTTGGCACCACCTAGAAGTAAGGAAGACTAGAAAAAATCTGGTTCCTCGGTGTGCATCCACCTCTTAGCAACAATTCTAAATTAAATGAAAAGCATGGGGCTTCCCTGCTGGCGCTGTGGTTAAGAATCCACCTGCCAATGCAGGGAACACGGGTTCGAGCCCTGGTCTGGGAAGATTCCACATGTGGCAGAGCACCTAAGCCCATGCGGCACAACTACTGAGCCAGTGCTCTAGAGCCCGCCAGCCACAACTCCTGAGCCCGCGTGCCACAACTACTGAAGCCTGTGCGCCTAGAGCCCGTGTTCTGCAACAGGAGAAGCCACCTCAATGAGAAGCCCGCACATCACAACAAAGAGTAGCCCCCGCTCGCCGCAACTAGAGAAAGCCCACACACAGCAACGAAGACCCAACGCAGCCAAAAATAAACAAATAAACAAATTTATTTTTTTAAAAAAAGGAAAAGCATGGATCTTTGATGATCAGTTAGAGTATCTGCCATAGAATTCAACTTACAATTGATATAAGCATGTGTGTGTGTATATGCACATAAACGCACATCTCATATAGGATCTTTTATACATTTGTCAACCTCATATCACTATAGCAAAAAGCAATGTGTTTTATTTTACAAGCAACATATAAATCCTTGAAGCTCATCCAAATCTTTAATTATCTGATAAACCCTTTTCCTCAATTCAGGATACAAAATATGTTCACATCTGTTGTAGATTCAATTATTGGCCTTGATTCTTCATGCCTTTGCCACATAACTTTTCGTTCCTCTATTGGAAAGATATACTTTCATGCCCCTTCACTTTGAGCTCAGCCATGTAACTTCTTTGGCTAATGGGATGTTAGAAAACATGACACAAGGGCTTAAAATGTACTTGTGCATTTGAATATTCTCTCTGGCCCCTCTACCACACCATTGGAAGAACAATGCCTCAGCTATCCTGACAGTCCAAGAAGGAAGAGAGACATGTAGAAGAAAGCTGCTGCAGCTGACCCAGAAATTTTTTTTTCATTGAATATTAATTTATTTTTTTACATCTTTAATGGAGTATAATTGCTTTACAATGGTGTGTTAGTTTCTGCTGTATAACAAAGTGAATCAGCTATACATATACATATATCCCTATATCTCCTCCCTCTTGCGTCTCCCTCCCACCCTCCCTATCCCACCCCTCTAGTTGGACACAAAGCACTGAGCTGATCTCCCTGTGCTATGCGGCTGCTTCCCACTAGCTATCTATTTTACATTTGGTAGTGTATATATGTCCATGCCACTCTCTCACTTCGTCCCAGCTTACCCTTCCCCCTCCCCGTGTCCTCAAGTCCATTCTCTACGTCTTCAACTTTATTCCTGTCCTTCGCCTAGGTTCTTCAGAAATTTCTTTTTCTTTTTTTTTTTAGACTCCACATATATGTGTTAGCATACGGTATTTGTTCTTCTCTTTCTGACTTACTTCACTCTGTATGACAGACTCTAGGTCCATCCACCTCACTACAAATAACTCAATTTTGTTTCTTTATTTGGCTGAGTAATATTCCATTGTGTATATGTGCCACATCTTCTTTATCCATTCATCTGTTGGTGGACACTTAGGCTGCTTCCATGACCTGGTTATTGTAAACAGAGCTGCAATGAACATTGTGGTACATGACTCCTTTTGAATTATGGTTTTCTCTGGGTACATGCCCAGTAGTGGGATTGCTGGGTCATATGGTAGTTGTATTTTTAGTTTTTTAAGGAAGCTCCATACTGTTCTCCATAGTGGCTGTATCAATTTACATTCCCACCAACAGTGCAAGAGGGTTCCTTTTTCTCCACACCCTCTCCAGCATTTATTGTTTGTAAATTTTTTGATGATGGCCATTCTGACTGGTGTAAGGTGATACCTCATTGTGGTTTTGATTTGCGTTTCTCTAATGATTAGTGATGTTGAGCATCCTTTCATTTGTTTTTTGGCAATCTGTATATCTTCTTTGGAGAAATGTCTGTTTAGGTCTTCTGCCCATTTTTGTATTGGGTTGTTTGTTTTTTTGATATTGAGCTGCATGAGCTGCTTATAAATTTTGGAGATTAGTCCTTTGTCAGTTGCTTCATTTGCAAATATTTTCTTCCATTCTCAGGGTTGTCTTTTCGTCTTATTTATGGTTTCCTTTGCCATGCAAAAGCTTTTAAGTTTCATTAGGTCCCATTTGTTCATTTTGGTTTCCATTTCTCGAGGAGGTGTGACCCAGAAATTTTCAGTGAGAAGTAAGGTGGCATAGCTGAGTTCAGCCTAGATCAGTGGAACTCTAGTGAGTTCAGAAATCTGTGAGAATGCTTACTACTGAATGCTACTGAAATGCCATGACTATTTGTTACACAATAATATTGTGGCAATAGATAATTGGCACATCATATTTCAGTTTTAAAATTTTTGCTTATTAACCAACACTCCTAAACTATCACAAAGTCTTTTTCCCCTCTCTGGAGACATTTTCCATTCTGAATTTTCCAAGAATAGCTGCACTTATGTGTTTTAAATGGTGATTGATTAGCTGTCCTTCCAAATGCAAGGTAGTGAGAGAACTGCAGAGTAAGACCAGTCCACTACTGCTACCGCGGCTTGCTGCCATGACGTGTTGCTATTGAAGACTGTTCAACACAATCCTACAAATATCTGTGATATCATTGGTGTAGATCCCTGTACTAACCATATAATTCCTTGAGGTTTGGCTTTTATGAGTACTAATCTTTATTCATTCGTACCTCCTTAGCCACTGTCCACCAAGCACACCTCCATGTCAATATGGCTACAACCTCAGCATACTGTGTTATATGGTCCTCCTCCAAAACCTTTGGGCCCATGTTTGGGACAAAGTGTATGGATAAGACTTCTTATGCTTCTTTTGGTCTTCCTAGCCAGGCCAGCTAAGTCCATTCCAAACCATTAGGGAGCATCTAATAATGGGGAAGATTAAGGTATAGGAGATGCTGATATTCATCTTCCTTGAAGTCACTGTCATCGCTGCACATTTTATGCAGCCTTCTCCAAATTCCACTCTGTATAAGCAAACAGTGTTTTGAGAATGTGTCTTTTCTCAGGCCACAAAAGTTTTGTTATACCCTTTCTGCAATGTGTTTATATATCTGGTCCTATTCTAGTGATTGCTCCATACTAATAAATCAGCTCTATGCTAAGGTGTTATCTCCATCTGTGAGCAAAGGGCTGGCTAGTATGATTTATAAAATTATATCCGATCTCCCATCACATTATATCAAATATTCTATTTTAAATATTATTTAAGGGAAAATCATCCAGGAGAAAGCACTTATAACATGGGAGTCTTAGGGTTTACAGAATGTTGGGACTCAAGGTATCATATTCACAAATTGTCAGCCAAAGTTAGTCTCCAGCCAAGGAGCTTTCAGATAGATTTAGCTGAGCCAGCAAATGTCTTTAGGCAGGGCACGTCGTCTCAGTTTTAAACCCCTGTCATGTCCAGCTGCCTTAGAGTAGACAGTTTCTCTGCTTAGCAGTTTCTGCTTTCCTTTACCTGTGTATATCTAAAGACATTTGAATTCAGGATCTCTGTTACAGATCAGTTCTCTCATTTTACAGATGGGGAAAGTGAGGTCCAACTTGATGTAGTTTATATGATGACTGGTGGAGCCCAGCCTCTGGACTCTGAGCCTTGGGCCATGTACTGGGATTCAGAACTCTTATACATTGAGAAATGAATTGACAAGAGTTGAACTCAGAAGCTCTTATTCTCATTCCAAGGTACAAATCAGTGCATCCAGGTGTCAGGCAAGCTAGAATGCAAGGACGATGGACTAGCTATGGCCAGAATAAGGGAGAACAGGCCAATAGGAAGAGAAACAAGACTCTCCTCTTCCTCCTCGAGGACTGAACAGCTGCTGAGGGATGGTAAATATTTCCCTTCTGGGGTTAAAGGTGAATGAACTAAAGGTGCCAAAAGTATAGATGAAAGATAAAACATGTAGACATTAAACTGACTCACTTTGCCCAAGTAAAACAGATGGCTGGAAAAAAGTCAAAGAATCTGGGTCGAAGACTAAATGTGTGGTCCCAGGGGAGGCTGAGATGTTGTCTTATTGATTCGACTAAGCTTTGGAAAATAATCCACAAGTAAACTAAATTAATTCAGACTGCCCTTCCTAAGGAATGCTATCAGATTGGCTGAATGGGGATCCAGGGAAAGAGACTGTCGGTGGAGCCAGTGACTTGAAAGAAAGCAAGAAGAATAAAGAATGTGCCAAGAGAAATGGGAACAAGGAACCTAGAATACCTTCTATCAGTGATTCCTCTTTGATAAAAGAAAGAGGAAAAAAAATTCCTATCAGTGGCCACATACCAAGTAGGAAAGACAGAGAAAACAACAAATAGAATTTACCCAAATTTTACAGGGTACATGTTAATACCATGCATTTTGGGATCTCAATGAGAGGTAGATTGGGAGAGAGGAGTAATCTGGGAATGGAGAGGAATGTGGGTTAACTGGACTTTCCCCTCCTACAGGAAAGGAGTGGTGATGGCAAATTATATAAATCTTTATGATTAAGGGTTCATAATATATGATCATTGATCCAAGAGGTCAGATCAGGTAGATGAGGCAAGACTATAGCCATCTCCATGGAGAAATAATTCCGGAGGCTGCTGGGTGTTGTGGCTGAATTGAAGAAGAGCTAGAGTTTGAAGCTGGGAAAAGAAGCAGGATGAGGAGAATAAGGGCTGGCCTCCAGAAGAAGGTGCTAGAGAGGGATGGCTGGGTAGTTTACATATCTAAACTCCACACTCCACATGAGAACTGGATTTATCAGAAGGGACCAGGACAGAAACCTAGATATTGTACTGACCCCAAACCACAGGGTTTAGAGTATAAATGCAAGCTGGTGGCATCTGGTGAAAATTGACCCTTAGATATACTATTTCATTGGCACCCAAAATTTTAAAAAGATATGAGTTCTTTGCCAACGTTTCAGAATCAGGAGTTTTTCATACCAAAAAAAAAAAAATCTGAACTTTTGATTTCTCTTTAAAAATTATACAGTCAAACAACAACAGCCTTGTGATTTGTGGGGACCCAATAAATTTCACCTCTTGTTCTTCTCACTTGAGTTTATGAATAAATTGAAAAATGAGAGAAGAAAAGATTAAGGCAGGCAAGGCAAAGGTCAAAATATCTCATTAATGCTCACAATGTCTAAGATGAAAGATGTGAGTTGGGTGAGCAGAAACAATGAGCTTCTTAATGCCAAACCCCAGAAAAAGCCAGGCTTACGCACCTAGTCACAGGTAGCACTGGACTACTGCAGGAGCAGACTAAAGCCTGCACCTCCTCAGACAAGCAAATGCCAGAGAGGAAAAGCGAGAAAGAGGCTGAGCTTTGAAGTCCAGGTCCTCCTCCAGATTTAACTAGCTTGATCAGTCACTTATCTCTAGGCAGCAGTGCATGAGAGCAGGGAGAGAGGCCAGAAGGTTCCTCCATTTGGAGGAGGGAGAAATGAGGTTTTCTCTTCACCCCTGGACCTATCTATATTGCTCATGTGGCAACGATAGCTCCTGGATCTGTGGTCATTGAGCAGAGGTTCTCCAGGTCACTGTAGTCCCTACTACATACTTCTTACTCTTATCATAGCCAGTTTGCTTCACTCATTTACATTACCTGCCTTACCCTTCTAGTATTTGTTTGCAACCATAAGCATTGTTGTCAATGTGGTCATCATACTACACAGTGGGTTAGTGAAGCAAAATGGTTCCAGCTTCACCTCTAAGAATCAGAGAATAGAACTTACAGGTTTTGGGTCTTCAGTAGGGCAGGTGAAATGGACCGAGTCAAGTAGGGATGTATGGTGTGGTTACATTTAAAACTCAAAATCTATCCACATAATAATTGACTTTACAGATAATGGGGGCTTGCAAGTATACTGGGGAAACACAGAACTTTAAGCAGAAAGTAGAATGCAGGTGAGAAAGAGGGGAGAAATAAAATAGAAGACCCAAAGATGCATAGTCCTCTTTACTTGCCTCCTCATGGCCCTTACCTTACTGCACTCTAACAGCCTCCATATTTATCTCATGAATGATTGCATTCTTCATGGCCTGGATACAGTGGGCCCTCAAGATATTTTTATGAAATACATGAACAACAAACTAAGAAAGATGTTTTAAGGAAGAAGCTATTTAGGGTAAGTGATGATGAAATATTTTATCAAATAGGAGGTTACTGTTGATCTTGTGCAGAGTGGGTAGATGTAGAAGTCAGATGATGACGTGTTAAACAAGCTTCAATTCCTTTGCAAAACCTTCCCTGATCTTCCCACCATATGAACCCAAGGCAAACTGACCAAACCGTCATCTGTGACACCACTGTTGCTTACACTGTATAAATATTTATCATGCTAAATTACTGTAGAGAATAAATGAAATGGTAATTTGCATATTAAAAACAGACTCACTCCTCTTAAAATTCAAGAGGAGGGAGACAGACAATACACAAATGAACAGATGAGCATATAAAACATAGCAGGTTGCTATAAACGCTTTGAGGCAGACTAAAGGAAGATTTGGAACAGAGAAATAATATCCTATGACCACTCTGGATACCCTATTTGGAACAGATGCTAAGGAGAAAATATTGGAAGCTGATAGACCAGTCAGGAAATTACTACAAAAGATAATGAGGGTTTAGACCATGTTTATAGTATTGGACATAGTGAGAAGTGGTCGGCTTTTTTAAAAATGTATTTTGACAGAAGCACAATGGGATCTGCTGATGGTTTGGATGTGCGTTATAAGAAAAAGAAAGGGGTCAAGGATCCCAAGCTAGTTAGTTTGGGCAGATGGTTGAATGGAGTGCCAGATTACTGAGTAGCAGAAAAATGTGGCTGGAATAGGTTTAGATAAGAGGAAACACCCTTTGGTAATTAACTGTTTTCCTGTCTGCTTCCTGCACTATTTTGTGGATTCCTCCATGACAGGAGTTCTGTCTTTTTTTCTCTTCATGTCCACAATACCTAGTACAGCATTTGAGACAAAAGAGGTGCTCATTCATTTTCTTAATGTTTGATGAATAAACAAATTATTTGGAAACATACAATATTTATTTCTTAAATTCAATACTGTAAGCTCCACTGGAGTATAGTCTTATTTTGTTACCACTGAATCCCCAGCATCTAAAATAAAAGCCAGCACAAATGTTGAATAAACAGATTCTTGTCCTGTTCTTCCTACTGATATTTCTGTTCTCTGTATCTGGTTCTGGTTAGTCTGAAGGAAATACACAAGTAAATTAATACATGTTTTTGGCATATTCTTAATCACTTAATTGGAGAAAGGCTGCTTTGGAAAACGAAATTCATATTTCTTATTACCAACTGATAGTCATTAATACTGGCAAATCTAACAGTTTCAAATATCAAACTCTCTCCCTGAACTTTTGGTCATTACATGACCTTTTCCCATTTTACTACAATTTCATTTAGAAAGTCAGGGAATACTTCCAAGCACTCAAACGTGTTCTTGTGGTTTAAAGGAACAGATATCTGGCTCTGTATTTAAATCTTATTAAGATGCTAAACAAATTACTGAACTGATTCTAATTTTCTATAGTTTAAAAATCACTTTTAAACATCCATCTTTGTCCTGGACAGTGGCCAAAGCTAGCAAATGCATCTCAGCTGGGGAACAAACTGCCACTTCTTCCTTCAGATCCTCTTGCTACACTGGAGATCGGCTCACACATGGCAAGGAGCTAAGAGTCAGACCTGTCCTTGAATCTTCCTTTTGTTGTAGAGCAGATTTTCTAAATTGCCTTTTGCAGAACACCACAGTCTATGAAAATAAGTTTTGGAAATTGTAGTCTACTCCCTCTGAGAGATTAATAATGCATCTAAATACCCTGTGGTTAAAAGAAATCAACTTTAAATCCATTGCTTCTCAAACCCACATGACTGCAGAATGCTTTTTATAAAGAAGCGTTAATAAGTTATGAGAAACAGTGGGTTACAGAGTTCAGTTTTGTGAATGCTCATCTAAACACTTAGGCTGACATATATATATTATATATATTATATATATATATAATATATACA